>NC_141695.1:857056904-857552002 GCF_964263255.1 Lissotriton vulgaris
GAGGACAGCACAGGGCAGGACCACAACATGTGTATGAGGTCCGCCACAGGCGTCCGGCATCTGGGGCAAGCCGCCGTGTCCGAGGCGAAGTATTTCTGGATTTTCTCCGGGGTCAAGTAGGCCCGGTGGAGTATGTAGAAATGAACCAACTGAAACCGGGCGTGACGCGTTCCCTTCCAGGCTCGGCGCATTAGCTGTGCCCACGTGGTCTCTGGTATGTCTTTCCCAATGTCAGCCTCCCACCGAGTCTTGAGTGTATCGAGCGGGGGCAGCCCCTCGTTGACCAATCTGGAATACAGACACGTTACTGCTTTGACCGTCCCCGACGACATCATGACGTATTGGCACACCATTGACGTTGGCGGCTCCTCCAGGCCCCTCTGCCAGTGCGTCTGCATCGCTCGCGTGACCGCCGCGTGAAGCAGGAAATCCCCCGGGGTATGTCAAAGCGGTCTAGAATCTCCCGAAAGGGCAACAACACTCCTTCCTCATAGAGGTCGCCCACCAGTTGTAGCCCTGCGACTTCCCAGTACCTTAATCGCGACCAGTCGCCACCGTGTGGTAAGGCAGTGAGCATCCCCAGCGGAATCTCCGGAGCATATGGACGTTTCAGCTCCGCTCGGCCATGTACACGGTTCCAGCACAATTGTATGGTGCGTTCTTCGTGTGTGAGGTCCCTCAAGGCTAGCCGTTGTCGCAGTGCGATATAGGATATAACATGTCTGGGCATACCACTTCCCCTCCTCTCTTCTGGGCCTCGGAACTACCTCGCTACTTCCTGGGTAAAAGTCTGCAGCTGAGCTGCCAAATAGTACTTTTCGAAGTCCGGCACTGCTAGACCCCCCTCCAATTTCGGCCTCATCAGGGTCTTGAGTGCCACTCTGCGGCGGCCCGATCCCCAGAGGAACGCCACTAACATGGAGTTCAGGGACCGGAAGGTGGCCGGAGGGATCCAGACCGGGAGCGTCCGAAAGTAATATAGCAGCCGATGGAGCGCCACCATTTTCAGCAGTGCAATGCGCCCTGCCACCGATAGCGGCAAAGTGGCCCAAAAGCCCATACTGCCCCGTAATGCGCGAACACACTGGGCGATATTGCCGTCTAGGATATCGGCGGGGTCATGATACACGTATACTCCTAGGTATTTGAGGCAGCTAGGCTCCCATCTAATCTCCCTGGCGGTGTCAGGTCTGGGCTCCCCCCTCCGAACCGGGAACAAGCAAGTTTTGGCCCAGTTCACTCTAAGGCCCGAGAGCTCCCCGAAGGTCGTAAGGGCCGTATCAGCTCCGGTCAGTGCTTCGCCCGAATCCTCAAGGAAGAGCAGCAGATCATCGGCATAAAGGGAGATGTATTGCTGCACTACCGAGGTCCGTAACCCTCCGAAGTAGGCCCCAGTCCGAATCGACAGCGCCAGTGGCTCCACCGCGAGCGCGAAGAGTAGGGGGGACAACGAGCATCCCTGTCTCATGCCTCGTTCCACTGGGTATTGTTGGGAGATCAGTGGGCCCGATCTCACTCTGGCCATCGCGGAAGCATACAGTACCATGGTCCATCGGATGAACCCCTCTCCCAGACCGAAGTGTACAAGCACTCTACGTAGGTACTCCCACTCCAGACTGTCAAAGGCCTTTTCCAGGTCAATCGAAAGGATTAAGGGGCACATGGCCTCAACGTGGGGTTCCTCCAGTAGGCGGAATAGGCGGCGGATATTCATTGTCGTGTTACGTTTGGGAATGAATCCTGCCTGATCGTCATGCACTAAGGAGCACATGTGACCCAACAGTCTTGATGCTAGTATGCTGCTCAGAATTTTGTAATCTACTGTTAGCATCGAAAGCGGTCGGTAAGACGCCGGGTCACTGGCCTCCCTACCAGGCTTGAGTAGGGGGACCACCAGGGCCTCGCACATCGAGCCGGGGAGGCGTCCCAGGCGCTTCGCTTCCCTGTACACCACCAATAATCGGGGAGCCAGGAGGTCTACGTAGGTGGAGTAAAACTCCACCGGGAGTCCGTCTAGGCCCGGAGTCTTGTTTCTCGCCATCCCCTTTATGGCGCTGCGGATTTCCCCCAGCTCTACGTCTTTACCCAATTCTTTCACTTGTTCAGGCTCTAGCGCTAGGATCCGCAAGCCCTGCAAGTATTCATCAATCTGGGCAGTGTCCTGTGCTAGTCTACTGCGGTACAACCTTTCATAGTAACGCAGATAACAGTCAAGTATCTCCGGCTGAGTGCATACGTCGGTGCCCTCCGCGGTACGCATTGCCATCGTTGGGGTGGTACGTCTCATGGGGTTGGCCAGCCAAGCCAGGAGTGCTCCCGATTTGTCTCCCTCTGTCAGCGACCTGGTTACATAAGCCTTATAGTCGAAGCTACGCAGTCGTTCGACTTCCACAGCCACCGCTTCCCTCGCCGCCGAGGTCTGTTCCTGAAGCTCTGGGTGGCCGGGGCGGAGAAGCTCCATCTCGCGGAGTTTCCGGTCAGCGTTGGCCAGGTCGTCTAGAATGACCCGCCTCATTCCCACCTTCTTGGTTATGCAGTAACCTCTAACGACACTTTAAATGCATCCCACTCTGAGGCCCTTGTCCCAGCTGTGCCCTCATTCACTGTGAAGTACTCAGCGATTTTGTCTTCCAGGTCCGTCCTGAACACCAGATCCTCCAATATCTCGGGGTGCAGCTTCCAAGTGGGTACACTAGAGGCACCCGGAAACCATCGAAAATCTACTATTAGGGGATTGTGATCGGAGACGGTCCTCGTCAAGTATTCAGACCGCACGGTCGCGGACACTAGTTCCGCCGATCCAAGCAGCCCGTCCAGTCGCACATGCAGCTCATGCATGCCAGAGAAGTGGGAGTAGTCCCGGGTGCATGGGTGCTGTGCTCGCCAAATGTCCGTCTGTCCCCATTGGACCTGCCACTCCCTCCTTCCCTTGGCCACCCGTCGGACTGGTGAGTCCGGGAGGGGGGATGTGATCGGTCGAGCTCAACGTCCACCACCGAATTAAAGTCTCCTCCCATCAAGAGGGAACCCGATAGGAAATGGGCCAGGGAGCCCGACAGCGCGGTCAAGAAAGCGAGTTGGTCCACGTTAGGCGCATAAATGCAACAAATGTTCAGAGCTCTACCCCCAATGTGCCGGAAATTGCCACCTATCGTCCCTCCGGATCCACCACGGATTTAGTAACCTGTAGGGGTACCCCGGCTCGCACCCAGATCAACACCCCTCTCGCGTAAGCTGAGTATGTGGTGCTGTATACCTGATCTCTCCACACGCTGCAGCGCCAGTCCTTCTGACTTAGTAAGGTGTGTCTCCTGTAGCAGCGCAATCTGTACCCCTCTGCGCACTAGGTAAGCGTGGATCTTATGCCGCCTGGACATGGTGTGAAGGCCTCACACATTCCAAGTGATACATTTCAAATTAGTGAAATCAGCCATTGTCCCATGGTGTCTCATCTAGTTTCCCCCAACAATGTTCAGATATAAACAGTTTTACAGTTAGCTTCACACCAATGGCGGTCTCCCCTCCCAACAACAACATAACTTCCCCCTGCCTCACACTCCCCCCCACCCTCCCCAGAACAGGTCCCAAATAGTACCATCTAGTTCCCATCCAAACTGTACCCTCAGAAAGCCCCCCTCCCCCGACTAACCCGACGGTAGCCACCGCAGGTATGCCTTAAGGGCTGAGTGGGGGTCGAGCGCCGATAGGGGATCACCGTGTCTCAATGCTGCAGAGACATGACCGAGCTCCAGATCGTGGAGTTCGGGAAGAAGGAGCTACCCCAACCCACCCCGTGATCAATGGTCTAGCAGCTCCCGCCAGGGTCCCCCCCACCCTCCGCCACGCTCTCTCACCCAACTGGATCCAGCTCACCCGAGTTCATCCCTGCCCATCTAGTAGGCCCTCTGCCGAGTCAGGGATAATCCCAGGTAAGTTCACACTGTCAGTCTCAGAGTCCTCTGTATCCGATTGCCCCCCACCTCCGCCAGGTTCCGAGTCTTCCGTGATGGGTCCGCCTTGGGAGCCGGACAAGTTGGAAACCATCTCCGGCCGCGGTCTCCACCGTCGAGGGTCTGCCCGGTCTGCCACGGTGGCTCCGAAGTCTCTTAGATCTCCGCTGACGCCCAGCCTCCGAAGTGGATTGGAAGGAGGAACCAAAGCCATCTTTGCCAGCTCTGTATAACTCAAGCCAACTGCATACATCCTCCGGGTTTTCGAAGAATTTGGTCGTGCCATCTAGGATGATGCAGAGTTTCGCCGGAAACAGCAGGGAGTACTGAATGCCCTCGCTCCGCAACTCTCGTTTGATCGCCAGGAAGGAGGCCCGCTTTCGCTGGGTCTCGTAGGTGTAGTCTGGAAAAATGTTCACTTGACTGTTCTCCACCTGGTACGGTCCGTTGTGCCTGGCGGCGTTGAGGAGGAGATCTCTATTCCGGAAGTGCAGTAGTCACGCCACCACCGGGCGCGGAGATCGGCCCTGTTGTGGAGGCTTGGCCGGTACCCTGTGTGCCCGCTCCAAGGTGTAGAAGGAGGAAAGCCCCTCAGGCGCCACCACAGTCCAGAGCCAATTCTCTAGATAGGTCACCATGTCGCCATTTTCAATCTTCTCCGGTAGGCCCACCACACAGATGTTATTCCTCCTGTTACACCCTTCCGCGTCCTCCGCTCGCCTCTCCAAGTCCCCAATCCGGGAGAGGGCATCCTTCATGGTAGCGGCCAGGGTCTTTTGCGCGGGCTCCAAGATTCCCACCGAGCTCTCCACTTCTTTGACCCTGTCGGAGAGCTTACCATGGTCCGCTCTGAGCAGGCCCAAACTCGTCGTGACCTGAGCAATGTCTTGTTGTAAGGCGATCGTGTATCTGCGATCGCCTCCAGGATCCTATCGAATTGTTGCTGTAGGTGAGGGCCCCGGGATTTCTCTGGGTCCTGCCGGTCGTCTTTGTCAGGAGCCTCCGTGCCCGAGACGGCCTGAGTGCCACCTTTAGCTCCCTTTGGCTTCCCCATGATGGCCGTGCCCTGCGGTGGGGAACTCAACAGACGTCCAGCCAGGAAGGGGTTTCAGCAAAATGTCTTTAGGTGCCAGGTGTGGGTCTGTGTCTCCGTAGGCCGTTAACCGTACCTAGTGTAGTGGCGCGGGGTTCCCCCACCAGTCGGCCGTCCAGTGGTTAGCCACGACCTCGTCTCTGGGAGCAAGCAGAGGGGGGGAAGAAGGAGCGATCGCCGCCAGGTAATATTGTCCCGCCAAACTCGGGTCAGGCCTCGGTCTTCAACCACCGACCTCGCCGAACCTCCGGCAGTCTATCCGAGTGCTGTTCAGCCGCTCGCTATGTCCCGCAGGACCCGAGGGGTCCCGGACTCTATGGCACCGAGCACACTCGCTGTTAGCTTCAGGATCCAGACGGAGTAAGTCCGCTCCACTCCGGGCAGCTCGGCGCCTCCAGCCACGCCCTCTGGCACTCAGGGCCTCCGCAGCGCCGACAGAGTGACAAGCGATCTCGGCGGAAGTCGTCCGGGAGGGTCTCCGGTGTCCGTGGCCCCCCGGGCAGCCGGACGTAGTGCAGCTCCTTTCAAGGGAAAAGTGTAGAGAGGATGAGCTCGGAGACGGCGATCTCCCCAGGTCCGTGGCTCTCTCCGGGCCTATAGAGACCGATCGGGCGCCATCTTGAGCTCCGCTCCGCTCACTTCGCAGCTCCGATTTCTCTCCCGGCCAGTTGTTTCCCGGGGTTCTTCAGGTGTCAGCCGAGTCGGCCCCACGCGCTCTTCGGTTTGGGGGGTTTGGGGCGCTCGAGTCCCTCGGAATTCAGGATAATTGCGGGCTCGGTCTCGGAGCCGAGCTTTCAAGCGACCGCCGCCATCGGCGTCCAAGCCACGCCCCATGCTTAATCTCATTATGTACTGAAGTCAGTTCGACCTCTGTGGAAACATATCCAACTGGAGAAATAAGGCACAATAGCAATTCAACTAAGTCTATTAGCATCACAATTAGTGAAAACATACTAAGTCTATTAGCAATCCAACTAAGTCTATTAGCATCACAATTAGTGAAAACATACAAAGTCTTAGTATATTTTCAGAATATTCCGTAGGCCACCTCTATTAAGATCAAAAGCAAAAACTAAAATGAATTATGTACTCCAAAAATCAGTCTTCATGAACTTTCTTTCTTTTTTTAAAAACAATAATAATCGTCTCTTTTCTTCTTTGTCCTCTTTTTACAAAATAATGATCAAAACAAAAATCAGAATTTAAAGTTCTCTTTTTTTCAGTTCTTTTACCAAGTTCATAAATTCAGAGTCTTTTCTTCATCTGGACACTTTGCAAAATTAAAAAAATTACAATCAGAACATTTTGAATTTGAGGACCATCGGGATTTCCAAAAATTCAAAATGACTCTTTGAAGACGAGTTAACAATAATTTGTTGCGTGTTAATCTGCCTAATCTAATTCTTCTATTGCCCCAGGCATTGATGCAAGATACTCCCATTCAGATGAAGTGTGGTTTCTGTTTGGTATTCTTTCTTTCTTCTAAGCCTTTTAGGGCCATATGTATCATAGTTCCGTTTTGCGATTTCCAAATAGCGAATTTTAAGGAATCGCTATTTGGAATTCGCAAAACGGTATGTATGTACAAAATCGCTTTTTTATAGCGATTCCTTACCATTCCTAATTTGCGATTAGCAAATTGCTAATCGCAAATTACCCATTAATTTCTATGGGCCAGGAGGCCCATAGGAATGAAGGGGCAATTTGCGATTAGCAATTTGCTAATCGCAAATTAGGAATTTTTTCAAGGGTGCAGGGGTGTCTCAAGAACACCCTGCTGCACCTCTGAAAAAGACATTTGGGGGCATATGGCGCACAATATGCCACCTTTGGTTTTTTGGAAAAAAGAATTATTAAAAGAATTCGCAACTTACCACCAACTAGAAGTCGGTGGTAATTTGCGATTCCTTAATGACATTTTTTGCATTTTATTTCTTTGATACATTGCATTTAAGGAATCACAAAATTTGTGATTCCTTAAGTGCAATCGCAAAATAAAGAATAGCAAATTTTGAGATTCCTTATTTTGATGCAAAAATATTTGATACATACCATTTAGGTAATTAGCATTCGCAAAGGCCGAAATTCGCAGAATCTCGGCCTTTGCGAATGCTAATTAGCTTGATACATGTGGCCCTTAGCAACATGCAATTCACTATCGGTTGTTCCGTGGTGGGAGAACATGGCGCCCGCGTGTTGAGTGGTAGCGCGCACCCTCTCCAGTAATCCCCGTCCTTCACCCCCGCAATGCTGCCTCTTTGATTACTAGCACGGGGATTCGGTGCTGGAACGTGGGGAGAATCTACGCTTACCTTCCTGGCACTGAAGAGTGTTTGATGGTCCCTGGATGTGCCATTTAGTAGTGGTGCAGGCTCCGGCTCCGGTTCTCACTCCTGGTCTCTCACGGCCGCAGCGCTGGGAGTTCGCAGCCGTGGAGCTGAGGCGGGGCCGCAGTGCGGCTGCCCGCGGTCTCCTGCGAGGAAGCGCCGGCAGAGTCAGCACAAGCAGGAGCGGCCCGATTCAAGGCAAGACGACGGTTGGTGTGCCGGGTATAGGTGTCTTCTTCACTTCTGGAGCCATTCCTTCAGACGTTTTCGCTGCAGCTGAGCTCCCGGCAGACAGGGGGTGCGTAGCTGCCGGTGTTGGAGCCATAGAAGAGGAAAGCGACGTAGGTACTGCAGAGCCCGCAAGCAGTAACAACAGGGACAGACGCTGGTCCGGCTCAGTGGCTGTGGCAGGAGAAGAGAAAAGCAAAAGCCCAAAACTGCCAAGCGGGAAGAAACAAGCTAAGCAAGCTAAACAAGCGAAGGGCAAGCACAAACGAGGTAGGGGCAGAGGAGGTAAGAACAGCTATTCTTTCCAAGTTCCATCAATAGAAGGTGACAGTGAGACCCATAAGGGGGTTCCTGCAAGGGGTGCAGATAGCAGGGCTGAGTCAGTTGAGGCAGTTGAAAAGGGGAGTTTAAGGCAGGGAGCGGGCTCTAAAAAAACCCAAAGAGAAATAAGGCCACTGCGCATTACTCCCTCCCTGCGCTCATTTTTCAAAGTACTGCCTCAGGTGTTAAACATTCAATCAAACTATCAAGAGCCCCCCTCTGACATAGCTCCCTCTGGGCTTATAGATTCGAGCTGTCAGTCGCCTACTAAGAAGACCTCCAATACGGTGGTGCCATCTTTGTTCTGAGTAGGTTCGCCTGCAGATAGATTTGGTATCTCTGCCCAAATGGCAGAGGCAGCTGAATTAACCTGCCTTCAGCAGCCACAGGAGAATCGTGCGCCTGATGTTATAACATCCCCAGCTCTAGTCGAGTCTTCCACAAATGTTCTTAATCTTGATCGAACTGAGATAGACGAGATACCCAATGTATCTATGTCTCATACATTAGCTAATTCTGTACCAGAAGCTGGTGGCTCTATGAGCAGGGGTGACACCGGTGCAGCCTGCTCCTCAATAGAGTCCTTACTAGTCTCCTTGAAAGCAGACATAAGGAAGGGATTTTCGGTCTCGGCTGAAAACCAAAATGAGATTAGGGCTGCCTGTGACGTCTTGGAAAAAAAGGTGGATCGGCTAAATGAAAGGACTGAGTCATTGGAAGGATCCGTCGAGGAACTTAAGGCGAATTCGGGATCTGCCAAACTAAAAATACAATCTCTTCGAAAAGAGGGAGATGAGTTCCGCAAGAGGGTTGAGTCCTTGGAGAACCACTCAAGGAGAAACAACCTGCGGCTCTTGAAGGTTCCAGAAGGGAAAGAGGGGAGTGATATTAAAACCTACATGGTGAGCCTTCTAAAAGACGCATTAAATCTGGAGGAGACGGCGGACATACAAGATAAGGATATCCAAAGGATGCATAGAGACCCTTTCCTCCTAAAACCTGGCAGGATCAAGCCCCGAAACATTTTGGTAAACTTCCTTACGTACACACTTAGGGAAAAAATCCTAAATCTAGCCCTAAATGCTAAATCGCTAAAAGGCCCGGACTTCCAGTTTAACATATGCTCAGACCTATCAAAGACCACGTTAGATCGGCAGTGGGAGCTGGGGCAAAGGTTGGAAAAATTCAGAGCCTTGGGTGCGACGGTAGAAATGAGGTTTCCTGCTTTCCTTAGAGTCATGATCAACAACAAGATGCATAATCTTAGATCACCTCTTGAGGCAGATGAGATGTTGGAGTCATTGAGGGACCTCACACGAGGGGCAGGAAACTCGACGGGGTTGTAAGCTGAATTAGTGGTCTTTTTCCTCACCAGATGAGAATTTAGAGTTAAAAGGAAAAAAAAATAATGGGGAAGATAATAAAAAAAAAATAATAATAATAAAAACTATATAAATAAAAACAAAATCATTTTGAAAACGAAGCATTAATATACTCTCCTCTGAAGGTAAAAAACTTAGGAGCTAAAAAAAGCACAAACAAGCACTTATAAATATAAATAAAAATAAATAAAAAAAACAACAAAAAAAACAGAGAGTCTAGAATTAGAGTAGGTAGAAATAAAAGGTAATAGGGCTTAAGGGCACTGATGGTGTTTTATACTATAATGCAGGGAGAGTGAAAACGTCATGCACTACTTATGACACAGCTCGGCAGCGGGGGGGGATGAGGAGGCAGGGCTGGTTGAGGGTGCAGAAAACTGGCAATTCATCAGGCCAGTGTAAGTAGGGCTGGGTTTTCTAGGGGGTGGGGTTATCACATAGGGTGGTAGGGTTAAAATTGAAAAAATGCCTTGTAAGCCAAAATCCTTGTTTTATTTTAAAGAGTACTAATAAGACCAGTGTATTTTTTGTCAATGGAAATCAGGATAATAAAATTTCAGGGTGTTTAGATGGGCTAGTGAGGTGGGATGTGATGGGATGACACAGCTACGTTTTTTATCCTGGAATGTCAATGGCCTGCGCACGAGGGGTAGGTCATTGTCATTCAGGAGTTACATCTTCTCAAAGTAGAAACAATAGAGTTTTTAAGAAAAGAAAAGTGGATAGACATCTTTCTGGGCACAGATCAATCGGCAAATATTAGGGGAGTCCTAGTCGTTTTTAAAAAGCAGGCCAAAGCTCATATAGTAGAATATAGGGAGGATAAGAGCGGCAGGTTGCTTTTGGTAAGGGTCGTGCTGGATGGCTCTCCATATACCTTGGTCGGGTATTATGGCTCTAACCAGGACGGCCCATCCTACATGAACACTATCTGTGACCACTTGCTTGCCGTCCATGACCCCATAATTTGGTCTGGCGATTTTAACATTGTCTTAAACCTGAAATTGGACAAGTCTGCAGGCTCTAGAGCCTGTGTTCTTTCCAAATCTAGGCAGGTACTTTCAACAATAATGTCACAAATAGGCCTGGCAGATGTTTGGAGGGAAAGGGTGGGAGAGAAGTTGGGTGTCTCTTTCCGTAACTGTAAGTACAAACACTTATCTAGGATCGATTATGTGTTATTCAGTTACAGCCTTAAAGACCTAGTAATAGACATCAGTTACCTCCCGTCACATCTTTCTGACCATTCGGCCATCTTATTCACTTTAAAAACAGGCCAGCTTCACACCTATGCCTCTTGGTCCTTTGACCGTACTATTTTACTTGAAGAAGAAGAAATTACCTTTCTTTGATTAGAGACCAAGCACTTTCTGGAGGTAAATCTAGGTTCAGCCGATGCTCCGATCGTGTGGGATGATCTAAAAGCGGTATGGAGGGGCTGTATTACTAGTCACTTCTCTTATAGAAGTAAAAAATACAGAGAAAGCATTGAGAAGCTTGAGGCAGAAATGAAAGACATCGAGAACAACTTAGGTGCCCATATTGGCTCAGGGGAGGAGCAAAACAGACTTGTTGCATTAAAATCTGAACTGGATAGCCTTTTACAGGCTAGGGTCGCCAGAAGGTGGGAAGCGAGTAAGAACTCCCACTTCGAGCTTGGTGAGGCGGCAGGAAAGATTCTTTCCTGGAAAACCAAAGCCGACCAAGCTCGGAACCATATCAGTGAGATCAGGGTGGAAGGGGAAGCAGCTTCTCAGCTTTCAAAGTCAGACATTGGTAGTGCGTTCCAGGACTTCTTCCAGGCCATCTATAAAGAGGATACCTGTGAAGATCCGGTGGCAAGAGATGCTTGGCTTAATAATATATCTATGCCAAGGCTTTCATGTGAGCAAAGAACGGCCCTGGTGACAGAGATCACAGTAGAAGAGATCAAGAAAGCAAGTGGGCAAGGGAAACGTGGGAAGGCGGCTGGCCCTGACGGTCTACCGGTGGAATTATATTGTGTGCTCATTGAGGAGATTACCCCAGTTTTGGCCACTCTCTTCAACAGCATTCTTTTGGTAGGGACAGACCCCCCAAAGTCTTGGAATGATGCCACGGTAGTTTTAATACCCAAATCGGGAAAAAATTTAAAGGAGTGTGGGTCATATTGCCCAATATCACTCCTCAACAGGGACTATAAAATCTTCGCCAGTATTATGGCTAATAGGTTGGGGGGGTGGTTACTTCAATAATTCATGAGGATCAAAAGGGGTTTTCAAAAGGTAGACATCTAGCAGACCTTACACACGATCTAGTTGGGGCCATCGATATTGCCTCCACTTTCTCCCTTCTGCTGGCCGCCCTTACCCTGGATGCAACTAAGTTCTTTGACAGGGTTAATTGGGCCTATTTGTCAGCAGTCATGAGAAAATTCAATTTGCCTGAGAGCTTCTGCCGAATGGGAGCTCTATTATATAAAGCCCCAACTGCTAGGATATCCATAAACAACTCCCTGACAGAGCCTTTTAAGATTACAAGGGGAACAAGGCAGGGCTGCCCGCTCTCCCCACTTCTCTTCAATCTCTATATTGAGCCGTTTGCTCAGACTCTTAGAGATGAGGCTGATATCATACCTTTCAGTTTTGGAGGGTGGGAAAAGCGAGTAGCTTTATATGCTGACGACATTCTTGTAATGACATCTGACTTGGACCTTGCTTTCCCAAGGGTGATCAATAGGGCGGAGGAGTTCGGCAAAATTTCCGGTTACGAGATAAACTCCAATAAAACGGAAATTATGGTCTGGAACATCAATACCACTCATCTGGACGTTGCTCCTTCTATGCGATATCTGGGGATTAGAATTTTCCAAGACATCAATAGAATCGCTGCCCAGAACCTTGATCGAGTACATAAAGAATGCCAAAAAAAATTAAAGGCATGGGCTCACCTCCCTCTTTCCATCTTGGGGAGGACAAACCTAATCAAGATGTCTATCCTGCCTAAATACACTTTTCTGTTTAATCCATCCCCCTGGCGTTTGACTCCACTCAAATAGACAAATGCCAACGTGAGTTAAATTCCTTTGTTTGGAAATATGAAGCGACCAGACTGGCTTGGAAGAAGCTGAGGAGGAGGAGGGAAAAAGGAGGGTTAACACTACCAGACCTGCAGTACTATGCATGGGCGTTCCAGCTATCTTTTTCTAGAATGCTCTTAAAATCACCATCAACTTCTTCCAGAGGAGAGATGTTTAGAGCCATGCTACAAGGTGCCGATCTTCCACCGGACGGCTTCCTCTTTAAATTTGGGGACCAGAAATTCTTTAAAAAAGTAAAATTAAAAATACTTCAATCACTGGCTAGAACCTGGGCTAAATTGAGAAAGTGCACAGGGCTCAGCTATTTTTCAAACCTAGCACCCATGTGGGACTCGCCAGGTACTCCACCTTGTCTTAAAGACAGTCTGGCTAGCCCAATAAAGGCGGCTGAAATTTTGCATTGGGGGGATTTGCTGGCTAGTGGCTCTATGCTGTCATGGGAAGAATTGCGGGAGAGAGTCGGGACGGCCCTTTCAAGATTCAAACATATGCAACTGACTAGTTGGGCTCAGGCAATGGTTAGGAAGGGCATCCCCTTGGGAATTTCTAGTAATCTGGAAGTTCAATTGATGACAAGACCAGGGGGAGGCAAGGAGGTTTCCTGCTGGTACTGGGCAATCCTGGAAGAGATAGACAGAGATTTTAAACTTGCTGAGGAATTGTGGGGAGGAGAGGTCAGTGTTAATTGTGAACAGATGTGGTTGGATTCCTTCAGCCTTTTATACCAGATTGTGAAGCCAGCATGGCTGAGGCGAAACCATCTTTTCACATTGCATCGGGCATATTTATCCCCACAAAAACTGGCAACGTTTCTTCCTGGGAAAAAATGTTACAAATGTGACCTGTTAGAGGCATCAGATGTGCACATGTTTAAGGACTGCCCTGCTATCAGTCAGTTTTGGGAAGAAGTGAAGGATGAACTGAGTTCCATACTTAAGAGTCCACTGTGTATTACACTCCCTTTAATTATTTTTGGGATTAACGAAAAAATCTCAGGGCAGGACAGATCTTTCCTCTTTTTTGCAATCCTCTTGGCAAGAAGACAGATATGCAGGTTCTGGGCGGACACCACACCCCCTACGTACTCTGGGTGGTTGACATCCCTATACGAAGTTTCAAGGACTGACCTGGCTAGATCCGGCAGTAACAAAAAGCGTGCCTTTTGGGACTTATTGGTAAAATGGAGCTAGGATTTCCGGAGTTTTTTTTTTCCTTTTTTTTTTCCCCGGGTCCTATGATCATGCCTACTTTCTGCTCCAAGGACCTAAAGTAATGGTTATTCCTGGCGAAATTGATGTCCTATTGGTTGCAATATACCTTGATGGAGTATAGTAGGACGCCCATCTTGTGCTGGTTTTCCCTCTTCCGCCAGAAAGACATCTGTGTCTCGGTCTGAGTGCCAACCTGTCGATCTTTGGCCACGGACACATAGACACACAATGGTGGTCGGTGGTTTTTCCTCACACGGGGGTAATGGCAAATGAGGACAAAAAACAAACAAAAACAAAAAACACGCAATTCACTATCACAGTTTTTTTAAAATCAAGTCCAATTACTTCTGGTTCTTCTCTGTTTGACTCTGATCTTTCATTCTGCAAATGCTTTTTCTTGGAAGTTCTCGTCACTGCCTTAGGGACGCAACTCGTGTACCTTCACTTGTGACTATTGCTGAGTCTTCTTACTCACAGAAAAACTTATGCTTTTACCAGCATCAGTAACTTATCTCAGGGTGAACTGCTTTCTTCTCCTGGGTTTTCTTGAAACTTTTTAGCTGGAACTGGATGAGTGACAATTTCTTTTTGCTGCTGCTTGTGACTTTGTAATAGATCTTAACTCTTATTCTTAAATTGAAACTGGCTATTGTTACCTTCACTACAAACTCCACTTTCACCAGCAAACTCACTAGTTTCAACAACTTCAACAGTTCCAGCAACTTCATCAACTTCTCCCTCCTCTGGATCCACGTTGTGAACCTGAGCTTGACTCTCTGAATAAGTGGTTGTTATCACCACTTCTTCATCTGCCGCCTTCACTCTTCTTGCATTATCGGTATGGAACCATTGCAGGCCTCTGGCACACTTCACAGCACTGTTAGTCACAATTATCACTTGATATGGTTCTTTACAAAGGGCTTCAGATAACTCTTATGAACATGCTTTTTCACCAGAATACAGTCTCCTCATTACAGTGTATGCAATTTAGTTTCTTTTGTTGGTGGTATTGCTAAATTTACCTGATGAGAGACTGATTCCACCACATAAGCCAGACCTTTGCAGTCATCTAATATGCTATTATCAGTTATTTAAGTGTTGCTGAATGTATTTATGCAAGCCTCATGGCTCTGCCCATAATTTTTTCATGGAGCAGGATTGCAGGTCTTTTATTGATATACTTCTAATGCTCATCAGAGCAAGAGGAAGAGCAACAGGCCTTTTCAAATTAGTGGATGTCCACACTTTAGCAAGCTAGATTTGGATGGTCTTATCAACAATGCCTGATGATAGAAGATGATAACCACAATGAAGCATCTGCTCAATATGAAGATCTATGCACATCAATTTAAGGATCTAATTTTTAAAATTAGGTCCGTGGTCTGCCGTAATAGAGATTAGCAGGCCACAATGAGGAAATCATTCCCTTAACCCTTTCGATGCTGATGACGAGCTCAGCTCGTCATCACCCACGGGTGTCGTGTGCTGATGACGAGCTGAGCTCGTCATGGTGCCACTAAAATGGCAATTTCCAGCACAGGGGGGGAAAACGCCCAGCAGCCATGTGGTTAACAAGATTTTGGCAACTGACATGCTGTCAGATCTCAGTGTTGAATAAGCTTCGACCCATGTAGAGAACAAGCAGACAATCACCATGACATATTAAAGGCCTTTGTAAACAGGCATAACAATGAAGCCTTCTGGAAGTCTAGTAAATGGCCCTCTAATTTGCTAATTTGCAAATATGATTCATATGGGCAATGGGTCTCTTTTCCTGATTGTTTCTCTGACAAATGACACATATCTGATACAAATCTGCAACATTTCTGAATTTGGTATTCAAACAGTACTTTTTAAAAGACTTGTGCAATGAGTCCCTTCCCAAATGTGTTTGACCATTGTAAATAATGGGCCGTGAAAAATAACATATTTGTATTCAGGAGTAATCCAAACATCGTTAAAAGGCATCTAACAACCCAACATTTCTCATTTCGATTTTTCATCTTCTTGTCCTGGAGATCCCTCAATTCACATAATGAGTCAGGTATTGGGTTTTACGAAAGATAGTTTACATAATTTGCATTTTAAGAAGTATTTGCATTGGGTTAATTTATTCTGATTCTTGCACTGTCATTTGTTAATTTGATCTCACAGTTGCATTCTCAAGTGTGCAATACCAATGCCACTTGGTAAGCACATTTGTTTCCCATTGTGCCCATGTCATCACCAGCCTTATAGGCCATACACCTGACCACTGCAATCTCACTCGGCTGTTGTATAGCTTCCAAAAGATCAAGAATATAGGAACCATTCTTGAAGAGAGTACCAGAGCATGTTATAAAACACATTTGCGACCACAAAGGCTCAAAAAACCATCTACCACTCAAAGTCAAAACTCATATTTGCTGTCTGTGTAAGTCATCACATTCAATTCATCTGCACGGCAACAAGCCCTTGTCAGTGCAATACTTTCTGCTACTTGTGCTGATGTTACATTAGGCTTGTATGATGCTTCAATGATCTTAGCAATTGAACAGACTCTCTTCTTTGACAGTATGGGCTTGATTATGATGTTGCATGGCTTGCCACTGACGACTTGTCGGTGGAGGTCCATCCGGCATCAGGTGTCTTGGGCTGACCGCCGCATTATGATGAGCGGCAGTTGGAGGCAGTGGCGGAGGGACCGGCCGACCCTTTCAATGGGCTCAAGGAGCCTGTCCGACCATCGGTCGGAATGTAATACCTTACAATGGGGGGTTGCCTGCTCAAACACCGCCGAAGGGATTATGATAACCCATTCTCACTGTCTTTTCATGATGACTTAGCTGCCATGAAAAGGCAGCTAGAAGGGAATTCCACAATAGGCTTAGGGGGCACCTGTTGTAACCTACAAACATCCATGCCCCGTGTGCCAGGCACCATTTGGTGCCTGGCATGAGGGACATGGATATTTGTAAACATCCCTTTTTCCATTGTGGCTTGTGCTGAGGCCCGAAAAGGGTGATTCTGACCACCTACAAGTCGGTCGTATCATAATTAGGAGGGTGGGACCTCCGACTACATGTCGGTCGGTCCCAATTCTGCTATTATGTCGACGAATGCTCATCCAACCGGCATCGTAATGACCCCCTATGTCTTAGATCTAGAGGCAGGTCATCTTTAGTAATAACAGTGAACAAATTAACTCTATAGTCTTGTGATTTTATTTTAACAACTGAATTTGCATGTTTAGTTTCAATTGCAACACCATCCGATGTGCATTCTCAGGCAAGCTAATTAACATGGCTTAAATTACACTATTTGAACTGATGATTATTCTCCATGTACCCTATTTTAAGTGGGACGTTATTGCTAATGTCAGCAACTTGCATTTCTGTACCGGAGAGGAGCAGGTTTGGGACCTCGACATAATGAACTGTATACTGGGAAGCACCTTTATTAATCAGGAATGATACATGGTGACCACTCTCCTCACGATCTACATACAGACCACTCTGGTCTGCCTCTAGCACTGAACCGAGCATGCCGTGCTCCTCTCTCCTGAAGCACCGTCATTGTGAGTTAGTCTCTGGTGAAAACTGAGGAAAATCTTTATACAGAATCAATGGATTCTGTTGGTACCCTGGATTATAAAGCACATTGTTTCTCATGCCTTGCTGCAACACAGAAGATATGGCCATATTTGTATAGAGCACTGGTGGCTGGTGGGACATTTGAAAGTGGTGGCAGCTGGTGGCATTTGAAAGTTGTGAGGCATAAAATGATGGTCATACCGCAACGTAGTGAGCGAGAATTGCATGCAAGCCCGAACTACCTAAGGATGGTTACGGTTTAGGGTTATCCCCCCAAGAAAAAGAGTGGACAAATGGTGCATTTTCAAGCAAATTTGAGAAAGAAGGAAGGTTAATAAAGCAATTGTGAAAGGGCAGTTATCTATACTACTATTATAAAGAGAGAACTGTGTCCTTTGAGCCAGGTAAACTCGAAAAGTACACCACCAATCAAAACACCCAAGACATCTTTGAAAACCTCAGGGCAAGCAGAAGGACATAGGCTATTAAAAATTAAAAATATACGTTGTTTAAAAAATTTAGAAATAAAAATAAAGTAGACCCTTGCAAGTAGAGCCGGCCGCGACGTCTGCGTGATGACATCATTTGCGCTCCCAACACTTCCTGAAATGGCAGCGAAGATCGCGACCTGCTGGGAGGACTGCCGCGGCCCTGCTTGCTGCTGGGCGAAGTGGCGGCCTGTGCGGGCGGGGCGCCTGGATCGGGACCGGCGGCTGAGGTAAGGATGAGGCTCTCCAGGACACGGGCGGGAGGGGGCCGGGCCGGAGCGGGAGGGGGCCGGGCCGGGCCGGGAGGGGGCCGGGCCGGGGTGGGAGGGGGAAGGGGGAGGGGGGCGGGAGGTTGGGCGCAGGCTCACAGACAATGTCGTGGCGGGCGGGGTCCGGGGCAGTCTGCACGCAAGCCTCAAATGCTGCCCCCATCCCCTTTCTGCCCCAGGCAACGCTGGGGCGGGCTGCTAGTTACGTTAATAAAGAGATGTCATGTAACATAGGGAACTGTGTGTCATGGCCATTTCAGGGATTGAGACTATAATTGCAATTATGGTGTTAGATTACCCTATTGCTGTGTCATGCTCAATTTGTTGAACTATAATAACTTCATGAACCACACTATAATAGCTTCATGAACCACACAGTCATTCTATTAAAAATTGCTGTTTTGATTCTGACTTTGCTGTTTAAGGCTCTTTACTAAAATTCCTTTATTTTTTCAATCTGCATGCCTGTCCCAACAGAAAGACATTCCGTAACCCGTAATTTACTGGCCTGCACTGTAACCCTGATCGTTGCCTAGTCCGTTCCAGAATCCAGATGTAACCCAGTAACAATCCATGTCACAACTACACCGGAAGAAATACCATCCATTCCCCTTGCCAGCCCCGATCAAAACCCCAAACAAAAATGTTTGTATTGTTGTGTAATGACCAGTCTGGTGTTCATGTACAGCACTCCAATACGTTCCGGTTTAGTTCGTGCTATATAAAAACCCTTTGGCTTCACTTAAGCCCAAATGCATTTAGACATACCCTCAATGCAGGTGGGTGCCTGTCGAGTGTCGACATGAAATATAGCTTCCTGCATGCTCAACTAAACCTGACCTGACATGTGTACCAACACTGAAGTGTTATTTAATGTACTCCCAGCCTGTATGTATTGTTGTGTAATCATAATGACCGGTGTTCATGTACAGCACTCCAATACGCTGACCTGGCTGAGGCAAGGTCTGCAATACAACAGACTGACTTACTTCTCTAGTCTAGTTGATCTTCAGTTTGCGTTCGTTTTGGTGAAATCATCAGTCAAATCAACCAAGCAGTAGGTGACCAGAGCACGAGTAGCCACTGAACAAGAGGTGTGTGTGGAGTGACCTACTGTGCTGCAACCTCGTCACGGTCGCCATTATTACGTACAAATGGCCAATCACTGTCTGCATGGCTTCACATAAGCCGCAGTGATTGGTCACAGTTTTCATAGTGCCACCCACGTGCGCCACTCAATGCCTCTCAGTACTGACTGCGCAGTGAACGCTGCGTGCCTCTCAGACAGCCAATCCAGATGCTGCTCCAGCAGCACCAGGATTGGCTTGAGCAAGGATATTCCCCGCCCATTAGGAGACTGGGGGCTGCGGCATGAAGCAACCCTCGCTCTCAAATATGCAGGCTAGAGTGCACATGTTCTTGTGTGTAGGAAAAATGTTCAGCCCTCTACCGGACATGCGCACTAATTCTATTGCTGCTGCGCTACTAGAGACCACCGTTGTCAGTCAATGAAACCCTGCAGGTCTGCCCTACCCAATTCAGCGCCTTGACTGCCTCGGGAATTCGAGTCAGTATTAAGAACGTAAGAAGTAGAACAAAGTGTATTAAAGAGGAAGAAATAATGTGGCCATGTGGCATTAGTGAGGCAACGCCCCTGAGCCCCAATGGATGCACCACCACTTGTATAGAGCTACCTTTGACATTGCACATTCTGCACAGGAGCTGTTTGGCCTGTGGGCACAATTTAGCATCGTTTTTCATTGTATCTGGGGATCAAAATCATTCTGGACTCAATCTAGATTTTGTCTATGTTTGCGTTTTTAATGCCTGATTTTGCCACAGAAATGACAAGTAGTGCCCTTCTCCAGAATATAACTATTTGCATTAATTACAGAACTATTTACATTAGCTCTGTCATGACCTTGTGACTGCACCATCTCATTCCCCATTCTGCCACCTTGCATGCCTTGCGTCCCATTCACCTTAAAATTGTCAGGCAGCATATATCTGAATCAAAATGCACCATCTGATTTATGTTGCTTCTCTGAATCTGCTTTGTCTGGGCAAATATCAACTTCTCTTGAACATTTTTCTGCTTCATATCAAAACAGTCACTGCAATACTTCAGTGTATTTCATTATCTTGTCAATATTCTTAGTCTACCAGTGTGGAGTAGTTTTTCAGTTTTATATTTTGTGTATTAATAATGACAATTAATATGCCTTTTCACACTTGATTTTACTTATACAGACTTAACTAGCATAAATACAATTGAAACGGAATTTTTATGATGTGCAGATGTGTGTTTATTATTATGTTTTAGTTATGTCACATTTCCCTGTAAAATGCCATTTTAGACAAAATGGAAGCCACCACTGTTATTCACTCCTGCTCTTCCCTCCTGCATACGTCCTCTCCCTACAGGCTATGTAGTATGTAGTCAAACTAAAGTCATATTAGTTTATTTTCATTTCTGTATTGTTTTGCTCGCAGTTATCTTTCTATGGTGCTGATGTACGATTACAAAAAATATCTATCTTATTTATTTCTTCAATGCATTTATTCACTGAAAATCGTATTGCTTAATTTTTCATATTTGTTTGAACATCTCTGATCTATATTAACATAGAGGATGTTGAATATTCTTTCTGAGTTTGCTGCTCACTTGAAATTAAAGAATATTTCCTGATTTTGGCATACTCTGTATAACTTTGCAACTGAAAGGCTTCATGGCATTGACTCTGTATCACTTATTTAGAATTTTTGTAATAAAATCCTTTAACCTTTAATTGATCTAGACCTTAGTTATTGAGTGGACCCCATTACATATTGAACTGTTTTTACAAATTTAAATGTGATGCTTGGAGAGATTTCATAATGAGGTGGGAGGCACATTGCCTCATGAAATTATGGTTTGATACCATCTCTGATCCAGTAAACTGTGGGAGAACAAAATGAGGCAATTTTTGGAGTGTCCACATTTTTGGGGTACAAATTTGCTCCTACAAATCCTGGTAGCCGAGGACAGTTGCGCACCTCCTTTTGCTAAGAGACCCCTTTTAGGTTTCCTTCTACCACTTATGTCTAGTTCTGGTACATCGAGGGTTTTCCTATGGAGTTTCCATTGTCGAGATTGAGCTGAGTGGTCTGGAGAAGTGTGGCTCAAGTGGAGAAGTGTGGCTCAATGATTAGAGCGGCAGACACTGATGCAGAGGTGTAGCCCGGGACCAGGGTTCAATTCCCCACCTCGGCGGGTCTTGGGCTCAAAATTCCACAGACCTGATAATTCTCGCCTCGGTGCCTATTCCAATCATGGAGTGCAACTCTGGGCAATAGCTTGCTTAATCTCCACAACGCTAAGGATGCCTGGCCTCCACCTTGGGGGTGCCCAGGAGTTAACGCCTCACAGGGAAAGCCAGGATGGGTTCCACAGCGGTATTCGTACAAGCGCCTTGAGACCCTTGCGGGTGAGTAGTGCGCTATACATGTATCAATTTACAATTTTTTTACTTGCAGTGCCATTCCTGAACGATTTGGAGTGTAAATATGACTAGGATGGAATGATTCTGTAAGTTGTGTGTGTTTCTGAGGTGTCCATGGTATATGTTGAGCTTTGAGATTGTGAGTTGGATTTCTGTGTGATGTGTGAAGTGTTTGGTTATGCAATGCTGATTTTGGACTCAGATGAAAGATTGATCATTGTTGTGCTGATGTATTATTCCTATTTGCGATTCTTGTTTTATAAAGAATTTGTTTTATTATCAGTTGGCTTGGCTATTGGATTTGTCAAAATCTAAGATCTCAAGATATTGTGGTTTACTTATCTGCATAAGTATAAACACAAATACAAGGAATTGTAGAAAAGCTAAAAGGTAATCCCAGTGACTACCAGTGGTCCAGCTTGACTCCACTCGCCAAGGTTGACAGTACCCTGAAAAAACAGCCCTACTGCCAAAAAATCAATTAACCACTGTAACAATAAATGTTAAAGAAGATTGTTAACACCCAACTATCTATACTTTTGTACACTTTCTATCTTCTTCACCCATCACAATCAGGCTTCAGGACCCGTCATAGCACAGAGATGGCTCTTATGAAAATAACTGATTCCATTAAACTATATCTTGATTCTGGCTACAATGTCGCCCTGATTTTGTTGGACCTCTCCTCTGTGTTGGACATAGTCTCACAGGAGATCCTACACAGTGCCTTGCCTCGAAAGGGGTGGAGGGGATGGCCTTAGATTGACTTGGTTCATATTTAGGTCATCGAGAACAAGCCATGTGGCTTAAGCCATTCTACTCTGAGGTGAAGACTCTTATGTGCAGGGTACCACAGGGCTGAACTCTGAGCCCTACACTTATATGATTTATATGCCCCAGCTCGCATTTCTGATTGAATCCTTTGGTATTCAAGGTATCTCAGATGTGGATTAAGTCTGGGCGGTGAACTCTGTTCCGCTCGCTGCGTTTGCATATTTTTCATCACTCTGCGTGACGCAGAGCTCACAGAGTTTTTTCCTCCCCTGTGTTTGTCAACGTCAAGTTGGTGAGCGCAAGCAAGGAAAATCCACCTCCCGGTGAAATTTTTCCTCGCTCGTGATCGTCAACATCAAGTTGGCAAGCGGAGTGTGGAAACTCAACCTCCCAGCGAGATCTCTCAAAGTAGGCGGTCCGATTTTCTCATTGTGAGTGGTCGCGTATTCTCGCAACCGCTTGCGTTTAGAAAACGTCCGATTCTACTCGAGCAGCAGAAAGGAAGCAGAGCCTGCTGGCGCTGTACATGGTGCCGTTCGTGATGATTGCACACTGCGGACAACACCTGGCACTGAAAATTAACATGAACGTAATTTATCTAATGCTATCCTCTGCTTGCGGAGCTCCGCGTAGCGCGGCAGAGGTTTTTTTGCACTTCGTGGAGTTCCAGGTAGCGGAGCTCCACGAATTCCGTCTAGGCTTAATGCCGATGACACCCAGCTTTTGCTGACATATGAAGATAATTTCCTTAAGGCCAAGGAAACATTTTCAGCCTGGGTTGTGGAGGTGATGTGGTGGCTCAAAGCCAACTGCATGCAATGTAACGCAGACAAAACAGAGATCCTGCCCCTTGGCCAAAACCCCCTTCTTGGTTGGTCGGGTGTCTGGCCGTGCAGCTGCACACTATCCCCCCCCCCCCCCTATGGAAGTGCCAAAGAATGTAAGGGTGCATTTCGATGTTCACCCTGTCTTTTAAACACCAGATTTCTGCAGTGGTAAAAGTCTCTTGTTGAATACTCAGAATACTAAGGACAGTTCTCGACATCCTGCCCTGGGAAGCTCGGTAAACAGTAGTTTGGGCCCTGATTCTCACAAGACTAGATTATGCCAATATTCTCTATCTGAGGATCCCAGATTACTTAATACATTGGCTGCAAATTGGGCAGAATACGGCAATTCGCCTGTCATTCAAAGTTTCCAAAAGTGCTTCGGCATCATACTACTGTAACCAATTGCAACAACTACCAGTGAGGAAAAGGATTATCTTTAAAGCCTTGACGATTGCGCACTGAGCTTTTCACAAGGCTGGATCTAAAAATCTGTCCAACAGGCAAAAAGAATATTGTCCCCTTAGGGCCCTACTTTCTCAGTATGCCTGGCTGTTAGTTATTGTACATACTGAGCAGAAGAAGCTTGGTGGTTCTGCCTGTTGGCAGTCTAGCTCCCCCTTCAACTCAGAGGTATCTCAGATGAATATATTTCAAAAGAGGGGCTTTTATTTCAAAGGTCCAACATACATGCCCTAAACATAATGCAACAAATGAGATATGAAGTTCCTAAAAAGGAAGACAGGTAAAGGTTAATGATCGTGATGTTTGTCCCCTAAAGTGAGGATGTATAAAAGGTTCAGGAGACCGGATCCTCCTTTTTGGAAAAAGACCCTCACACACCCAACAAGCAGGTGTCTTGCTTCATCATTGGATCTGCTCCTACTCGGGTTGGCGCTGCAATACCCGATCAGGCGCCCGTGATGGGGCCTACTTGGTGGTGATCTTTATTTCGTTAGCCGTTGGGTGCAGTGCGTGTAAGGGCCATAACGTGTAAAATGAGTGTAGGTAGTGGTGTGGTGTGAACGTGAATTAAAACAGGGAATAATGGTCCACTCAGAACAATTTTAATGAGGTGTGGGCACTACCCTGGTTAAAAACGAAAAACGCACCCTCCCACGCTAAGGTATGTGGAGATGTGTGCTATTGTAAGAAGGTCAACATGTTTCATGCCTTGATTCTATTGATGGCAATTCTTCAGGACCAATAAAGAGATCTACCAACACTTTCTGGTGGCGGTCAGGACCTCAGTGAGGTATAAGTAAGACCACCCATACAGCACCCTAAAAAGTGGCGCTGGTAGATCAGACTCCAACCCTAATTGAGTCAGGGGTATGTGGCATCCTGTGCTGGTTGAGGTGGACACTAAGGTGTAGTGTCAATAGCAGCTCTAGAGGATCTCCCAGATCCTACCTGCTACAGCTACCAGCCAGGGTTGCTATCTCAGATGAAACCACCTTCTAAAAGCAACTCAAAACATATTTGTTCAACTGATAAGGTGGTAGATGTGTCTTTTCCTGTTGCCTTAGCGCCAGGGCACACTTGTAGTAGATGTGCGCTTTGGAAGTATTTTTCATTCATTCAGTCAACTGATGGAGAGTCAAAAAAATATACATTCGTTAAAGTTCTGTATTCATCAGATTTATTTACTTAATTTCCAAAATTTCTGTTAAAGAAATAAGAATTAACAATCACTGCATGTGATGTTGGGAACCCGCATTAACAATCACTGTTGTTACTTAAACACTTAATCAATGTTAGGGGTAGTCAATAAATTCCGCTCCACCGGCAGAGTTTGCAGAGTTTTGCCCACTCCGCGTTACACTTGTAACACAGAATTCCAGCAAAATTCCGCCAACCCAGCACTGCATCAACAGTAAGTGAGCAAGAATTGCCAACCCCGAGGGCGATTTTCAGTTGTTAGGACGGCACCTGATGAGATTTTCCCAATGCAGAAAGTCACTATCGTTCACGGGAAGAAAGCTGCAGCTCGAGTAGAAAATCTACACAAGCAGCAGCAAAGAAGCAGCGCCATCTGGCTCGCAGTGCCGTTTGCACTGATTTTGCAGCATAGAACAAGCTTCTGGTGCTAACAATCATCATGAGCATCATGACATGCCTATTCTGCCCGCTTGCGTAATTTGGCAGAACCGCACGGAGTTTTCATGTAACTCTGTGGATTTCAGGAGAGTAAAACTTTGCAAGTTCCACCCACCCCTAATATACCGTACAGAACTTAGCAGTTGTGAGTTCAATAATATTTTTCATTTAACAGTTAAATATAATACACAGTGAGGTGATCTTTCCAAAAACATCAATATAATTGTGTGAGGTTAATGTTGTTTCCAGCAGTCTCTCCCCACTTTAAAAATATTACAGTGCAGCAAACACATTTTTCGTGGGTTAGGTATTTGCCACTTCTTCTGGGCTATTAAAGGATCCTTATGAAAAAATATCAAATTAAATTATAAACTTCCGTTTTAAATCATTCATAAAATATTCACTACACAAATATCAGCTCGAAATGAAGAGTCTATCCACTTTCTTACTAGACCAAAAAAACAAAAAACAACATGCAATAAACAGACATATTGCTGTTTAATTCTGAAATCATTTTCGAAAAACTCATGATTCCCATCTGAAACATTGGTTGCTAGACTTTCAAGAATATTAGCCTAAATATAAATTCCAATAAATCTTGTCATGAGTATGTACAATTTCTTCAAGACATGTATTTTTCTTAATGAAAATAAACTCAACTTATTAAATAATAACCTAACTAATACTACACTTTAACATAAATATCAGTGCGGCAACAAGGTATATTGCTGTTTAATCCTCAAATCACATTCAATGGAATACAAGATCGAATCATTTATGAATTGTAAAACAAAATATTGTGTCTACTTGTTTTAAAGCATCTGTGAAAAGTTCTTCATTGGCTTTACAGTAATAATGTTGAAAACTAGATTGCAGAACTATGTAAAATCAATTAACAATAAGGATGATAAATCATTGATTGTAGAACATTTTAACGATTTAAATGCTTCAACAGATCTCAAAGATATTACGTTTTGGGGCATTGAACATGGTAAAGGAAATAGGAGAGGAGGGGCAAATCAAAATTCTTACTTGGACGTGAAGTTTGGTGGATAGACAACTTGGGTAAGTTTTGCCTGAACATAGAAAATTAATTTTGGCACCGTCTGTAGCAATGATCATGTCAGTTACTATTTTCACTGATGTAGTAGGGTAGTAGGAGATTACATGAGAATAGTAGCAAGAATTGAACTATGGGTTTTGGATCAGGACCATGTTAGATGTAGGAAAAATTAGACAGATAATGTATTGTGAGTGGGGAGGTCACCGCCTCCACTGAATGCGATGCTCAGAGTTTGCATCATGTATGCCATATCAATTTGCATTATGGTGTTTTGAGTATCCTTGCATAGTGTCATAGGTGTAACAGAATATAGTAATGTATCTGGGGATTTCTACACAAGACAAAAAGGACGTCTTTATGTTTTTTTTGTTTTTCTGTTTGCTTTTTGCCTTACTTAATTTTAACAGGGATAGCTGCTAGAAATCACTTGTTGGATTCAAACTGGAGCAGGGGGTAAAAGGAGAATTATGGAACTGTATCAAACTTCTGCAGATATGGAGCTCGATCCCCCTCTTCCTCCAGTTGACCCTAAGGTGTTGATTTAGTTTTAATATAGATCTCCACATAAGAAAAACACTTTATGTTACTTTTTCACTGCTAGCTTTTTTGCTTTATTCAACTTTAACAGGGAAAGTTGCGAGAACTCGTCTGTTAGATTGCAAACTGAAGCAGCGGGTAATAGGAGAATCGTATATTTGCAGCAAATTGTTGAAAATATGGAGGCTACGGTGAATGCTCTTGATATGTGGTTTTCAGCAAATGGGAAATGGGAGGTGAGATGGTTAGAATGTAGGCAAAATCAATATTGGATTTCAATTGCTTCTGGAATGTTGACTTGATATTTGTTATAATGATTTTCCTGGCCTATGTTTTGGGGATAATCATGTTAACCTGGCACATTGTTTTAAGAGATATCTTGTTCTCATTGACAAGAGTTTATTGTTACCTACTAGTGTGGGTGTTTTCATTTTAATGTAATATTGTTTCTGTTAGTGGGTATTTTAGGTGTAATGCTTTAGAGATTAATGTAGTATTTAGGACCGATCAATTTCACAAGTGCTATGTTGTTTTTCTGATTACTTGGAAGATTGAAGGTTGTTGTTTCATAAAAGTTATTGAGTTGCTAGTCACTTCGATGTGGGAAAGCAACTCAGATGCATTGTCAAAACATAAAAGTAACAGAGTTTATTTCTATTGATTTTGAGCGTTGCCTTACCGTAACCTGCTGATTTTCTTCCTATTTAGGTTGAGCAGACAAGTTTTATTTTGTGTAAAATTAAGTGAGAAAGATTCTGATTTTTTTCCTCATTTACAGATCGGTCATTCTGTGATTAGTTAGCAAGCTGCTCAACTGTCCTAGGGGACCGAGCACATTTACAATAAAAAACACACTCCCCTAGGGGTTTTGTTTGTGCACAAATGTTCTAGCCCTTACATCTGTCAAAAAAACATCTCACGTTAACTCTCACACCCAAGCATTGGAGTAGTAATACCAATGAAGGATGGCCCACTTAGTTTAAAAAGTAGTCAGAAAGAAATCCCTTGGATTCAGATATAGCGCGTGCAAAACTATAATTTTTATAATTTGTTTTTCAAATTTCAGTTATTAAAAAAAAAAAGAGGACCGTTCCTCAAACTCCTCAAGTCAAGGTTCATTCAATTCCAAATTACACAATTAAAAACTTTGGCATAAGTGTTCAATGCGAAAGTGAATAACATAAAGATACAACAACAAAACATAAACACATTAAATTCACTATATATGAGGAAACCCTATTGACACAGAGAGAAATTCTGTTGTCTCTAAAGGTCCAACAATGTTACTCAGGGTGGTATGATAGGCCCACAGCATATCTTGTAGTGCCAGGTCAATGTGAATATTGCTGCTACTTGCTAATTGGATGCATCCTTTGACCATACGGTTCATTCTTTCCACTAGTCCATTCGCCCTGGGACAATATAGTGGTGACCTTATATGTGTTATGTTTAGCAAGTTGAGGAATTCTGTCATGGCATGAGATACAAACTGCACCCTGTTGTCAGTGACAATGGAGGCTGGAATGCCCTCTGTAGCAAAGGTTTCTCTGAGACATTGCATGACGGTCGCAGTGGTTATTTGATTGACCATTTTGACCACAGTCCAGTAAGAATGATAATCTACTAGGACCAATGCGAACTGCTTGGTTACCCTTGGAAAATGAAGAGGACCCATTATGTCAAGGGCAATTTTCTCCCAAGGTTTGTTTGGTACTGGAATAGGAAAAATTGGGGGTTTTCTAGGTATCTTGGATTTATCACTGTTGGCACATATATGGCAATGTTTAACTTTTTCCTCAACTAATGAATCCATGTTGGGGAACCAGTACCATTCCCGTAGTCTGGCCTTTGTTAAGCTTCTACCCAAGTGGCCATTGTGTACTAGGTCAACTATTTTACTTCTGATGGCTTCGGGAGGAGTGATCTTGGGCCAGATGTAGGAGCCCAAATACCGGTCGTAACGGCCGAATTCGGCCGTTACCGACCGGTATTTGGTGATTGGGATGTAGGGGCATCATTTTACAGATTCAGTAAATTTACCGAATCAGTAAATTTACTGAGTCTGTAAAATACCGAATCGGTAATTTTACCGATTCGGTAAAACCCAGATATAGGTGGGACTCTCTGAGTCCCAAAGGCCTTTCAGATTCGGTATTTTACCACCCAATCCAATTGGGTGGTAAAATACCGAATCCTGGTGTGCATGCACACCTGTGCAATGTGACACACAGACATGCCACATGGCACACAAGTCCGGAATTGGGGTGCTAGAGGGTGTCAAAGTGACACCCCCTGCACCCTTGCAGGATTCAGTATTTACCGAATCGGTATTGCCCATTGATTCCTATGGGCTTCATGGCACATAGGAATCAATGGGCAATACCGATTCGGTATTTACAGAATCAGTAAATACCGAATCCTACCGATTCGGTAATTCTCAATTTGGAATTACCTACATCTCCCCCCTTCATATTTACCGACTCTTATATACCGAATCGGTGAAATTCGGTATTTAAGAGTCGGTAAATATGAATTACCTACATCTGGCCCCTTGTCTTTCCTAAATACCATACCTTGGTCTATGTTAAGTTCATGTCGTACCTCCCAGAACCTCTTTACGTCAGTGCTTACTAGGTCTTGAGAATCAGGCCACCCATGCAAAGTGTAAGATAAAAGTTGTGTCATGGTATTGTCTGAGTTCATGCAATCTGTCCATTCTTGGGAAGAGATGGTGGAAAGGTTGATTTGAAAGATGAGACATTCACTTATATCAAACTTTTCATCTTTCTGGAGCGGGCTTCTAGAAAGAAAATCTACGGGAGAAATTTGTACCCCTGGCACATACTCAACTTTGAAACAGAAACCTTCCAGTCCCAGAATCCATTTGGCTATGCGGGGTGTGTTGCAAGAGTTATTCTTCGAATTGAACATAAAAACTAACGGTTTATGATCAGTGCGTATACAGAATTGCAATCCCCAAAGAAAAAACTTGAAACGTTTCACTACCCAAAAACAAGCAAACGCTTCCCTTTCCACCACAGAATAATTTAATTCCGCTTTAGTCAAAGATCATGAGGCAAATACTACAATTCTTTCTTTGCCATCAATTTTTTGTGATAGAGTAGCTCACAAACCTTTCCCACTGGCATCTGTGGTAAGGATTGTTTTCCTGTTATGTTCAAAATTACACAGATATGGTGCAGTGATTATGCTTTCTTTTACCTTAGAGAAAGATGTTTGGTGTTCTTCCAACCACTGGAATTGAACATTTTTCTTTGTGAGTTCTCTGAGGTTGGCAGTGAGCTCGGCATAGTGATTGACATACTTCCATGTATTCGGCCAACCCCAGGAAGGATTTAAGTTCTTCTTCATTGGTGGGCGCTGGAGCCTCTTTTACAGCCTCGACCAGAGAGCTTCGGTTTGAATCCGTCTCTGGTTTTGCAGTGGGCCAGATATTCCACTGACTCCACACCTAGTTGACACTTCTCTTTTTTCAGTGTGAGCCCGGCCTCCTTGAATTTCACCAGAACTTGTCTCAAGATAGTGTCATGTTCCTCGACATTTGCACCGTATATTAAAACGTCATCTTGAAAACATAGCGTTTTTGGTATTCCCCCAATATTGTGCTGCATAATCTTTTGAAAAATAGCTGCCGCCGAAGCTAGTCCAAACGGCATGCGGCAGAACATGAAGGTTCCTAAAGGAGTGGTAAATGCCGTGAGTTTCCTTGAGTCAGGATGTAGCTCCACCTGATGATTGGCCATGGAGAGATCCAGAACGCTGAAATGAGTAGCCTTCCCCATAGTGCTCAACATCTCATGGAAACGGGGTAAGGGATGTCTTTCAACTAAAATGCTGTTGTTTAAATCCCGTAGATCGATGCACATCCTGATGTCTTGAATATGGTTTTTCTTGGCGATCACAATGGGGGCCACCCACTCTGAGCAATCCACCGGTTGAAAGATGTTCAACTCCTCCAGTCTGGTTAACTCTTTCCTTAATCGTTCCCACATCAGGTGAGGAATTGGTCTAGTTTTGTGAACTACAAGACAAGCGCTGTGTTTTAATTGGATTCTAAGTTGGAAGTTTTTGAGTAATCCTAACTTTTCTGAAAAAACTTCAGGGAACTCCGTGATGATGTGCTCATTGTTATTTGCCAGGTTGGTGAATAATACTTGATCCGGGTCGTTGGGGTCAAGCTTAATACTACATTCTTTTTGATGCTGCCATCCCAACAAGTTAGAACCATTTTCTACCACATAAACTTTACCAACAGTGGAACGGTTCTTGAAAGAATTAATGGACTTGAACATTCCCTTCATGGGAATGGGGTCCCTATTATAACCGCTGGGGGCTATGTCTGCTTTGGAGAGTTTATTCTGATCGTGACCAGTTATAGATTTAAAATCAGAGTAATTCACCAGGGTGAATGGGGAACAGGAATCAGCAAACATTTTAAAGATTTTTCCTTCAATATTTGCTTCGCATTTAGGATACTTCTTTTCATCTGCCCTTACTTCGTTGACTTGGAGAATTATTTTCTTCACTTGAGTTCTGTCATCACTGGGCTTGCTGCTCCAGGTTTTCATTGGGAAGCATCCACATACCCTTGCCAGGTGCCCTTTCTTGTTACATTTCCTGCACCAAGCTGATCTCGCTTGACAGTTGGGATCATTGGCTAAGTGATTGTTGCTTCCACAACAATAGCATTTTAATTTTATATTTTCCAGGTCCCCAGCGTGATTTGGTCCATGATCTTTCTTGGTTTTGTAGGGATCATTTCTTATTTTGCATATTTCTGATTCCTCCTCTATGTTGGTTATCTCTGCCACTTTGTCACCAGGGTCAGTGTTTATTTCTTCAATACAAATGTCAGTGTGTTCAAAGGATTAGCTATTTTGACTGTTTCCTGGAGGTCTGGTTGCTTTTGTAACAATTTCTTCTGAATTTCTTTGTTGTTTGTGCAACATACTAATTGGTCTCTAATTAAAGAATCATTTAAGTTCTGGAAATCGCACAGCTTACTAAGCTACGTAAGTAGAAATTCTTTCTTTTTTTCCCTGAATGCGACTGAAGAATTTGTGTCTTTCTAGAACTACGTTCACCTTGTCCCCAAAATGTTTACGTAACTTATTCAGAGAGGTATAGTATGCATCATCTTCCTCATCCTCTATTTCTGGGAGTGATTCAAACACTTTCCTACCAGTGGGACCTAGGTTGTGCAATAAAATATGTTGCTTCCTGAACGCACTGAACTTCTCCCCTCCAACAGCTACAAGGTAACATTCAAAAACTTTTTCCCAATCTTCCCATGGGACACTGGGTTCTCCAAACTCATTTAGGAATGGCGCTGGTTGGGACATGCTGGCAGCTGCCATGATGATGTACACAGGAGATATGGCCAGGTGAAATAAATGAATGGCAGGGGTATGGAAAGGGTGAGAAGAAACCCCTATGCCTTAAAAGGTTGGCCAAGGCATGTTAGTGAAAAGAAACCCCTATACTAAGCATGGGCGAATTTTGCGGATCTCGCGTTCGCGAATTTTGCGGATTTGCGAACTCGCAATCCGCAAAATCCGCGAATTCCCGCGAATTTGTGGATTTTTTTTTTTGTGTGTTCCAATTGTTTCTGCCAGTTCGCGAGGATTTGGTACTAGTTCGCAATTGCGAACTTACTTGTCGGCTCGCAACGGTCGCGACTATGTTGTTTCTACGTCTGGTTCATCATCACAGCCTCCCAGCACCCTCTGTTTCACCACTGGCACCCTCTCTTTGACCCATGCCACCCTCTGTTACATCAATGCCACCCTCTGGTTCATCATCACTGTAGAAGATGGGGGGGAAAAGCAAGCCCACCTGCCCTGCTTGAACTGACATGAATTAATTTGGGGTTAGTTTATTAACAACACCTGCCCTGCCCCAACTGACAATAATGAATTAGGGGCTAATTAATGTGTCACTGAAAGAATTTCAAGTTCCAGCCTGGCACCTGCTTGTCTGCTCCTTTAGCTGTAAATCAGGACCTTTGTGGCATACAGTTAAGGTCAGAGCAGGGTCACACAATAGTTGCAAGCAGGCAACCGAATTCTGGAGGGCCCCCTCAGGAAGCACTACAAAGAATCGTTACAAATCATGAGGTTGACCTTTTGCACCTGCTCATTGCTTTTGCTTTTGCTGAAATCGTTTTTCGTTTTTTTCGCGCTATTCGCGGGGCGCGGCGTCGTGCGAAACCGACCGCGGAAGCCGCCAATTCGTGCGAATGAGCATTTTATTTTTTTGCGGCTTGTTGTTTCGCGAGTTTTTTTGCAGTATTCGCGAGCCGCTTGCAGCGCAACACGCGAATTTACCCCAAGGTCGAGTACGGGCGCGGCCATTTTGTTTGCGTGACGTATTTCCGTTTCCGCCCGCTATGTATAATCTCGCGCAGTAAGCGCATTGCGAGTAGAGATTCGCACGAGATCGCGCGGGAAATCTAGAGGTTCGCACGAGATCGCGAGGAAAATCTCGCGCGAACTTACTTTCGCGCTCGTGAACGGGCGCCGGCCATCTTGTTTTTCATTCATTTCCTGTGTCTGGGCATGGTGTTTAATCCTCTTGGTATCTTTGCCATCCTTTGCTTGTTTTCAGTTTTTTTTTTACGATTTTGCTTCTTATCTATCCCTCTCTTTTCCTAGCTGTATATTTTTGTCTTTTCTGCTATTTTTCTTTACTTTTAAACTTCTTTTTTAAACTCTTTTCTTTTCTTCTTCCCTATCCTATTCTTTCTTAATTTTCTACTTCTTCCTACCTTACCTGCCCAGACCATGGTCAAGCCAGGCGCCGTGAAGCTGCCCAGGCACTTGAGGGCCGCAGCGGCGGTGGGGAGTAGTGCTGGACCCAGTGCCAGGACAGCATGCGGGAGATTGAGGGGGGAGCAGGTGACGCGACGGGAGATATTCAGCCCGGAGGAAGTGGGCGCGCTGGTCTACTTCGTCCAGCGCCGCCTGCCCAGGACCATCGCGGGAGGCGGCAGGATCGCGGCCGGCGGCTACAACATGCGGGAGCGCCGGAAGCGGTGGGAGAAGGTGTGCTGGGCCATATCCCACCTCTACGGGGTCCAGCGCACCTACAGCCAGGTCACCCATCGCTGGACGGACCTCCTGGACCGCGAGCGCGACCTGCTGGACTAGCTCGGCTTGGAGATCCCCGGGCTTGGTGAGTAGTAGTAGCCATTTAATCACTCACTACTATGATGTTTTCTCCTGCTCTGTGTTGTTGTATTGCAAATATTTGTTTTTTACATGGAGCAAGCCAATAATGCCGCTGATGACGATTACATTGTAGTTAAATTATATTTCAAAATCTTCTGTGCATTTCAGGTGCACTGCTCTCCTTCTCAGTGGCGTTGCTACTATGCTTATTTGTTTTCTATTTCGTGGTCTCATTGGCCTGAGTAACTATTATGTATGAGTGTACTTTACAGAACTGCGTAATGCTAGACACTAGGGGGGCAGATTACATTTACAAGCCCCTTGTGCCACGTTTACATTGCCTTGCGTGACGCAACAGCGGCGTAAACGTGCCGCATCCCTGCGAGTCATTTACAGCATGACGCATCTAGGGAGATGCGTCACGTTATAAAGCCATGGGCCTGCACCACAATGGGTGCGTTCCTAGTACGCAGGGTGGGCGGTCCGGCGGCTGTGCGCCTCGCAAAATTGCCTGCGTGAAATCTACAAGATTTAACGCAGGCACTTCTGCGACGCTGCTACGTCAATTCAATTCCTTATGTCTGCTCGAAGCAGGCTAAAGGACTGACACAGCATGTTAAGTATTGGGTGGCCCTGAGCATTACTGGAGTTGCATTGCGTTGGCGACATGACTCCAGCGATGCGCCGCTCTTACGTGACGAGATGCGTCACGCAAGTGCCTACCCTTGCGCCAGGGCCGCATAAATGAGGCGCATCTGCCGTGTCGCAAGGGTAGTTTTGCGTGACGCATTTGATCTGGCGCATCTCTGGAGATGCGCCAGAACGCGTAAGTAAGTATGCCCCTAAGGGGCAGAATTGCAATTACTGTCGCATCCCTGCAAAGTAGCAGGGATGCGCCATTAATTGTGTGGCCCGCTACCACCACCAAACATGGTGCGCCGTATTTGCAATGCGGCGCACCATGGGCCCAAAACGTCACCGAAGCTTTACTGCTGGAGTTGCGTCACAACGATGGCGCAGCTCCAGCAATGCTCTGGGGTACCCTATCTCCCCAATGCTGGGTCAAGCCGTACGTCTGCTTCAAGCAGGTGCAGGGTTTGTGTGACGCATCATTGTCCTAAAGGTGACTGATTGAAATTTTGTAGATTTCCCTCAGCCACTATTAGGATGTGTTCCAGCGCAGGAATGCCCTCCCTTGCGCCGGAACGCCCCCTGATGGCGCAGGGCTTTATAACGGGATGCATCTCCCAAATGCGTCACGTTGTTATAATATTATACGCCGCACCATGGCGCCCTTTTTTGTTTAGCTGCTGCGTCACAAAAGTCACGCAAGAACGGCGCAAAAGAGCCGCAAGGGGCTTAAATCTGCCCCTTCCTTTGTACCCCTGACAATAAGAAAAATAGTGGCGGTGGATTGATAGTTTGACTATTTAAATGACTGGTAATGTAGCAGGCAACTGTTAGTGTTGTCACTGATCTGACTGAAATCACAATGGAGTTTGTCTGTCACTTTGCGTCTTGCCTGCGGACTGCTGCCTGCCAGTCCTAGGTGAACGTTTCAGTACTTTGTTTAGTGAGTTACGTGACTTTCGAAGTCACAGGTCCGCAAATAAATGAAAACTAACCCTAATCAATATAATTTCGCGGAAATATTTTGTTATTGTTCTTTTGAAATGTTTGATTTGGTTGACATTGACAAGCAACAATCATCCATGTTTTCTGTTCTTTCTTTCATGTTGTACGTCAGCTCCCCCCAGGGGCGAGAGGAGGACACAGGAGCAGCAGGCGGCGGATGCTGTTCAACAGGGCCAGGATCGGGCAGGCGAGGGCTCCTCTGCTGGCCCCAGTAAGTTTTCATTTTAGACTAGTACCTATTTTTCCTAGCGTTCCTCATTTGACTTTTTTCAAAATTGTCTTTGCTCTTCTTGTAGACTGTATCTAAATTCTTATCCTGCCTCTACTATGACTCCCTGTGGTATTACTAGATTATTCTTATTAGTCTGTCTGTGTAGCTAACTAAGATTGCACGGTTGGCGAAACTCCCATGATTCTAGTCAGAAATAGCTCTATCAACTTAGTGCAGTCCTCTGGGATTGTCCATAATGTCTTTTGAAGTGTTCTATCTGGACTCATGCTTGCAAAAATTGCAAAACCTTTCGCTCAGTCACTCTAGTCTGGACCAAAAAACACAGATTGTATTTAAGTTTAAAAGCTTTATTAAAAGTAAACACATTTATTAAAATGAAGTCATAATAAAACTAAACGTTTAACTGATAATGGAAAAGTGGTTAGTGCTGACGATTAATTGAAGACATTTCTTGTGGTCGAGCCGAGCTCTCACCTCGTTTCAACTTGATCTTGTTGTTAGAAGTCCATCTTCTGTCTGTGTGGAGAAAAATGGTGCGTGTTAAAAAAACAGCCTTCATCAGTTGTGCCAAAAAGTGCAGCAAGACAACCTTCCCTGGAAAAAGGGACATTTTTTTTAACTTTAACGTAGACAGTCACAAATTACATTGTTTTCACATGTCTTCATTCCTAGACCAAAGACTAGTGAGTGCTTTATTCTAACATTCTTAAATGTACTTTGTAGGTGAACATCTGGTGGCGGGGCCAGTGTGGAGGTGGTGGTGCTCGACACGGAGGCGGAGGGCGATTCTTCAGGGGAGGAGGCGGCGGCTATGAGAGTTGAGACGGTGGTGGTGGCGGCCAGAGGTAAGCTCTTATATATTCCTTACTTATTGAGATTGAAGACTAGCTGGGAAGGCAAGAATATGAGATGCATGGCTGGGTGAATGATGAAGCAATGATGGGTGGAAGGACAACAGCCTGGATGGGTGACACAGAAACTGTATGTGTCCATATACCTGGATCATGCTACTATCTGACTCTTAGATAGCATATGTGTATCTAGAGCAGGGGTACTCATAGTACGGCCCACGGGCCGGTGGTGGCCCGGCAAGCCTTCCTTGGCGGTGCGCAGACCTTGCAGACAATCACTGCTCCCCCGGCCCCCACAGAGCAGAGGCTTTTTTGTATTTCACCTGTTAGCGCCCCTGCATCTCCACTCTGACAATCACTGCTCCCCCGGCCCCCACAGAGCAGAGTGGAGATGCAAGGCCACAAAGAGGTGAAATAGAACAAAGCCTCTGCTCTGTGGGGCCGGGCAAGCAGTGATTGTCAGGGTGGAGAAGCAGGGGCGCTACAACAAACAAAGCCTCAATAATATGTTAATGGTCTTTTAAAGACCTGTTAAGTACTTTGGTGTTGTTGTCTGTGTGTGCGCGTTGAGGAAGCGGTCTCAACCCGGGCTGAAGGCTGACACAGATAGACACACACACAGTGACATGACAGAGGGGGAGGGAGAGGGAGGGCAGGAGGGAGAGAGAGATGGAGAGGGAGGGCAGGAGGGAGAGCAGGAGGGAGAGAGATGTATGTAAATGCTGGGTCTGGTGGCTCAGTGGATGAGGGCATCTGCTGCAGGGACCTGTGTGCAACCTCATGGTCACAAGTTATCGTTTTGCTTTAGCCCCGCCCCCTCTGACTCCGCCCCCACCAGTGCGGCCCTCGGCCCCAAACTACACTGTAAATGTAGCCCCTGAGAGAAAGTTTGTGAGTACCCATGATCTAGAGAGAGTAGACGGTCAGTGGATGAACTAAGTGTAACTTTGAAGAGCATGTAACACTGCACCCGCACGTCCGTTCCAGTGTAGGAAAGGCAAGGAAAAGAACTTTTAATTTTGTCCAAATACTACCATCAATAGTAGCAGTAGTTTGTATTGCAAGCACTGCATAGATCCGGTTATTACGGTGGCCACTCCCTACCTCTCTTAATAAGTTTAGTAGTACTCAGTCATTCATGTGTGGATGTATCACTGGTCACTCAATAAAAAGCAAAGCACCTAAAGTCATCCCATATATAAGCAAAAACATCCCATGTGAAGTGATAGATAATCAGATTATTTATCTTCTTCAATTTTCCATTTCTAGTACTCATTTCCACTGTAGGGTGAAAGTTAAATTAATTAAGCAGTAGCCCTTGAGTTGTAACAGAGTATTCTCAGTGCCACCCGTAATAGAAAAGTAAGAGCTTCACCACCTGCATGTACTGGACGGGTACAGTAACGCAACGCAAGTCTAGGTCACTCCTCATGGCGTGCGTCTCTTTTTCTCGGGTGCAAGTTTACTGCGCTGCCATTATGCCGGCTTGCAGAAGATAACGTACCAATTTTCCAAAACAAGAGACAAGAAGAAGAATAAGACTGGTGTACTTTCATAGTCGACTCCAATGGAAGTCCATAGTGCTCGTAGAATTTGTTCCTTAAACTCCCACTAATGTTAGAGCAAGGATGAAGAAGTGTGAGGTTAGATAGATACTGGCCTCAATAGTTATGTAATGCGTTTGCAAGTTGCTAGTTGTAGTGCAACACAAATTTCTGCTGAATGATTGAGTTAATCTTAAAGAGCATTGGTTACAGACTATGTCTTTCTTTCTTCATATAGGTTCTCCTTCCAAACGAACAAGGAGGAAGGAGCTGGCTAGAGCGGCCCGGCAACGGCGGATCGATGCCACTGTGGCCGAATATCCGCGGCTGGTGGCCCTGGAGGTCGAAGAAAGTGTGCAGTCAACCACAACAACTACGTCGTCTGCATCGGCCTCCGTTCCCCCACGGGCTGCCAGTGCCACCCAGCACAGTGGTCCACCCAGACTGAGCCGGGCTGCCAAAGCCAAACGCCACCGCCGAGTAGCAAGGACAACAGCTACAGCTTCCTCTCACAGCCGTTGCACCTACAAGGCATTGAAGGCACGCCTGCGCCGCAGTACCCTGATGGTGTCCCGCCTCCAGCAGGAGCTCCACCACTTTTCCAACCAGTTGGAGGGGCTCCGCGTAGAGCACGCCTTGCTCCGCCAGGAGCATGATGCCCTGGCCCAAAAAGTTGACAGCATCCACCCATAGTGTCCCTTGCCCCTTTTTTAGAGACTTTTGGGGGGTGGGAATTGGGAGTTGGGTTTTTGGGGACTTTTGAAGGACAATCGTTGGGGTTAGGGAGGGTCTTGCGGGAGATTATTTTGTTAGGGATATAAATATACTTTTTCAAACTTTATCTGAGCATACCCGTTTATTACTGTTGCCTGGCGGGTGGGGGTTTAACAGTGACTTTGTTTTCCTGAAAGTTTAGTTCCATTTTCTTCCTTTAAGTGTAAATGCCCAAATGTTTTCAACACTAAGTGCCTCTCACAGACTAAGTGAAGTGAATCCAAGAGTCCTAGGACTTTAGTAGTACTACCTTCAGTCTCTCGTCTCTCGTACTAATACTCCATTATACCCCCAAACCACCAAACGCTTATCTTACCTGTAATTTGTGTTTGAAAGTAGGGCTAGACCCAGGGCTGGCTCCACGGGAAACAGCGAATAAGGTTGGCAATCTTGGTCAGATAAAATTTCCTCATAGCGGTGGTACTAGTGGTGTGACACAGTGGCAGTTGCATGCCTATGAAAAAAAAGAAAATGAAATCTGGTTTGTCCTCCTGAGCAATTCAACGGTACAACTGAGAATATAGCAGGTGACAGAAGTACAGTAGAACAGTGCCACATTGTTGCCTAACAAATGGTAATGTATAACTACTAATTCGGTTGAAGTTCTTTCACATTAGCAATGGTTCTTTGTCAAGCAGAGTAAGAATATATCCTCGGATTTCTTCACCAGCCTGTTGCTATCACCTTATCCTCCCCAGCAAGTGTGTGGATTTATTGCTGTAATTTAGTCACACATCAATCAAAACCACACAGCCCGGGGGAAGAGGGTTAGGGTTTGAAAAATGGATGGGTACGGGGGTTTTTGGGAAAGGTTTTGGGAGACAAGAAAAAATAGCACAGCATAGACAAAGAATTGTGAACATAAACAAATCTTTGGGTACAAACCTATCCATCAATCTTTGAAAGTGCATGCACTACTGCATGCATGTCAGTGAAAAGTAAGTAGTACATTCGACAACTGTGGAAGAAAGAATGCGACAGTACAGGGCCTGTGTGGAATTATTGATAACGATATTCAACATAAGGTCTCTGTAGCCAGATACCTGAGAGCCTTGCTGGTCACTATAAATCCATTCACAACAACACTCAGTGGGGTTGGTCTGGAAGGTATAGTAGATAGAAAAGGAGAAATTGCTTTTTTTCTAGGTGTCCCCTCACTCACCAGGGTTGCCCCTTGGTGACATGCTTCATCATTGGGGCCATCCCAGTCCTCTACGGCCTGGGGCGTGCTGCGACTTGCGAATTACGTAGGAGCACTTACAAATGACTATGTGTGGTGCAGATGTGATAGTGGAGTGGACTAAGTGATGTGTTAAGGGATCAATTTAGAAGCAGAGAGAGATCCAAGAAATGCAGTCACAGTCAGAGAAAAAGGCAAGGGATACTGTATCTATGTGGTTGTAGTGGTCCTGTTTTAAAGTGGTAAGTCAGTTGCCTGCAGAAAAAAAATCCTCCTATTAGCGGCACTCCTCCATTGCAGCCGACGCTTCGTCCATCGATGTTGGTCACCAAAAGACACCCTGTAAAAAAAAGCACAGCATAGACAAACAATTGAACATAAACAAATCTTTGGGTACAAACCTATCCATCAATCTTTGAAAGTGCATGCACTACTGCATGCATGTCAGTGAAAAGTAAGTAGTACATTCGACAACTGTGGAAGAAAGAATGCGACAGTACAGGGCCTGTGTGGAATTATTGATAACGATATTCAACATAAGGTCTCTGTAGCCAGATACCCGAGAGCCTTGCTGGTCACTATAAATCCATTCACAACAACACTCAGTGGGGTTGGTCTGGAAGGTATAGTAGATAGAAAAGGGGAAATTGCTTTTTTTCTAGGTGTCCCCTCACTCACCAGGGTTGCCCTTGGTGACATGCTTCATCATTGGGGCCATCCCAGTCCTCTACGGCCTGGGGCGTGCTGCGACTTGCGAATTACGTAGGAGCACTTACAAATGACTATGTGTGGTGCAGATGTGATAGTGGAGTGGACTAAGTGATGTGTTAAGGGATCAATTTAGAAGCAGAGAGAGATCCAAGAAATGCAGTCACAGTCAGAGAAAAAGGCAAGGGATACTGTATCTATGTGGTTGTAGTTGTCCTGTTGGAAGTGGTAAGTAAGTTGCCTGCAGAAAAAAAATCCTCTTATTAGCGGCACTCCTCCATTGCAGCCGACGCTTCGTCCATCGATGTTGGTCACCAGAAGACACCCTGTCCACTGCCTGCCTGATGCTGAATTGTGGCTCGCTACTGTGAAGCCTGACTCCATCCTTTTTTCCCCGTTACAGAGACTGAAACCCGGCCTGTAATTATTCAACGAAAAACAGGAAGTGATATAATATTACAACACCACTGATAAATAAATATAAGGTATGTAGGCTGTGGAGTGCAAAAAGTCACAATTTGATTTTCCTAGTAGACAGTACAATATTTTTGAAAGTGCGTACTCTGTCTGAGTCACTTTTTGAAGGATAAATAAGTATGGGCAAATTAATGTAGCGGATCTTTACCCTCAAGCTAGGTGTACTGTAAAGTGTTTTTTAGAACAAAATTAGATCTTCCTAGCAGTGCTCCCACCCAGACCCTTACTAAAGCCAGTCGCAAAAATGTAGAAGACCCCCAATCAAATCTCAAAAAACGAGGCCTAGCAGAAAACTGGTGACAAAACTTACTTTGAAAGTAACAGTAGGCCGAAGTACCCCCTTCCTAATTACCCCTTACTCACCGTGGATTGCATTCAAACCACTTGCAAGCAACCAAGCAAAAGTAGCCATAGCCAGCATCGCTCCAAGACTCGAAATCCCCCCCACTCAAACACATGCAATAGAAATACTGCTAACCCTAACGAACCCTAAGTTAAGAATAGTGGCAAAGGCTTTCTTTAACTATGCCAAATCCCCCCTTTCCCACCATGGATTTTCTTCAAATGACTTGCAACCAAAATTACACATTCTCACGAGTGCTCTAAGACCCCAGAACTCAGTTGCAAAAATCTAGAACACCCCGAAACACATGCAATCCTGCTGCTAGGGCTAACCCTAACGAACCCTAAGTTACAAAAAGTGCCAAAAGGCTTTTCCGCCTGGATTTTGTCCCAACCACTTCTACCCGGTATTAGACCTTCCCAGGAATGCCCCAAGACCCGCCAACCCACCCGCCAAGAAGCATAACACCCCCAAACAGGCCAAAAGCAAAATCTCATACTTGCAATATTTCTCGGCCTTCGGTCCAAACGCGCTGCGTAGCTAGGCCATAAGTCGGGGTTGCCACGACGGATTTCCTGAAAAGCAAATGCAATCAAGATTAGAGTGTCCCAGCAGTGCTCCCAGACCCCGAAACTCACCCACAAACACCAGGAAGCCCCCCAAACAGGCCCCCGAAAAGGCCACATTGAGCAAAATGTCAGAAATAGCCAAAAAAAAATCGGCCTGGATTTTGTCCCAACCACTTCTACCCGGTATTAGACCTTCCCAGGAATGCCCCAAGACCCGCCAACCCACCCGCCAAGAAGCATAACACCCCCAAACAGGCCAAAAGCAAAATCTCATACTTGCAATATTTCTCGGCCTTCGGTCCAAACGCGCTGCGTAGCTAGGCCATAAGTCGGGGTTGCCAGGACGGATTTCCTGAAAAGCAAATGCAATCAAGATTAGAGTGTCCCAGCAGTGCTCCCAGACCCCGAAACTCACCCACAAACACCAGGAAGCCCCCCAAACAGGCCCCCGAAAAGGCCACATTGAGCAAAATGTCAGAAATAGCCAAAAAAAAATCGGCCTGGATTTTGTCCCAACCACTTCTACCCGGTATTAGACCTTCCCAGGAATGCCCCAAGACCCGCCAACCCACCCGCCAAGAAGCATAACACCCCCAAACAGGCCAAAAGCAAAATCTCATACTTGCAATATTTCTCGGCCTTCGGTCCAAACGCGCTGCGTAGCTAGGCCGTAAGTCGGGGTTGCCACGACGGATTTCCTGAAAAGCAAATGCAATCAAGATTAGAGTGTCCCAGCAGTGCTTCCAGAGCACGAAACTCACCCACAAACAGACGGAACCCCCCCTAAGAGCACCTCAAAGGCAAGCAAGTCATCAAAAACACTAAAAATTTTCCGCCTGGGATTTGGTCCAAAACACTTTTATCCGGTATTAGAGCTTCCCAGCAATGGCCCCAGAGCCGTCAACTCACCTGCAAAGAGGTACAACAACACCCCCACAAGTGCTGAGTCTTTCTTCATTGGGCGTAAACCAGCCCTCTGGTTTGATGGAAATAGGAGTCTGGAGGAGGAGGATAGAGGAGCATGTTCTTCTGAAATTGTGAACCTGAGGAATGCAGACTGCGGCAACTTCAAATCAATTAGCAAACCAGTGAAGACAGTTCTGCTGATGGGCTTGATTTTGTGATTATCTGATTAAAGTTTGTAATATATTAACTGTGCACAACAAAGAAAGACAGACAGACAGGAATAAAAGTGAATAGGGACGAAAAAGAAAGTTATTGATTCGTTGTCTCATTTTCAGGGCTCGGTATCACGGTCCAGGAATAAGAATAAGGCTTTGTCATCATACTCTGCGAATTCAGGCAGGGTGAGCTCAGTGTCACCTGACAGAGTAGAAATTCCCTCATCTATGTTGCTGGCCACCTCCTCTTCATCCGGCACGCTTTCTCGTACTCTGAAATCTGGTGGTATGAGGTGCTGATTCATCTTGATCATTGTTAACCTCTCCACATTTTTGGGAGAGAGGCGGCTCCGTTTGGGAGTTACAATGCCACCAGCAGCACTGAAAACCCGTTCAGAAGACACGCTTGCGAGTGGGCAAGACAAGTAGTTTAAAGCCAAGTTGGTGAGCTGTGGCCACAATTCTTTTTTCCCATGCCAATACGCCAATGGGTCAGAATTAACATAGACCTCTGTTGAGTCATTCAGATAGTCCTTCACCATCGACTCAAGGTCCTCTTCCAAGGTTCCTCCACTTTGCTTAGCTCTTGCTGTGCCTCTGACCTTTTGAGAACCAAACCCACGCAGAGCTAGCCAATCCTCTTCAGCCTCCAATGTTTCTGTTGTGTCTCGTGCAGATGATCCGGTTGCCGGTGTCTTTAACGGCTGAGAGGTCACTTGTGCCACAGCCACAGGTGCAGAAGTGGATTGTTTTGACTGGGGATGGCCTGCTGATGTACTGCCATTTCCTTCAATTTTCAGCCTTTCTGTTTCAAACTTCTTGGCTGACAAGGCTAGCCAACGTTTGTACTTTGGAACATGTTCATCATCAAAAGGAAAGAATGCTTGGCCTGCCAGCGCCTTTTTGTAGCGTGGATCCAGAATAGTAGCACAAATGTAATGCTGTTCTGAGTGGATCTTTTTAAGACGTTCATCACCTTGTAGGAGCTCTAATAATTGTTCAGCCAGAAGCAAAGAGTCTTGGTTTTTGTCATCTTTTTCAAACACAGAACACACCTCCTTCAGTTGGTCCTCCAGCATGTACAACAATGGGATAGCTTTTCCCAAATTAGAGTCCTCCTTGCTGACTGCACGCGTGAAGAACTCAAAAGGACGAAGCATGCGTGTCAGGCCTTGAACTATGTTCCATTGCGGCCCACCCATCCTCAGCTCCTCTGTACCCTCTGTAAGGAAATATTGATCGAGTTCCATATACTGCTCATACAGACGCTCAAGCATGTAGAAGGTTGAGTTCCAACGTGTTACCACCTCCTGGATGAGTGCTTTCACTGGCATTTTACGTTGATATAGCAGGCTCCTCAGCTGCTTCCGGGCCTTAAAAGAATGGCTGAAATGCTTGCACATTTTTCGGCAGGTGTCCAATACACTGTACGCTGCACTGGCTTTATTAGCCAAGAATTTTTGGACAACCAGGTTTATACAGTGCGCCAAACACGGCACTCTGAAATAGTAACCGTCCCTCATGGCCTTAACTATATTGGCGCCATTGTCCGTGGAAACATAACCAACCTGGCGTTTTAGTGGGGACAGCCAGTTAAGGAACTTTGTGTTAAAGACATCCAAAATGTTTTCTGCTGTGTGACGTTTCTCCAAACCAAACATGGCTAGTGTTGCATGTTTCCGAGCAGCTTTAAAAACAATGTCCGTGTCAACACCTGCGTTTAGCTTTGCTTTAGCCCCTGAAAAAGAGACCCAGTGTGCAGTGATGCACATGTAATCAGCGCCTGCACCACTGGTCCACATGTCTGTTGTCAGATGTATAGTGTGAACAGCACTCTTCTGCAAAGCTGCCCCAATCACCTTCAGAACATCTTCATGTAGTGCTGGAACCGCAACTCGGGCAAAATAGGACCGGCTAGGAACCTTCCATTTAGGGCAGAGCGCTGCCACTAATTCTAGAAAACCAACCCCTTCTACAAAAGAAAAAGGGAGAAGGTCCAGAGCTAGCATTTTAGCCAGCTTAGTGTTATACAGACGCGTCATTGGGTGGTTGCGTTCATATTGCGCTTCTGTAAACAACATCTTTTTAATGTTGCCCTGGACCAAGGATTTACGGGATGATGATGATCTCTTCGACCCAGTTACGCTCGCTGATGTACTTTTCCGCATTGATGTCTCACTCTCTCCCACACTCTTAGTGTGGCTCACATGGGGTGTGCTGCTGACAGGGGTACTGGGTGTAAGTGAAGTGTTTGAATCGTCTTCTTCCTCCTCGTCATCATCAGATGAAAAATCAACGTTTTCATTTCGTGCAATTCTGGCTTGCATAAACGCCTCTAGGTGCGGAAGCCATTGGGCAGGGTGCGTTCTCTTAAGATGACCTCTCTGGCCTCCGGTACCATAGTTAGAACCAAGCTTACCACGACCAACTCGAACCTTACAAAGGCTACAAATGGCTACGTTTTCCATTTTTGGGCAAACACTAAAGAAGTCCCAAACTGGAGACTTTAAATGTCTTTGGGGGCCGGAGGAGGCGGCGATACTGGTGGTGGTGGTCCTGCTGCTAATGCCAGATGAAGTGGAGGATGTGGATTGCCGAACTTCAGTACGTTTTGCACTTTCACCACCACGAATTGAGGTCGAGGACGAGGTGGGTACCTTCTTGCGAGGAAGAAATATGGAAGCGGTAGGTTTTGGTGTACTACTTAACTCCAAATCTAATGATTCCATTTCCATTGCCTCCTCGCCGACATCATCATCACGCTCAGCAGCTTCTCGGGATAGGGTCAAAATGTCTCTTTGCTGCATGCCCGGTGGGGCTGCAGTGACCTTTGTGATGACTGGCTCGTCGTCATCGTGAGAGGCTTCATCACCAGCAGTATCTGTCACTTCTTGTTGAGCCTCATCACACTCCATAGGTTTGAGTTTTTGGACGACCTTCCTTTTACGCTTAGGTACCGGTGTCAGATCATGGTGTGCCTCACTGTCAGACCGCAGTTGTGGTTCCCAAGACAGATCACTTGCATCAGAACGAGGTGGGCTTGAAGAAGATGTAGACACCCCCCTTGATCTTTTCCTTGCTAGGGATGTGGAAGACAATGAATGATCATCAGGAGGAGTGGCTTCCAATGATACCTCGGCTTCATTGTCGATTTCCTGATGTGCCCCTACTTCGGGAGGAACAACTATTGTGGGCACTTGTGAACCTCCATGCACCTTTGCTTGCGCATCTCCTTTTGCTGCCTCTCCTTCCACATGTACTTGGGCGTGTACTTGCACATGGTGTTGTTGTTGCGGCTGTGGTTGTTCAACACTTGTCAGATGAGTTACAACAACCTGTGTTGATTCAGGGACAGTGCTGCTACTTTCTTGCGATGAGCCAACATCACTGGTCAATGGTGATTGGAGAAGTACACTGACTGCCTCTGAAGCACTCAAGGGCTTTGAATTAAGTTGGCGTGGTGGTGTGGGCACTGAACCCAATGGAGCAGGGGTGCTGCTCCCAGCTTGGTCCCCAGCAGATCCTGCTGCTGCAGGCGTACTTTTTTTTTTTCTCCCAAAAAACGTGGCGGGTGGCACACCAGCCTCCTTGGTAACTTGCTTCTTCTGCTCCTTACTAGCAACTTTCTTGCTAGAGGAGCTACGGAGACCTTTCTTTGGGGCCATCCTCTTCAGAGCAGGTCAGACAGCAGGCCGCAGTTGCACGAATTGTAGAGTTGTCTGAGGCCAGACGTGACGTCGCGTGACGTTATGCTGCACACACACACCGCTGCAGGACTTCTTCCTGGCACTGGTGGTTCTCTTGAGTCTTGTGCACCTAAAAAAAATGGAAGACAGAGGAACATCAGTTCAGTTATACAGCACAAAAAAAATCGAAAAACACTGCAAAATCAGCACAATCCCAATCCATCCATGCCCTCCATAATGTTTAAATTCAAGACAACCCACAGAAAGACTAGGCCCATGCAAGACTCACTACCCCTGGGCATAAATAAAGGTTGAAAAGTAGGCAAAATGGTTGGAGGCCTAACAACAAAGCCTGCATTAAAAATGGCCACTTGACTGCCAGCACATGGCCAGTGCCTGTAGCTGCACTCAAAATGGCCACCAGCCACATGGCCTGTCCCTCCCCATCAACACCCCCAAAAATCGAAAAACACTGCAAAATCAGCACAATCCCATTCCATCCATGCCCTCCATGATGTTTAAGTTCAAGACAGCCCACAGAAAGACTAGGCCCATGCTAGACTCACTACCCCTGGGCATAAATAAAGGTTGAAAAGTAGGCAAAATGGTTGGAGGCCTAACAACAAAGCCTGCATTCAAAATGGCCACTTGCCTGCCAGCACATGGCCAGTGCCTGTAGCTGCACTCAAAATGGCCACCAGCCACATGGCCTGTCCCTCCCCATGAACACCCCCAAATATCGAAAAACACTGCAAAATCAGCACAATCCCATTCCATCCATGCCCTCCATGATGTTTAAGTTCAAGACAGCCCACAGAAAGACTAGGCCCATGCTAGACTCAAATACCCCTGGTGAAAAGGCCACAAGTACAGGCCCAAAAAACGAAAATCACTGAAAAATCAGCACAATCCCATTCCATCCATGGCCTCCATGATGTTTAAATTCAAGACAACCCACAGAAAGACTAGGCCCATGCAAGACTCACTACCCCTGGGCATAAATAAAGGTTGAAAAGTAGGCAAAATGGTTGGAGGCCTAACAACAAAGCCTGCATTCAAAATGGCCACTTGCCTGCCAGCACATGGCCAGTGCCTGTAGCTGCACTCAAAATGGCCACCAGCCACATGGCCTGTCCCTCCCCATGAACACCCCCAAAAATCGAAAAACACTGCAAAATCAGCACAATCCCATTCCATCCATGCCCTCCATGATGTTTAAGTTCAAGACAGCCCACAGAAAGACTAGGCCCATGCTAGACTCAAATACCCCTGGTGAAAAGGCCACAAGTACAGGCCCAAAAAACGAAAATCACTGAAAAATCAGCACAATCCCATTCCATCCATGGCCTCCATTATGTTTAAATTCAAGACAACCCACAGAAAGACTAGGCCCATGCAAGACTCACTACCCCTGGGCATAAATAAAGGTTGAAAAGTAGGCAAAATGGTTGGAGGCCTAACAACAAAGCCTGCATTCAAAATGGCCACTTGCCTGCCAGCACATGGCCAGTGCCTGTAGCTGCACTCAAAATGGCCACCAGCCACATGGCCTGTCCCTCCCCATGAACACCCCCAAAAATCGAAAAACACTGCAAAATCAGCACAATCCCATTCCATCCATGCCCTCCGTGATGTTTAAGTTCAAGACAGCCCACAGAAAGACTAGGCCCATGCTAGACTCAAATACCCCTGGTGAAAAGGCCACAAGTACAGGCCCAAAAAACGAAAATCACTGAAAAATCAGCACAATCCCATTCCATCCATGGCCTCCATGATGTTTAAATTCAAGACAACCCACATAAAGACTAGGCCCATGCAAGACTCACTACCCCTGGGCATAAATAAAGGTTGAAAAGTAGGCAAAATGGTTGGAGGCCTAACAACAAAGCCTGCATTCAAAATGGCCACTTGCCTGCCAGCACATGGCCAGTGCCTGTAGCTGCACTCAAAATGGCCACCAGCCACATGGCCTGTCCCTCCCCATGAACACCCCCAAAAATCGAAAAACACTGCAAAATCAGCACAATCCCATTCCATCCATGGCCTCCATGATGTTTAAATTCAAGACAACCCACAGAAAGACTAGGCCCATGCAAGACTCACTACCCCTGGGCATAAATAAAGGTTGAAAAGTAGGCAAAATGGTTGGAGGCCTAACAACAAAGCCTGCATTCAAAATGGCCACTTGCCTGCCAGCACATGGCCAGTGCCTGTAGCTGCACTCAAAATGGCCACCAGCCACATGGCCTGTCCCTCCCCATGAACACCCCCAAAAATCGAAAAACACTGCAAAATCAGCACAATCCCATTCCATCCATGCCCTCCATGATGTTTAAGTTCAAGACAGCCCACAGAAAGACTAGGCCCATGCTAGACTCAAATACCCCTGGTGAAAAGGCCACAAGTACAGGCCCAAAAAACGAAAATCACTGAAAAATCAGCACAATCCCATTCCATCCGTGCCCTCCATGATGTTTAAATTCAAGACAACCTACAGAAAGACTAGGCCCATGCTAGACTCAAATACCCCTGGTGAAAAGGCCACAAGTACAGCCCCAAAAAACGAAAATGACTGAAAAATCAGCACAATCCCAATCCATCCATGGCCTCCATGATGTTTAAGTTCAAGACAACCCACAGAAAGACTCAGTCCACCCACCACTGAGTACCCCTGGGCAAAAGGCCCCAAAACAGCCCAAAAATCGAAAATTCCAAAATTTTAATTGCAGCAACTGTAATGCCCCAAACAAACTTACTTGTAAAATTTCTAATCCAACAGTGATCCAAAGAAAGTCAAAAAGGCCTCAAATCCAAATATCCAGCAGCATCCACAAAAAGTAATCCTTCCAGCTCCAGACCCAAATGAAAAGTGACCAGGAGATGGACAAAGCACTGGGAGGAGCCTGCTGAACAGGAACAGGAAGTTGAAGACTGTGGGGCACTTCCTTCCTCCCACCCCCCTGCCCCCCTCCCCAAAATGGACTCCTCGCTAAAAAAGTGCAGGCAAATGTCAAACTAAGGAGTTATTCAGATAAAAATCATCATTTCTAGAAGGTTTATGCTGCTTGCTGGGGGATTTCTTGTGCAGAATTGCAAATTTTATATTTTCGCTCGCCGCATCTCAAATCTCGCAATTGCGAAGTACCGCGAGACGTGATCTCGCCGTACTCGCGTTGACAAACTATCGCTGGCAAGCCGCGATGACGTAATCGCGCTCGCCAATTCCCGCGGGATCACACAGCAAGATCCAAAATGGCGCAGCACTCACAAGCTATCGAGAAAAACAACTCGGCAAACGATGATAAACGCCGCGCGCCGCAAAAATTGTATCACCAACGCCGCGCGCCGCCAAAAAAATCCGCTGCGTGCGAATTTGCGGATTTTGCGGGAAATTCGCAAATCTCGCGGATTGCGAATTTCCCAAAAATCCGCAAAATCCGCGAGCGTAACGGATTTTCCGCCCATGCTTACCCTATACCTTAAAAGGTTGGCAATAGCACATTAAGGGAACAACAATGTACACTAGTTAATGACAGTTCAATGAAGACCTTGAAATATATTAAAAATTACCCTACATGAATTAGCTTAAGATGAACATTAAAACTGAAATAGATTATTGAAATGTAGCACCAAGAAGATAATATGTGCTTACACCTTTCTTGTCACTGAGGAGTGAAATCTTAGATGAATAAAGTAAAGACCAAAAAGGTGTGCACATCAACGTGCAATGAAGTAATTGGCATGACACGCTGAGGACATGTAGGTTAGCGTGCCACCGAGAAACTCACCGGCAAAATAACCTTGATGCCGAGTGCGTGTCTCCGTTAACTGAGGTGGAAATTCTAAAGTGAAGGTGTGCGTGTCACCGCGATGAATCACCAGGCCCCAGCTACTGACACGCATAATGGAGTGAGTATCTCCGATGAACGCCTCAAAAGGAAGGCAGGTAGTGTGAGAAGGTCAAGAAGGGCGGTTCCACAGAGGCTGGGGCACCGGAGGTGTTCCCTGACGCGGTCGCGTCAGGAAAGGCGTCAGGAAAGGCGGCTCCAGGAATGAGCCGTTCTGCGCAGGAGTGAAGAGTATCTGAAGAGGTCTTCCGCTGAGGAACTAATTCTCCCCAAATCTGGTCCACCGCCGAGGAACCTTACCACCCCAAAAGCTGATGGTGTGCCACCGATGAAGTTGACGCCATCAAGGAGAGACCGCACAGCTTACTGCCGTCTGGGAGCAAGAAGGTCCTCTGCTTGAAAATGAAGTTGCCCCCCTTTAAGGAATCGCTGCCGCTGAGATGTTGCTGAAGTGTCCCGTCTTGAGCTGCCGTAAAGGAGTGAGGCGCCACTGAGGTGTTGCTAAAGTGTCCCTCTTTGAGCTGCCATTAAGGAGTGAGGCGGTCAAGAACCTGCCGCTGAGGAGAACACAGCGTGCCGAACAAGGAGCCGAAGTCACAGGAGAACCGGTGTAGCTGTGTGAGCAAGCCCGTGGGGAGGCTTGAATGAATGTTGCTGAGGTAAGGGGCTAATAGAGGGAGCCGCTGTGAAACCAACGTAGCTGAGAAGAAGTCGCGGGTGGCCCTTATGCTGTTTGCTGGTGAAGTGCTTGAATAAATGTTCCTACCCAATTACGAAAGAGGATGGGTAAAGTGTCAAGGGGCAGAGCTCCCTGAGGAAAGTCAAAAAGGAGATGCTCCTTAAGAGAATGGAGGTTTTATAATAATGTCAGGACGCGCCAAAGGATGGTATGGGAAAATAGAGTTGTCCACGATGAGGATAGAGGTGGCGCGACAAAGTTCACCAACCAAGTTCTCAGAAAAGTACTTAAACAAGGCCTCACCAGCTGGTTTGAAGATAGAAGGTGACCGGAATCAGGTGTAGGTGCCCGATGAAGGATTGCTTGAAAACGTGGACGTATTTTGGCGAAGTGGCATGAAGAAGTAGAGTTGGTGTTCAAGCAGAAGGGGAGGAGCAGGAACCATCTGTCCCATTACACAGATCGTCGCCACTGATAAAAAGACTGCAGGCAGGAAGATTGATGAATAGCCTTTATTCTCACAGCTCCTCTCTCCACCAGTGAAGGCACCACATCTCAACATTCTAAAGCAGCCTCCTCAGAACTGGGAGGTGCCAACTAGAAGTGCAGGGCAGGGGAGTGGAATGTACCAAGATAACAACCATATCAGTGACATTCAAATGATGGTGCCTTGGCATACAAAATAAATACATATTTGAGTATCTGTGAATACATATATGTGTATCTGTGAAACATAACGTAGCTAGATTATAGCACATACATACCAAAACGTACATAGAAAAACCTATTAAATATAGACAGACACTATTTTATCCTACACATTATATGATTTTAGTGGCGCTTCATCTTTTAATTTTCTAATAAGTTCTTCTATGGACACAACCCAGGTTATGTAGTTGTAGTTTATTCTTTCTTACATTGCTCCACATACCGCACCAACTGGGTACTATAAGGCATGTGTATTCTACTACAGGTTTTCTGCGCCATATCTCAATCCATAGGCACCAGAGAAAATCATGCCTGCCACCCATGTTGGAATAATACTACATGTTCCTCTACTCCAACCACATGATCCCTTTAAAATAAAAGACTCCAATTCACACTCACCAAGTGGTCAGAAAGACCAGCAGACAGCTATCCGTTTTTACTCTCACACATCTTCATTAAAAACCCATAGGATTGTTCTAAAACCCGCGCTAGAGAGACAAAACAAGATAACATGCACTTAATCAGATGTTTATAATCTTAATATATTTCTGTATAATCTAGTTGATCTTGATACAGTGTTCATGTCTCATTACCTGCGCTGTTCTCATAGGCCACGTCCTTAGATAATCGTGCTTCAAGCGTTAAAAATGTCAATTTTCCTATTTCTTCAAGCTGTCAAGTGGGTTTACCTCCATTCCCTACTCACCATCGTCTAATTTTGGTTATCCAAATATACAAGAAAAAAAGGGGAGTAACAAAAATATCCAGTATTAGCCCTCAATGATTTATTTATCTAATCACTTCATGATTTACATTCTGGAAGGTCTAGAATATCAACATACCACTCTAGAATTGTGACAGCCACCTATAGTAGTACTCCATCTAATAAATCTCAATTCTAAATATCATAGTCAAACATCTCTACAAGCCCTGATTTTAACATTACCGACACTCATCCTAACCATCCCATTAGGCATGATAAACCATTCTCCGATTCTTTAACATCCTTAGAACACCTGCTTTCTTCTATTTTACTATTACTGGAAAAATTTGTTGGTGGCTCAGATTGTGTGCTAGAAACTGTAACACAAATACTTAAGGTATTATTAACTAGTAAACAAGGTGCCGAATCTAGCCTATATCATGAGTCATTTCCAGTAGACGTGCAAGTATTGAAAGACAAGATGGCGGAGAACAAGCGTGAGAGCGCCCCTCAAAATCCAGGTTTAGTTCAAATTGGACATGATGAGAATTCCTGCCCTATTGATAGAAAGAAACCAGTAGTTACACTGGGGAATTCCCTGGTAAATACATCAAAAGCAGCTGTAGCTAACTGTGTTATCGAGCTTGATCAAGAAATAGAAATCTTGATGGGCCCAGAAAAAATGATAGATAAGAAGCCATTCCCTATATTTAAACCCCAGATAAAAGAAGTCAAAGAGGGCGCTTCGGACACTTCATTTGAGGGAAATAAGGAAAAAATAGGAAAACATAAAAAATTCAGAGGAAAAAAGAGGAAACCCAATCGTAGATTTGCAAAAAAAAGACAGAGGAAAATGAACTTTGATGAAAACCTAGACACCCCCATAGAAAAAAACGTCCTCCAAGACTCTTTGCTTAATGCAGCCCAAGATATGATCGGACAAACCAAGTCAGATCATGAACTCATGATTACCATACCAGGGGCGTCTTCTAACAGTATTCGATCTGTTGAACAGATAAAACCCGTTAGTCCCCTTTTAACAGCTCTTAACCCCCTAGCCAAGCCATTCCCCGCTACGATTGGATGTGAGAAGGCTTCCAAGCGGCTGAAAGCTGTTCTTGAAAAGGAAAATATAGATACTTTCCAGTCAATTACTGTCCCTGAAAAGGAAAGTATAGACACCATCTATCTTGATTTTGTTTCGCTGTTTGATATGGATGTCACACTAAACAGATCCTCGCTCCTCAAATGTTTTTGGGAGATCGAAAGTCTGAAACTTATTCAAACTAATGATTTAGATGTAGTTTCCATTGTGAAATTAGAGGTTGGGAATCTAGCGAGGGTTAGATTTTTTTCTAAACTTGTTGTAAATCATATCTTGCAATGGTCTGAAGGGTTACAAAGTAGGGGGATTGATGTCATTCCGTTTCTAGTGGAATCTCGTAATGGAAGACTCGCGAATAAGTCCCTACTCCCGAGGCAGTCAAGAGCAGTATAGATAGGCCCGTTGTAATTGATGAACTAAAAATTTGTATCTCGAAAAATGTAAGGCACGTGACATACATAAACTCCCCCCCTTGTAAACCGAATGAGGTAGAAGAGAGTCTTAAATGGAATTGGTTGCCTAGTATCTTGTTAAGTAAATCTATGAATAATTCCAAACCGTATCCCCATCTTTAGCATTGATTTAAAAATAATATCATGGAATGTTGCCGGAATAAAGAATAGTCCGGAAAAATTACAATATCTGAACACATTAGAAGCTAATATGATCTGTCTCCAAGAGACCGGCCGGGTGTGATGCGAAACTTTTTGCAGGCAAGGACTGCTACTCGGTGGATGGTAGAGCCACTTCCACTAGGAGAGGCCATGCTAAAGGCGGAGTGGCCTGTTTGCTGTCTAATAAGATAAAATGGAACTTTGCCCATTATTTAGATCCCAGTAATCTCTTCCAGGCAATAACACTGCGCAACCTTGATAGCGGTAATCCATGTAAATCGACTGTAGTGATAAATATTTATATTCCTCCAGAAGCATGCTATAATGTATGTTTAAAGAAGGTTTTCTCCTATATAAAGAAAATTCTTGATTCTGAACCTTCTCCCCACGTAATTTTATTAGGGGAATTTAATTGTTTAGCTGTTTAGAAATAAGCTTAAGGAGGAATCTCTACAGATACCTCAAGCCCTCTTTCCAGGCAATATCAAGACCAATAAGAGAGGGAAATTATTTCTGGAGGAATTGTTAGAAGTCGATGGCATCATAGTTAATGGAAGGATGTCTTCTGATACCCCGGCAAATTTCACTCATAAGTCCAACAATAGTGAGTCCATTCTTGATTATGCGGTAGTGGGAAGTTCTTCTTTTTCCCTCCTGAAAGACCTCTCGGTCTCCAACACAGAACTTACTGATCATAAGGTACTCACTATTACCGTAAATTTAAATCCTCCCTCAACGGACCCATGGTCTATAAATAGTGAATTGGTAAGCTTTGGAGATAAATCTGGGAGATGCCATTGGAATTTCAGGGCTATGAAGGGATTGGCGAGTATCTTAGATGCTACTGTGGAGAATTTGATTTATTGGAATGGTTTCGAATTAATATGTTTTGCTGATTTTATGATTGCAGTAACTTCCATTGCAAAAAAAACATATCCTATAGGTAATACCAAAGTAATTCCCAGTTGCCTTCGGTATCTTAATATTGAAATAAACAAATTAGTTAGGGAACAGTACCTGAACTATACTTCTGAAAGATACCGCAGAATAGTTTTATTAAGAAGAAGGAGGAGCAGGGCGAAGGCTAAATTGAAACGTGAGAGTGAAGACTCTTTATGGATTAAACTGCGGGAAGCAGCATGCAAGGGTCAAGCTAGAACATTTTGGTCACTTATTGGGGAAGGTTGTGGAGTAAGATCTAGACCACTACCAATCCCTATTGAAGAGCAAACTTGGGTTGGGTATATTGAGAATCTATATGCCAGCAATGGATTGGTGTTTGAATGTATGTGGATAGCTCCCAATATGGTCCGCCATCCGAAAAGAACATTGAACTGGCTATTAAGGGTTTGCGTTCTTCCGGAGCAATGGGTCCGGATGAGCTTCCCATTTCAGTCATAAAACAAAATAGTGAGATGTGGAGCAAAATTCTCTTCCCGGTTTTTAGCTTTTGTTTTTCCCATAAATCTGTTCTCCCCTCCTGGAGGGGGAGCATATTGGTCCCCCTACATAAGAAGGGAAATCGTGATGCTCCAAACAATTACTGTCAAATTGCCCTTTTAGACGCCATAGGCAAAGTCTTCGCAAAATGTCTCCTTAAGTTGATCAATGATTGGGTGGTTAAGGGTGAAATCTTACCCCTCGAGCAGACTGGGTTTAGGCAAAGGCATGGCACCATGGACAATTTGACAGCATTGCAAATCATAACTGAAAAATATATCAAGGTCCGAGGATGGAGAGTCTATGGAGCTTTCATGGACTTCTCCACAGCATTTGACAAAGTAGATCGTTCTTTGCTGTGGAGGAAATTATCGGACCTTGGCATGCCGTCTACCCTCTTGGAGCTAGTCTGGGCTCTTCACTCCGACACCTGGTGTAGAGTTCTGTTCGGTGGGGAAGGTGGACTTTCTCAAGTAATCTCTTCAGCCAATGGGTTAAAACAAGGCTGTTTATTGGCCCCTTTATTATTTTCTCTTTATATTTCCGATCTCCCTCATGTTCTGTCCATTAGTGAAGGAATCGCGCCCACCCTGGGGGGTACATTGATCGTCTGTCTGCTGTATGCAGACGATATATTAATTCTGGATTCAACACCAAAAGGATTAAATAATCATCTGCAGGCACTTCATGAATATGCAGAGGCACATTATCTGAAGATAAATGTGTCTAAAAGTAAAGTAATGTGCATGACGGGAAGGAAAAAGTCAAAATATGTGAGGTTCCCGTGGTCTGTAGGTGGACAAAGATTAGAAGTGGTAAAATCTTATGTCTTCCTCGGAAAAACTATTGTTGGTAATCTAAGTGAAAAGGCTCACATAGCAAATAACACCCGGAAAGCAATTGTTCAAGGTAAAAGCTTATTCTCCCTTTATAAATCTACAGGTAGAAGACACTTGGCTATTCTGCTAGAGGTTTATCGCGCTAAATTCCCAGCATCGTTACTCTACGGTATTGAATTACTTGATTGGGGTTCCTTGAATACTACGGAAAGCAAAATTCTGCGGTATATAACCACAGTTAATACATTGTGTTCTATTGCCGCCTTTAGGTTGGAATTCGGCCTGCGTAGCAGCTGGGTCCAGGGCCTAGCGGGGATAGTGCGTTGGGTCTTTAATCTTGCAAGGGGAGAACCTGGTTCTTTAAGACACCTTATTCAAAAAGAACTGTTAGGAACTCTCAATGAGCACTCTCTAATTGTAATTTTTTTTAGAACTGCAGTTGATCTTTTACAACTTGATGAATTAGTTCTATTTACTTTAACTGCATATCAGCTGAAGTCCATTTTGAAGATGTTTTCTTGGAAATTAAGCTTTAAGATGGAAGGGAAGCCCGTATTTTGAAGAAAGATGTCTCTCTGGTCATCGATACCTGCCTAATAAGAAAAGCGCAATCTTATGTTACCTGGAATCTTCCACATGGTGTACGCCGGTGTATGTTTATATTAAGGCAGGATCTACTAACCTTGAATAATCTATTGTCCAGATAGTATGGCTCCCCAGCTAGGTGTAATTTTTGTAATGATTCAATTCAGGATATCACCCATGTGCTCTTTGTATGTCCGGCTTTACTCTTGCATAGGCGTAAGTGGCTGAGACCAATTTGCCTTCAACTAAGTATTCTCTCCGCCACTGCATTCTTAGACACTGTTTATAATCCCTCCAATGAAATGTTCTGTCATAAAATTTTTAACTTTTTAAAAAGTTTTCTAGAGTTATATTAGAGGGTTTTAAATGTTCATTCTCTTTTGTTTTTTTATTTCTGATTGTATGAAAATGTACTCGCTTTTTTCAGTCTTTTATGTGGATCTCATTTGAGTTCCAAAATCATAAATAAATAAACTTGAAACTTGACAGCCACCTGCCATGACTGTCTGATATAAATCATTGCCAGGTAGTGAAGATAGGGTGTAGATAATCGGAGACCCTCTTATGTCTGGTCTTTCTGATGTCACTCGTCCGCCTCTTGGAGGTCAGATCAAGGTGTGCGCTGGAAGAATAAACCAATGTAGTGTCTATAGAGAATACATCCTTCAATTGCATCTTTTTTGATTATTTTAGATAGTAGAAACTTCGGATATGCAATATTGTGGCCGCCGGTACTGTCTATTCCCCTTACATTCTTAGAAGGGTGTCCTTGAAAGTAAAAATTATTAGAAAATGAAGAGATGAGGCTCCAGTGAAATCATATAATGTGTAGGATAAAATATTGTCCGTCTATATTAAATAGGCTTTTCTATGTACGTTTTGGTATGTATGTTTTTGGAAATGTATTCCATGTGACTTATATGTATAAATTTCTATTAGATGGAGGAGTAAACCCCGTTATTTGTAGAGTCCTGAAGAAGGTGGTCGTATATATTCTTTGTGTACCACGGAAACGCGTCGACGATGTATTAAATAAGGAATCCAACAAGGAGAAAACATAAGGATAGGAGCAGGGCTCTTACCTGGTTTTTAACCCTGAGTAACGTTGTTGGACCTTTAGAGACAACAGAATTTCTCTCTGTGTCAATAGGGTTTCCTCATGTATAGTGAATTTTATGTGTTTATGTTTTGCTAATGCATCTTTATGTTATTCACTTTTGCATTGAACACTCATGCCAAAGTTTTTAATTGTGTAATTTGGAATTGAATGAACCTTGACTTGAGGAGTGTAAGGAATGGTCTTCTGGATTTTTTTTTAAACTGAAATTTGATTAAAAAAAAAAAAATTATAGTTTTTCACGCGCAATATCTGAATTCAAGGGATTTCTTTCTGACTACTTTTTAAACTTAGTGGGCCATCCTTCAGTATTACTTCAGGGTATTACTAATCCAATGCTTGGGTGTGAGAGTTAACGTGAGATGTTTTTTGGACGGATGTAAGGGCTAGAACATTTGTGCACAAACAAAACCCCTAGGGGAGTGTGTTTTTTTCTCTGTCTTGCAAAAGCCAAAGTTTTCTGTTGTGCCTTCTACTGAGAGTCAGAAATTACCTGCCAGGGCAATACCTGCATACGATCTGACGACTGACATTTGCTTCTATGCGTGAACTTGCATTTATGAATGGCAAGACTATTCTACTTCTGATAAAGACCTACAGTTTCCTTTAGGAGGTACCTTTAACATTAGAAAGCTAGATTTCCTGAGACACACCAGGAATGAAAGATAGCTGTTACCTAAACCCACATAATTTCAGGCATTAAGTATATGGGATTGAATGGCCACAGAGAAGGAAAGAAAGAAACTGACAAAATAGTGAAGGGCTCATTTAGATATCGGTTAGAAAATAAATTGGATCGTCTTGATAAATGCGAGAGGGGGGATATAATGGAGGGTGTGGGAGTTTTCCCGGCAATAATTGAAGAAATAGATGACAGAAAGAAAAAACAATGAAGGAAAATAACAGAATCATGATGCCAATGAGGAGGATCATTTTTTAAATGACCTTTTGAATTTCAGATCTCCTCCAGACACCGACAGGATCAAGGGAATTGGTGCTGGTCTTGACAGCGTACCAGATATGGGTGCAGCAGGAGATAGTACAGCAGTGCAAATCCAGAGGCCACCTATAGCTGTGGTTGTGAGCATGATAGCAAGTTCGCCACCTGAAGTTGCAATGACAGCATGACGAGTACTACCAGAGATTACCCAGTTGTTTGTTAAATTCAAATTGATCCACCTGTTACAACAGTTGTGGTTAAAGAGACTCCTAAAGAGAAGGCAATTCATGTTGGTCTTTTAAAAATTGGATTTGGACAAATGTTAAAAGGGAAAATTGATCTAAACAGATTATTGTCATACAATGCTGACAAAATTAAGCACTTGATTAAAGATGCAGCCAGATGTGTGAATGGAGCACATGGAAAATTCGATAAATTAGCTAATTAGTATGAGCTTGACATTAGTCAAATGAAGAATGTAAAAAAAATGATAAAAATGGATTTGACTCATGATGAAATTAAGGATTTGGGTCTAATTTTCAGCGAACACACCGTACCCTGCTTCATCTGTCATCATCCCCAGGGTGCTTGTTTAATAATATATCTATTAGGGCCCCTTGGGTAGGGTGTTGTGCAGATACTTTTGATCATTCGTCATGTAACTGAATGATTGAGTTTTGCTTATTATTGCCAGTTACTTCTGATCATGTGTCATGTAACTGTATGATTGAACATTGCTTATTATTGCCTGAACGCTGTTGTGAATATAGTTACACAGGGGAGAGGAGTTGGCCTAACGGCTTGGGCGGCCGACCTCGAATCTGGGGAGCTGGGTTTGAGTCTGGGAAAATCACTTAATCTCCCCGTCCCTAACAAAAAATGAATGTGTCCTCATGTAATGCAACTGGTGCTATGTAAAACACTCTGATACCCGATTCGGGACAAGTTTGCGCTATATAAAACTCTGTAAAAAAAAAAATCATACTTGGAAAACACTGTTTATTGCCAGAACATATTTTAAACATTTGCCAGGACATTGTTGCATATTTGAAAACATGATGTTGAGCCCCGCGCGTCTCAGTGTGTTGAATGGGGCTCGCTTTTTAATAGAAACATCTTTCCTTACTTGCAGCCTCACTGACTGCTGATGGCATCCGTGGAAACATGCGGCTGTACGTGACCGTGCTGCACCACGTGATCGGGTGGCCATCTTGGCTTCTGGATTATAAGTACCACATCTCAGCCACCACCCTTACGTTGGCTTTGCTGCACCCTCCCGCATCGGACCTTGTGTGCGCTGCGTTCTTACCTGAGAATCGTCGGGGTGCTCTTGCTCGACTCTGCAAAGTCCACTCCTTGAGGTAATGTCTTCCTGCATCAAGACATCGAATATGAGGAAGACAAAAGAAGAACAATCTAAGTACTTATTAATCCTCATACAGCGCAGCAGCATCCGCAACACTACGGCTAAAATTAATCCAGCTAAATTCTTAACATACAGATCGTGCAATGTTTGCTTTTATTTCAATAGTCATTTTACCTTTATTGTTTGTGTGCTCATTTGATAACACTCTGACAATTGCTTACCCAGTTGCGCTATCACTTTTGACCAGCGTTACTTGCCACAGTACAGCGCACTAAAAGCGACAAGAAACACGACTTGGATCATACATTGGAACTGTGAAAAGAACAGTTCCACACACCCTTTCAATTACAGAAGAGAGAAACTTGCATATTTATACAACTGTGGGGACTATTGTTATGATATGTTATGTTAATATGATTTTTAAAGCACACGAATACCCGAAGGTGACTTGCCGCTGGACCCAAGTAGCCATGACAGAAGAAGAAGAAAAGAGCATAGATTCAATGGAATTAATTACATTTATTCCTAATTAACTATTAAACAAAAGACTTCAGGTGATTTGTGGTATGAAATATGCCCTTGGTAAAACAGTACTTTTCCCTGTTTGATTTGCAATGCATGTATTACATGTGTGCTGTCTCTCTCATTGCGATTACATCATACGCACAGGCGGCACGCTGTCCTCCGTACACTCCCAAATCTCCGGGTGGCTGGTTGGATTAGTCAGCAAGGGGTGTAGCAGTGTTCTTTCTCTCTCTTCCAAATCCCTTTCCATAGGACACCTGCTGATACTCCCTAGCTGTGAGGCAGGTTTGAGAGGTGTTTCAGGAGGCCAGGGGGTCTTGATTCGCCTCTGCAGAATACCTGATTTTCAGATGAGTGGTTCCAGCACTAATTACTTTAAGACCTCACATTAAAGATTCAATTGAGAAAAAAGGGAACAGAGTGAAATGAAAAAATGCTGAAGTGAATGGAATGGCTCAAATGCAAGGTGCGAGAATGGGAAATAGGTCAATGCAAATGAAAGGCGGTGGAAAGGGAAGGGTGAGCATTTCTGGAATTAATGTAAATGTTGAAATGTTGAAGAGGAACATAGCTTGTCATTCCAGTGATAAAATTGGCCACTTGTAATGTTAAGGCAGAAAAAATCCAAATAGAATCCACAATGAGTTTTTTTCCCAGGTTCATAAAAATGCCTTGTCAATAATCCCAACTTAGTCAACATCTGTGCTGAGTATGCATGATTAGAAATCATTTCACATAACGATGTCTTCATCCCTAGTGATGCAGCAAAACATCAAAACGAAAATAACATATAGTCCAGGTTACTAGCAGAATCCCCTGATCCTGAGTAATGACTCTTCTTAGTATTCTTCAGGGAATAATTCCCAATGGCAGGATGATTGCTTAGTTGGAGCAGCCTCAGAGATAGATCAAAGTGGCCCATACATTGATGGCGAAGTCAATGGAAACCTTTTTCATTTTTAATCAATACAGGGGCTGCGCGTTGTATAATTCACTTTGTAAAAGCCCCAAACCTACCCTTCTCTGGAAGAGAAGTCCAAATTGTAGTGATCAGGAATAAATACATTGTTAAACAGGTTAAAAAAGATATCACAGTTAAAATAAGACATGTAATTCAAGTCCTGTACATTTTTGGGCAGAGGCTTGCTTTGCAAATTAATTGTATTATTTACTGCACATTGGATGGTATTGCAATTGAAACATAAAATGTGGTTGAAGTGTCTAAAATTAAATCAAAAGATTCGAGGGTTCAATTGTTTACAGCTTTAACAAAAGATCACGTGGCTCTGGATTTAAGACACACTGTCAGAGAAGAGGTGTGGGACTTCTTTGGTAAGGAGATAGAACTGATAAAAAGTGCTGAAGCAGTTAAAATTAGGGTAAAGCATGATACATTCTTTCCCTAGAATTAAACAGTATACACTTTTAAAAGAAGTTGAATAAGGAATGAAACCTGATATTGAGAAAATGATTGAGCAGGAAATCCATCATGAAGTGCTTGGTAGCCCTTGCAACTTTGCCCTGATGGAAATAAAGAGACTCTGACCCTAATTTCGAGTCTGGTGGTCCGATGACTGCCAGACTCGTGGTGGTGCTGTGGTGGCAGATCCAGCCACCGCCGCACCAATTACAAGTCGGGCAGCCGAACTGACTGGTGACCTCCTGCTCCACCAGGGAAACGCTGTTCCCTGGCGTTGGAGCGGCGGTGAGAGGCAGCAATATGCATGGTGGGACCTCCACAGTCCCGCCATGCATATTGTGAGTTTCCTCTCCACCAGGCTTTCATGTTAGTTACACCGCAATGAAAAGCCTGGCGGAAAGGAAACGGAGGGGGGCCTATAGGGCCCCCCTGTGCCTCATGCATATGTGGATGAACACAGGGAGAGCATAACATGTGCCCCCCTGTGTGCATGCACATGGATTTCTGCATGGAATGGACTTCTGAGTCAATGCAGTGCAGGAACCTTGTGGGAGGTTCCCATTGCAGTTCCTTTTTAAAAGGCACGACCGCCTTTAAATGGGCACCGCAGGGGAAACTGCCATGCTGCCCACCCGTCAGTCCACTGGAAGGTCATAATCCTGCGGTTGGGGGTGTGAGCTTTATCGGAGCGGTGGCTTGCTGTGCCCGCACTCCGACAAAATCTCAAAATTAGGGTCTAAGTAGCAAATGGTCTATTTTGCAGGACCTGAGAATTTGTTTTTAATTTGTCATTCCATGTTGTCTGGTAGTACCGACTCCATTCAGTTATTATATTCCAAATTCCTTCAGATGCAAAGGTGTATATAGTCAATGACTTATACCAAACATTCTTCTCATTCCTTCTCCATGAGGAGAACGAAAATGTGTTTGCATTCCAATTTCAAAATAAAGCTCTTATTTGGTGTAGGATCCAACAAGGATATACTTAAAGTCCTGCAATTGTTAATCAAAATATGAGATTGGTCTGTAATAGTAGTCTTGATACAGTATATTGATCACCTACTGGTTGCATCAAATACTAAAGAAGGTTGTAAACTTGATATAATTGCTTTGCTGAATCATTTAGCTGAGAGCTGTCGCAAAGATGCAGTATTGTAAAAATGAAGTAATTTATCTTTATCACAATATTTAGAAAGGGATCTATGATGTTACAACGCGTTATTTTACAACGCATGCTGTAACATCGAAACTTTTACAATGCAGGTTCCATTACATCGGATGCCATTACAACGCAGGACATTACATAGCAGATGCTATTACAACGCATACCATTACATCGTAAGTATAGGTAAGTATATCTATTTTTAAAAAATGTAATTAAGTTAATTTAATTAATTTAATTTAACTAATATAATGAAATTAATTTAAAAATTGTAATTAATTTAATTTATTTAATTTAGTCTAATTAAATTTAAAAATGGAATTAATGTAATTTAATTATTTTAATATAATGTAATTAATTTAATTTAATTAATTTTATAATTGTAATTATTTTAATTTAATTTATTTAATAAATTAATATAATTGAATAAAACTTAAAATTGTAATTAATATAATTTAATAAATTAAATTAAATTCAATTAATTTAATTAATTTAATTTAATTAAAGTCGTACTTTAAAAATAATAAACCCTAAAACCACCCCTGTACCCCAAAACCCAAACCCAGCCCTAAAACCTAAAAATATCCCTGTACCCCAAAACCCAAACCCAGCCCTAAAACCTAAAAATACCCCTGTACCCCAAAACCCAAACCCAGCCCTAAAACCTAAAAACACCCCTGTACCCCAAAACCCAAACCCAGCCCTAAAACCTAAAAATATCCCTGTACCCCAAAACCCAAACCCAGCCCTAAAACCTAAAAATACCCCTTTACCCCAAAACCCAAACCCAGCCCTAAAACCTAAAAATACCCCTGTACCCCAAAACCCAAACCCAGCCCTAAAACCTAAAAATACCACTGTACCCCAAAACCCAAACCCTGCCCTAAAACCTAAAAATACCCCTGTACCCCAAAACCCAAACCCAACCCTAAAACCTAAAAATACCCCTGTACCCCAAAACCCAAACCCAGCCCGAAAACCTAAAAATACCCCTGTACCCCAAAACCCAAACCCAGCCCTAAAACCTAAAAATACCCCTGTACCCCAAAACCTAAACCCAGCCCTAAAACCTAAAAATACCCAAACACCCCAAAACATATACCTCAGTACCCCAAAACATATACTCCTATACTCATACTTATTTAAAAAATTACATAAATTAATATATTTAATTTATAATATTAAAAAACATAAATAAATATATTTATTTATAATTAATATTAATTAAATTAATTATATAATATTAAATAAAATAAAAAAAATTATATACTTACCAATACTTACGATGTAATGGTATGCGTTGTAATAGCATCTGCTATGTAATGTCCTGCGTTGTAATGGCATCCGATGTAATGGAACCAGCGTTGTAAAAGCTGCGTTGTAACAGCATTCCGATGTAAAAGTTGCGATGTAACAGTAACATACCTTTAGAAAGTCTCAACAGAATGTGTTTCTGCAATTCTGAAAGTTAATAACCCTACCAACCAGAGGGAGGTGAAGATATTTCTGTGAATTGCTGTCCTCCGTGGATTGCTAATTTTTCCTTTATTGCGAAACGTTAAATAAGGTTGACACACAGCCATAAAAGATCCGGTACCATTTAACAAACAGTGTTCTGAGGCATTCCTAACATTAGGAGAGATTATATTTAATGCAACCACCCTTGGAATGCTTGACTACAATTTGACTTTCTTTTTGTACTGCCATAAGAGAGGTGGGTGTGAATTTTCAATCCTTATCCTGAGACATGGTAGGATAATGAGACCAATAGACTACCTTTCAGATGTGTTGGATCCAGTAGCTGTAAATCTTTCTGGTTGTCTGAAATCAGTTGCAGTTGTTTGCTTGGCTATTGAACAAAGTGAAGGAATATTGTTGAGCCATACTTTAATTGTATACATCACACACTAAATTGAGGTTTCATTAAGCTCTACAGGAACTAAGAACATGACAAACAGTCAACTAACCAGATATGAGCAAGTTATACTTGAAGAAGAGAACATATTGATTAAGAGGTGTAATTCAAATATTCCAGCAACACAGCTTCCTATTCCACATAATGATTGTGAAGACAATGGCAAAAGTTGAACATGAGGATGAAGATGACAAGGGTGAACATGACTGTAGTGCAGTTATCACCTTACTTACCAAACCAAGACAAGATATTAAAGACACTTCCCTAGAAATGGTTGACCTGACTTTATTTTTTGATGGTTTTTGTTTGAAAGACCACAATGGAGTATTATAGGTTGCCTATGTAGTATGTTCCATTTCTGAAGTTCTTGAAGCACCCTGTCTGACGAATGTAACTTCAGCACAAGTGGCAGTACTGGTTACATTGACAAGAGCTTTTTGCCTGCAAGAAAACTTGAATTTGACAGTTTACACACAAATATACTGGCTCACAATTGCACACCAGTGTAGAGCCACACTGCTAAAATCCCCCAACAAAGAATCCAATCTTAAATCAGGTCATCCTCATAATCCATGTTTATTCCAATAATCTCTGACAGTTTCTACAAGCGACAGAGGTAGAGTAATTTCAAGCTTCAAATGCTGCAGAAATGCCCATCCAGACCTTTTCTCCAACCCATTTAAATATACTTAACATCCTGAGTAATTGTATGTTAATCCACCCAATGCAAGGTATGGGGTAATTGATGTTTTCAATGAAAAAAAAATAAACTGTCACTGATGAACTCGATGTTGCTGAGTCAACCCAGGTGGCCTCTGAGATGGTCTTTTAACTTCATAGTAATTTTTAAATAGAGTTCAAACATTTGGAGAGGCAGGAAAAATGGTGCCCCGTTCACCAGTATATTTCTGAAATCGAATCTTCATGCTAGGCATTGCACGATTTGGACCTGCTTGCTGAAATTTGGCCTGCGAGAAATTGTCATTAACCAGTGGATTTGGAACAAAACAAGAAGTGCATTCTTTCATTTGCCTTTCATTATATTATTCTGTTTTGTAAGATTATGAGAGATTGGAAAGTAGAAAAGGCAACAAGAGAACAAATTAAAGAAGCAGAAGAAGAATCCAGACCCTAGATTGAGAATGGAACAAGAGAGGAGAGGTAAAATGTGTATAGTGCATTGCAAACCTCTTAAAGATGACAAGGCTAAATACGTGTGAAAGTGAAAAAGAAGTTATGTTGCAAATGCTGATTATTTGGTTGGTGTAGTCGATTCTGAAAGGAATTTATAATGTGTTTGGTAAGACTGCCTATCTTAATTTGCCATGTAATTGGGATGGATCTTGTTATCTTGCTTTAGTGTTTCAGAAAGTTTATCATATGAGTAAAACGGATAATTTCATTGGTTTGAGGATAGGGAAACGAGGATTTGGACAGACAGTTCTAGATTTATACGGTGCTATTATTCCCCCTATAGGTGTGGCAATGAATGATATGAAAAGTAGACATTTACCTACATTAGTGGATAGACTTGCTTGAAGCACAGCTGGAGCACTAAGTCAAACAAATTCAGAACTAAGGGGTATTAGAGCTATGGTGAAGCAGAACTACTTAGCATCAGGTAGCCTTCTTGCAAAGGAAGGCGGTGTTTGCAAAGTAGTAAATGTTAAGAGATGGTGCAATTTTATTTATGATAACAGTCCTATTATTAACTCCTATATCACAAACCTGACTAACAATCTCTCATGAACTTACAATCTTTCGAAGACCATGGCTTAAGGGAAGCTATAGGTTCTTGGATTAACTAGGTAGTTACTGAGGGTTTTAGTATGATACGTGAGTGGATGAATAATTTGGATGTGGTTACTTTATGTGATATATTATACTTCTATGATATTTGTAACAATTTATATAATTATTCTGGTTCACTTGTTATACTATTTTGGGAGTCTGATAAAAAATTGTGGGTATAAAAATGCATAGAGACCATTAAAAAGGAAGTGGTCTAACGATTATGAGATGGAGTATATCAAGGATTCTTTCTACAACCAGTTGAAGATGATGGAGGAGCATTCTAGAAAGAAGCAGAAAGTTATGGAGACTGAATAAATTCCTGATTAATAAAGTTTTATTAATTGTTTTAGTCATTATAAAACAATCTCAGCGGGACTTTATGGAATAGTTTTTCAAGTTTATATTTTATGCATTAATAAAGATGATTAATATTCCTCTTTACACTTGATTTTACATATACAGACTACATTAGCATAATTGCAATTGAAATGAAACTTCTATGATGTTTTCAATTTGTTTCAATGAGTTTTAGTTATACCACATTTCCCTGTAAAACGCCATTTTAGACAAAATGGATGCCATTTCTGTCAATCACTCCTGCTCTCCCCCATGTACATCCTTCCCCACAGGCTGTGAGGTCATATTAGTTTATTTTCATTGCTATACTGTTTTACTCACAATGAATTTTCACTGGCGTGCTTATAAAATTGCAACAAGTATCTGTCGCATTTGTTTCTTTACTGGGTGTATTCACTGGGAGAAATTGTTATTTTGTATTGTTTCATATTTGTTTGAACATCTCTGGACGACATTACCAAAGAGGGTGCCGATTTTTCTTTTTAAGAATTGTGATGGTGCTTTTGTGTTGAAGCAATGATGTGTATTTTTCTTGGGTTCTGATTTGCTAACTAAATGATTCTTTTGCTCGCAACATGTTGATTTGTTCTGAAATATCTAATTTCCCATGCAAACATTATGTATAAAAAACACTGTTTTCGAGACAAGTCAAGAGACTTTCCTATTATGGTAGGGATGCTGCCAAAATTCTTTTTATTTTACAAAATAATTTTTTATTTTGCTAATCATTTGAGACTTAGAATATTCTCTGATTTAGCATAGTCTATATAAATTTACATCTGAGGACTCTATATCTCAGATTTTCTATTTTCGTAATGAAACCCTTTAACTTATCATTGATCTACAACTCAATTATTGAGTGGATCCCATTCCTTATTGAGCTATTTTTACGCTGCTAATTTGATATTTGGGGAAGTACATTAACATGGAGCCACATTGCCTCATGAAATTAGGTTTGCCACTGTCTCCGATCAAGTAAACTGTAGAAGAACTGAATGAGGTAAATTTTGTGGTATCCAAATTTTGAGGTCTGTGTTTGTTCCCATACCAGCACATCAGACTCTGCTGAATAGGCAAGCTAAGTTTTAGACAAAAAGCCATAATAAAAGCTGATGTGAATTTGCTAATACCTTCTTTTTCTGGTTATTCAACTTCACTGTACCTGTACTATTTGCTATAAATCTCCATAAGCCTCTCATAATAATGATACACTTACTCTTTTTGCTCTTGTGTAGCTCTCATAATTTTCACCCAGTTCACTTCTTTCTTTGGCACTTTCTTTTTCAAATGACCTATCACTGTTCTATATTTGTCAGAAACCACCTTAGTTGGAACACTGTTAGGAGCAGCTCTAGCTGGTTCCTCAGTCAGCCAAGCAGCTGCATCTTTACACTCTGTCCATAGGTGTCAAAGCTCACCTTCAATATTTCCTGCTCAGCCGGTAATTCTTGCACGGGAACAGAAGCTGCTAATTTCCCAACTCCCACTACCAACCACTCAGGGCCAGAAAGTATCTTGGCGCTAACTGATCAGCCTGGGGGAAGGGGGAAAGTGGATAAAATAATAAATAACAAGAAGAGACAGGTCCAGAACCTTCTAATTTCCGTCTGGTTCTCTTCTTCAGCTTTCACTCTCGAAAACACCTAGGAAACTAAGCACATAACAATTATGTATTTCCCTTCTCTACTCTACTCTAATACTTTATTTCCTATTTACTTTTTCCTAAAATGACTACCTACCCACAGTTCTTAGCACCTTGCCTCTCTTCTTAAACCTGATGTTGTTTCTCTTTTTCAAAGATGAAGCTTTGGCTATTATATCTGCAAGACATTAAGGACAGAATCAGTCTCCTAGTTATTTTCCCTGTATTCTTGTTAATGTTCTTTACTAAACTCTATGACCTACCAGGTATTTGGAAGGAATTATTCCTCAAATTTACTCTTGTGTATTATAACCTTTTCGTTGTCTTTTCTTCTCCTTGTATTCTATTAACTCTGAGTTCTAACGTTGCTTACTTTTCTTTCTCTCCTTAGGATGAATGCCACAAGAAAATATCTCAGATAAGACTCCTCTCTATTGTTTCTTTTCCTCTCAATGTACACGTAGAATTCCTCTCAGTTTTAAACGTGCTATTAGCGTTTTTAATTTGCCTTTCTTTTCACAGATTGAAACACATCGTAACTCTTGGTAAATTCAAAGTCTCTAGACAGCTCTGTCAATATGTTTTTAAATTGTTAACGTTTTTCTTTTTAAATTGTCAAATGAAAACACTCTCTTCTGTCACTTAGCTCTAAGCTTGGAACAGCTGTGGAAGAAATAAACTCTGCCGGCCTCTGACTCAGGAAACAAGCGCAGCTCCGTTAACTTGTCAAAAACGCCTCTCTTCTTAATTTTCTCTTCAGTCTCTGGAAACGTTTATAGAAGCCTCTGCTCTTCTCAGGAATTGCTCCGAAATAACTTAAACTCTGATAATTAATCTTCAAGAACTATGGACGCACTAAGGACACTTCCTCACCAGGGAAAAGCCTCAGTGAAGTGCGCAATACCTCAGGTGAGCGCGCGTCACATCAAGCTCACTCGGAATCTGATGAAACACTAGACCACTGACCTCAGCACTTTAGCGGCCATCTTGCAGTTGCGCAAATGCCACAAATTCGACCACTGGTGCCCTGTCTGAAGTCTTTTAGTACCGCAAGAGTCTTTTGAGTCACAGACATTTATAGGTTTTAAATCTACCGCGTTAGGGATCACTAGAAACCACAATCTCATATTTTCAAAATCATCTCCAAGCTATGAATCTCCATGTACCTCTTATCATATTACTCTCTCGACTTTGAAAAATATGTAGTAAAAGCATTAAGATCAACCCTAGTCCAGGGTACCTGCGCACAATTCCTTCCATGCATTTCACTTAAAGGAAATTCTGACAATGTCTCCTGTTCGGGATCACTCACTATAACCTTTGCCTTCTTCTCCTCCCTTCCTTTCTTAGTAACTCTCCTTTTCCATTTTTTCCTGTACTTATTGAATTCTCTCCAGATTTAGTGATTTACACTAAATCCCTAATGTAAGCTCGCAAAGTCACTATACTCAATTCATTTGTCTTTGATTCACCTCAATCCATTTTAGAATTTCTCAGTAAATTCCTCATTCTACTGATATTAACAATATATTCAACAGCCAATTCCTCAAGGTTATCATATACTTTATTCACACACTTTGTTGCTTCTCTGATCTGGTACCTAATTTCATCTACATTTATTACAGTCTATTTAAATCAACTGTTCCCTGCAAAAATTCTCCATTTTCAATCTTTATGAGTGCAATATTAACATCTCTCTCTTTAGGAAGACCGGTGCAGCCATAGGTGCAGGAGTATGAACAGTAACAATACCCTCAGATGGAACTCTTGCACTCAATGTTGCACTTTCACTAGTTACAGCTAGCAACGTCAATTCCTGTGTACTCAAACTCAGTTGTCAGGATGCACCCACAAGAGGTAAAGCGTCGAGACACTTGTGCCTGTGTATACAGAGGTGGTCTTCAATTTGAAAGATCATTTAATAAGTTATCCTCCACATCTGAATCTTGTTCTTTGTTTGTTTCTTTCTGCTACCCTCATCAGTGTTCTTTTTGTCTATTGTCTCATTAACTATTTCAGCTAAAAATCTTGCTCCATCTGCCATATCCTCTCTCCAGTGTTTCTCCTGATTATCCCACATTGTTTCTTACCACATCCTAAATAAACCCTCAACCCATTTCTTCATTCTCTTTCTTTCCTCCATGGCAATTCGATCCCATTTATTAAAGGCCTCAAACTGTCTCTTATTTATTGTCTCAGAAAATCTAGATTTTCAATGTTAAAGGTACCCTTTAAAGGAAACTGCAAATCTTTGGCACCAGAGATATATTCATGCCAATCACGACTCCAGGTATACTCAGAGAGCCCAACACCTGTCAAAAGCTCATACACAGGCGAACTCTCTGGAGTAAACATCTGTTACGCCGTAGCAGATATACTGGTAGCATAGGCTTAGTAGCTTAGCTAAGCTTAGTAGCTAAGCTTAGAGGCTTAGGCTTTTTCAACACAGCACCCATTGTTTTCACTCATAATAATTCAGGAAACCAGACAAAACCAACAAGCGAACAACAACTAAACCCAAAGGTCAACCAATGACAGTGCAAGTTTGACAGTAATCAACCAATGACAGTGCAACTCTGTGATGACATCTCACGAATACCAGCGTAACCCCTCGGGTCAGACAGTCAATCACAGTGCAGCTTTTATTCAAGGGAAAAGCCGGTAATGGAAAATCAACACAAATACCTTTGGTCATTATCCAAACACAAATAACAAATACTATCTTGTCTGCTCCTCCTAAACAGTAGAAAATAGGCAAGTTAGAATGGAAAGAATCTAGCAACAATAGAAACAAAATTAGCAGCTTCACAGCACTTATCAAACTCAATTCACACCAAAGGAAACACACTTCAGTGGCAATCCACCTCTGAATAACATAGCACCGGGCAGCAAATGACACCAACCTAAATTAAACATGCAAACAGTAGAAAGGAAACTCATTAGTTCCGAAAAATCCCAATCTGTGTGAATGCAACATTTCCTAAGTTCCTACCTTTTTTCAGACAGGTTCAGCAATAATATCTTGAGATCTTGAACTGTGATGAATCTGATTACCAAATCACCAATTAGAAACCAACACTTCTCAACACAAATCACAAATAAGACAAGTATATCAGAATCACAGTGATCAAACCACCAATTGATCCAAAAATCTATATCACATAACCAAAATCCTCACATGCAGCATAACATCCATCACTCAATACAAACCACACTATCAACTGCACAACTCACAATACATCAATATAACACGAAAAAACTCGCAATCTCACAAATCATTCCAACCGATTTATACTTAAATCTTTTTTGCTGAGGAGCAGCAACTAAACGTTAGACGCCCAGCAAATAATCCACAAGGAAAACCCACAAAGGGTAATTCAATAAAAAAATCCACTGGAGAATTAGGAATATAGTCAGAAGCCACAGTAGAGACTGGACAAAAGAGAATGTCTAAAAGAAGATAAGGAGGTGATCTTATCCGCAACCATCCTCTGCTATCAAATGTTTATGGGCGCATACACCCCGAAAAGACTATGCACCCAGGGGTGGATGAAATGGAGACAATTTTTTACCTCAAATCTATGAGGCAATATACATCCAATATAAGGCCCCACACAGCATTTCTAAGTACTGTCAAATAACTGGGTACAGACTTAATAAGTGAATTCAAGCGCAGAATGTGAACATTTAGGAAGTTTATTACACAAATTTATAAGATAAAATACAGAAATTGTAAATGCAGATGTACTAAGTCATTTTGCCTTACCATCTAAACAGTGTCTTACTACATAAATAATAATTCTGCGAGATGAGCTGAAGTCGTATGGAGATGGCAGAACAAAAATTACAAAAACAACAGTAAGCTATTGTGAATGAATGCAATACAGCAGGCAACGGAAGAGAACTTGCTCAGTTGCAACATTACTAAACCCATATTGGGTTGGAAAAGTTTTCTATAAGAACAGCAAGAACAACATCAATGGAACATCAATAGAAATAAACATGAATTTGCTTGACATTGTGCAGCAGAAATGATAAAACGGTATTGTGCAGGGTGAGACATCTATTTTGAAAAACATGGTATCATGGCCTAATTGAGGATTAGTTTGTATAATCCAGAAAAAGGCCCTTTAACATGTCATCACAAAATTATTTTAAAAATTCATCATAAAAGTGTACACATGCAATTTCTAATGTGGACCTATATTCTGCACAATGTTAATAATGCACAGTTTCACAAATGCATGAAAACTCCCACTGGCTGCAGCCTCACTGCCTATCCTGTTGTAGAATTCCTAGGTCCAAAGAACTGACCTACTTCCAGTGTAGAAATCAGGACCAGATGGAAGGGATGTTGGTATTCATCTGAGGAGAGGGCTTCAGTGCACTCAATATTTGAATTTTTCTTCCCATAGTTTTTCCTGCCAAAAGCTGCAGCTTCTATGATACCTCATTCAAAACAAATCCAATTTCAAGAGGACTATGTCAGATACAGCCTTCAAACTTGCCCTGCTGGAGGATTTCTACTTCCAGAATAAAAAGACAAAGTGCAAAGTTAAAATTCTTGACAGGGTCAACTCACTTGTTCATACGGGTTTCTGCAAAGATCATCCTTTACCCTCTTAGCAGAATTTTATTGTAGTGCCAACTGCTTACATACAGGTGTGCTAGCATACTCACCAAGTGCCTGACTTGTTGGTAAAGCTTGCATATTCTTCCAGACAGGACCTGGAACAACAAAAGGAAAGAAAGAAATGTCAAGTGGGGTTTCCTTGTCCTCTATAAGTAGTACTCATTCTCCATCTTACAGCCGCCAATCTCACAAACACAGGGATTCCCATGGACTGCTAAGTGTCACACTACTGACAGGTGCAGCAAATATAGTCAATAACAGCCACCTGTGCACACGGTCTGCGGTTTGCGATAATTGTGACAAATCCTATGCACATTATGTTCACCAACCTTTGAAACACAATAACTAAATAAACACAATGAGGCTGCCATCTGTCCCAGCTGCTAGACTAAACTTAAATGGAGAGGCTTGGAGGCATCACCCCTGGATTTGCTACTGTACTCCAAAACCTATAAAACCAGCCATTGCCTGTGTGGAGAAGGTTAACGGAGCAATCACTACAAGACTACATAATAGGGAGGCCATAATCGTTGTCCCTCTGGAGTACCAAATATGCTGTTTGATGGTTCCCTAAGGAGCAGGGTCCATCCGTAAACCCATAAATTGTAGACAAAAGCAAAAGACAAGAGGAGTTTTGGTGTCAAAATGTAAAAATGATTGGGATGGCTCTGGAGATGTGGGTGATTCAGTTTATACTGCAATAATGCAATGATTCACTTTGGGAAGCACTTTGGGAAGAAATTTACTCAAAATGTTAGGTAGGGAGTACATTTAAACTCTGAGTCAACCCAAAAAACTTTTACTTTACCTGTTGATGGCCTCAAGTCCCCCATGCACAGAATGATCAAAGACCTGGAGCAAGCAAACAGGCTGTACAGAAATCACTGCAGCAATGGCCTGCCCTGCAGTGCCCTCACACAACTCTGGCGGCTGGCAGAGCAAAAAATTAAATGGTAATAAAGTCACTTTATTACCATTTTATTTTTCACTTTTGCTGTGCCCACAGCAGTGGAGGCGACGCTCTGCCACATAACTGGAGTAGCCGCCACTGAATGATCAGGAGGAGAGTATACATGGATCTTGTCTTTTACACTCACACTTTACATGCCAACACGCTTTAATGTCCTGATTACTCTCTAATATTCTTCATTACCCTGCGTCTGACCTTTGTCTCACATTCCTTCAAAGATTCCCTTTCGCCATCTGTGGCTGTAGGGCAATTTTGCTTGATATACACAGGAAGTGATGGCGTGTCTTTGCTGAATATGGATTGACTGTCTAGATCTGAGAGGTGAGAGGAGCTGGGGGAGGTCTTGACCCAAGGTAGGGGTTGAGATGGCACCAGGCTGACCTGCATCTGGAGAGTAGGCGAGGAGAAGCCCCGTGAGGTGAAGAGGCCTGGGTTGCTCCTATAAAACAATTGACCTGTGTTCTGCTGAGTGATGAAGGATCCAGACCCCCAGTATCAAAGGGAGAAGGGTGACACTGGGAGGCAGACACCCAGAATTGATTTAGGCAAGGGTCAGGGACTCCTGAGCACAATGAACTTCAAAGACATTTAGGGGTATAATTATGAGAGTTGAGAAACGTGAACGTTGGAATGGAACAGAAATGGATTGAGACTGAAAAGGCTTGGACCCATTTCGTGGTCATGAGGAACCTCTGCTAAGGAAGGAACAGCGGAAGAGACTGCTGGGTAAGGACCAACACTTGCTTCGTGATCTAGAGCTGGTCTGCAGCTTGCTGTTTTAACCAAGCAAGAGGCTGATGGGACTGTGCTTGGAGCGCTGGGTCCCCCTGCTTGATGAAGACTATGCTTTGTGCTGTGTGTTGTTTCTCCAAGGGCCAGAGGTAAGCTGGCTCCCTCTTTGGAAACACAGGAACATAAAAGTTTTGGGAGAAATTTCAAGCGACTCGGTGGGCGCGTTTTGTGACAGCTTGAGACCCTAGGAAGGTGTGCCCTGTGATCTTGGGCACACGGAGGAGGAGTGAGACTTGGACACGCTGGGTGCATGTCATGGTGCACAGGAGGCGTTGGTGAAGAGCGCCTGGTCAATGTGTGCATCGAAGGTGAAGTGAGTCTCGGGCACGCAGGGTGCGTGTTGTGGTCCATAGGAGGCGTTAGTGTGGAGCACCTGATCAACATGTGCATCAGAAGTGGAGTGAGTCTCGGACGTGCAGGGTGCGCATCGGGGTGCACCGGAGGCATTGGTGAAGAGCGCCTTGTCATCGAGTGCACCGGAGGAGTAGTGAGGCTCGGACACGGTGAGCGTGTTGTGGTGCAGCCGAAGGCTTTAGTGAAGAGCACGTGGATATCGGGGCACCAGAATTGGAGTAAGTCTCAGTGAAACAGTGTGCGTGCTTTGGTGCAAACTGGGATTGTGGAGGTGATCGGCTGATCATCATATGCACTGGAAGAAAGTGAGTCTCTGCAGCATGGTGTGCGTGTCTTGGTGCCAACTGAGACCGCAGGAAGGAGTCCCTGGTGAGCGTGCACTCGGAGTCGACGTGGAGTCCCATCAGTGTTGGATGTGTGTGGCTTTATGCCAGAGGAGACCCGGAGGGTGCTGTGGTGAATGTGCACCCAGACTAAAGTAATCTCAGGGGCATGGGGTACGTGTGCCCTGCTGCCGCCTGAGACATTCCAAACAGTCGCGGCCCGGCCTGTCAGCCCTGGTGGAGCTGAGCTGCTACGCCGAGCCACTGAGGCCCATTGAGAAAGTTCTGCACGGAAGGCCCAGTTCGCTTAAGGAGGAGAGGAGAGTGGGGTCATACCCCCAGGTAACATGGATTACTAACTGGGCAGGGTGCGGGCTATGAGGGACACTCTCTGTGCCTCTCAGTCCTTCTGATGATGTGAGCCTTTGCTTCGGATCAGATTTGGACCCGTACTGACGAAATAAGTGGAGGTACTGGGGCCAGAGTAAGAAGCTGTACTTTATGTCATTGTTGATACGTGTGGGGGGGCAACTGTTATCGAAGAGGCTGATTATCGTAATACACATTGCCAATATTGCTGCTAGCGAACTGCCGGACTGTCTTATGATGCCTGACATTATTTCTGCATAACGAAGTACACGATTGTAGCTCTACGCATTGCATTAGTTCTCCATTGCAAAGTACAGGATTGTAGCTGGCCTTATTGCATTATTTCCGTGTCACACAACATCCTTATTGACCGGTTGTCGAACGTAGGGATTAAGAACAAGGCCCTTGCCTGGCTAAGGAGTTTTCTTACCGATCGCACCCAGACTGTCACCATGGGTGAATATCGATCAACAGAGGTAGAGATTACAAAAGGGGTGCCACAGGGCTCCTGTTTGAGCCCAACACTTTTTAACATCTACGTGGCACCCCTGGCAAGAGTGATGCGCAAATTTGGTTTCATTCCCGTGTCATATGCAGATGACACGCAGCTCCTCTTTCCCTTTCAAAAACTCACCACTGAAATAAGAAACTCCTTCTCCGCTGGCATGAAAGCCGTCGCACAGTGGATGTCCACCAACTACCTACAGTGCAATGTCAACAAGACGGAAGTAATGCTGTTTGGAGATGCCAAATTACTGTGGACCCCAGATTGGTGGCCGTCTGATCTTGATACTGTCCCAGAGCCCAAACAGGTCGTCAAAAACCTGGGGATTCGTCTTGACCACGACCTTTCACTCAAACAGCATAGTAACATGGTAGCTGGCTCATGCTTTCACACAATCAGCATGATGCGCAGAATCTTTCCCCTGTTACCAGATTCTTTCAGAAAAACCCTAGTGCAAGCCCTCATACTGAGTCGTATCGACTATTGCAACAGATTGCTCCTCTCCGCTAATGAAGGAGTCCTGGACAGACTCCAGGTGGTCCAGAATACGGCAGCTCGCCTTGTCCTAAATGCCCCTCCCAGAACAGCATCAAAACCTCTCCTTGACAAACTGCATTGGTTGAGTATTCGACAAAGGGCCAAATTTAAGATATGCTGCATTATCCACAAATGCTTAAACGGACATGGCCCGACCTACCTGGAACAGAAATTCACCCCCTATACTCCCTCCAGATCACTGAGATCTAGCGAAAATCTTTTGTTGGCAGTACCTCGTGTTAAAAAAAACAGACACGGAGGGAAAGCACTATCTGTTGCAGGGCCCACACTGTGGAACAAACTTCCTCTGGCCCTTAAGCTATGCACAGATCATCTAAAATTCAGGAAACAACTGAAAACTCTGCTGTTTACCAATAAAATTTAGTCCCATGCCTCTTCTTCTGCTTATCTGTTGTATTCTTATTCGGTACCAAAGCGCAGAGATACTCCAGTTGGAGTCGATTCCAGCGCTATATAAACTATATCAACTCATAAATAAATTGCAAAGTACGTGATTGGGGTCTGACCCATTGCACTATCCCTTCATTGCGCAGTACATGATTGTAGCGGTACGCATTGCATTATTTCTCACATTTCAAGGTACCAGGGTCTATCATTACCCATTGTATTATTTCTCCTTTGCCCATTGCAGGATTGTATAGTTAAGCAGTGCACTATTTTTTGTCCATTGCAACTTGTGTGATTCTAGCATTGCGACCAGCGTAGCATTTTGAATGCTGTGGTTGGGAATTGAACCTACCAGCCAGCCGGAACGAGTATCACCCTTTATTATATGTTGGTTTTTGTATTCTGTGGTCTGATCATATATATTTTTATATAAAGTTTATACTCGATTTTATCAAACTCGTTTGGAGTCCATTTTTGGTGTCACCAGGGGGTTGCTGTGGGTGTGATTGCACATACTGTACACTTGTGCCTTGGAGATAGGCCTGGCTGCTCATACCAAGCTACTAAGGGGGTGACGTTGAGTGAGGAGTCCCAGGTCTCGCATTTGGTGACAGTGGTGCGGGACGGGGACTCCGGCTTCCACCAATTTAGGTTTATGTTCTTTTGCACTCCTAGTGCATTTGAAATCTATCTTGTATTGGCTACGGATTTTGTCTATGCCTGAGCTGACAGAATATAAGGAGGGCCTAAGAGATATCCTAGATGAGTCCTGGAGAGGAGTTTTGTTACCCTGGGTTGACTATGTAAAGCAGTCTTTATTCTCTATGAATCTACACAAGTATTTTTTGTAACCCCGTGATGAGCTGGTGTAGTGCCGTTATGCGGAGTTCCACAGAGTTGGAAAAAAACTCAGTGGAACTCAACTCCACTCCCTCCCCCCCTCCCTAATTAATTCTATATTTTTTTTAAAAGACACCTGCTGTGGCTGCCTCCTCCTCACCATGGCTGCTCTCCTTCCTCGTCCAGGCCATCCTTGTCCATTGGAAACCCCTACTTTGTATGTCTTGCGCATGCGCACATGAAAGACGTACAACATAGGGGTTTCCAATGGACAAGGACGGAGAGGACGAGGAAGGAGAGCGGCCATGGTGAGGAGGAGGCGGCCACAGCAGGTACGTGACTTTTTTTAGAAAATTATAATTAATTTGGAAAGGTGGAGGAGCCGACTAGATCCGCTCCGCCACGGAGTCAGAGTTTTGCCTAAACTCCATGTTCTCAATGGAGCGCGGAGTAGGCATAACTCTGTAAACTCCACTGGCGGAACAGAGTTACCCACCCAGGCTTAATTTATTGTCTCCCGAAATGATTCCATCTTCCGTAAAAAGAAACTGAAGGCCATCTACTGGGAACTTGAGGGGGTCAAATTCCCCAAACAGATGGGCTAGGGTCGAATGACCATTTGTTTCACAGGATTCAAGCCTACCTCACACTTTGAACATTATATGAATTATATTGATTCCTCATTCACAAAAGCCCTTTACGTAAGGTTTAGGCTAGCTACATCACCGCTAACTACCTTTACTGTCACATAGAATGGTAATCAAGGCAGAAGTAAAATATGTCCTGTTTTCAGAAGTGCAGAAGAAACAGATGATCACCTCCTCTTTTTTGCCCAATGTACTATAAGCAGCACAGGCGGTGGATTGCTTCTTTGTGCTGTCTTTTATGTGTTGTTCAATATAGGGCAGGGATTAGATTATGTAGAGCAGACACGTCTCTGGGTAATGTCTTCTCTATTTCTAATTACCTGGAGAGCATATGGCCAATTCGGTTATAAATTGACTTTCCTTCCTTAATTCCGTCCTCTGCCTAATGCAAATCCGCCCACCCCTATTGTGTATCATGGTGTTACTGCCTTTAGAACATGTGTTTTTTAATGATAATTTAAGCCAGAGCACATGCACTTTATTTAGCTAGGCTATCCTGTGAGACAGGTTAGGACTTGCAAGCCCAGCTGTTTATTGGTACCTATACCACCGTGGGTTTTACAATGGATAAACCCATATGTTTTAGGTTTTAAATATAGTATGTTTGTGTCCGGTAATGTCCCTTATTAGAGTACCTGCTTCTCAAAGTTTATTATTCTGGTCTGAAGCTCTAACGAACCCATTCATTTCTGCAAACCATGAATAAACTGTGGGCCTCTGTAGCAGTAATACTCTATTCGGTTACCTGAACCATCTAAGTATGCACACATGGTAAAAATCACGAAATATTAAGTTTTAAAACAGCAAGTATACAAAGCAACTGTGGGCCTCACTTATGAGGTTTTGACGTAGGGCAGCACTGCAAGGAATGTTGCTGCACTGCCTGACATCTAAACAAAAAGACAGGAATGCGCCTTATCTATGAGATATGGTGTATTCTTGTCCTTTTCTTCTGTGCTGGTTCACAATGGGTTGCCATGCGCCACTGCAGGCATCCTTGCACCATTGTGCAAGGGTGCCTGCATTTCAGGCATTGTGAGCCTTTCTGAACAAAAAAAAATCAAATCAGGCAATTTTCTCTATGTGTGCTGTAGAATGCAGCGCACATACAAAAATGAAAAAACTAGGAGAAATGAAAACATTTCTCCTCGTTGAGCATCCTTAACACCACCTCTTGGGTGGCGTTAGATTCTGGCGCATTCCAAGGCTTATGATTTCTCGTAAATCTGGGAATGCTTCATATTCCATGGGTTTTGCGTGGGAACACCCACAGCAACACCTATGGGACGTCCCTTTCATGCGGTATTCCGTGTAAAAGGGGCACAACATTTACTAGGCCTTGAAAAGCCACGTAAAGTGGCTTTACATGGCCTTGTAAATATGTTGGGCACATTGCGCCCCTGGAACATCAAAAAAGTGACGTTCCGGCAGCACAAAAGTGCTCATAAATGAGGCCCTGTGCGTTTAGAAATGACGGACCACATCAGGTTTTTGTCTATGGTCAAGTGTTAGTACATCGGTTTTGTGCCCTTATGCGAAGAGGGGATACTTCTAACAATATTTTATGCATGGCATTTCTATATTTTTTTAGCGGACATTGTATTGTGCTTGCTTTGTAAAATATTTTAATTGTGTTACTTTTATGGCCATCGGCCAAAAGAAAGTAAATAAATGATCTACAATTTGAGGCAAGTTCATTTTCTATCTTAACTCACACATTAGGGCTGTGCTGAGGAAGGGTGAAGAGATGATATGTGCGATACTGTATCAATACTGTATCAATAACAGCATATCTGAACATATGTCATGCTATAAATTAATCGTATGCTGTAGAGAAAGATGTGTGCAACAGTGTTTTTGATTGGCTTCTAAGGAATTATGTTTGTTACAGAGGATGGAAATATCGCTAAAACTTCAGCATTTGCATCCTCAGAAGCCTTTGAAGCCTTTCAAATGAGTGACTTTATTGTTTACTTTACAATTCCAAACTATTGGAACCTTTCAAAACTGCATTAGAATTCATTAAAAAAAACACTGCACCTACCCCAACCTTGCATCACTCTTAAAATGGCTTCCTCACAGTTGCATGGGCTAAGGAAATGAATGGTTCCGGGTTACCTGTGTCTAGGTAATAGAATGGCACAGGTTCTGGAATGTGGCGGGGAATGTCTCGTCTGTTAGAAGGGTTACTGGTGGTGTGAGGACGCAATCACTTTGCTCTCCAATAAAAGGATAACTTACCTTTGTGGTACATGTCGTTTCTGCAAATTGGCCTGGAGAGGGATTCGAGATGCCGTGGTGAAGCGCCCACAAGGAGGAGAACAAGCGGAGAAAAGGAGTATAGTGGCCAGCTGGTTGAAATTCATGTTGGCCAGCAGTCAGGAGGTGCGGCAGCAACAGTTCCCCCTGAGTGATTTATCAGGGTTTATCATATTTTTGCTGAATGGACCAGCGCGAGCAGTGTCTGAAGTGTTGCTGGTACTCAGCTTTCAGTGGTCTGCAGACCACAACACCGTGCAGTGACGTTGATTGTAGATAGAGTTCACTTCCTTAGCAAGGCTGAGCAGTGAAGCCTATAGTGTTGTTCCATGTTACAGACACAAGCTCATGCTAAGTCCACCCCATCTTTAATTGCAAGCATGGCACTGCATGCACATCTGAGCAAAGAGCTCTCTGTTCTATTGCCTCAGTGAGCGTACATTGAGATGTGGGCATGTCACAGTGATTAATACTAATGTGGGCGTTTCATAGATAATTTATATTCATTATTGCTATCTCCAGAATTGGTGTGCATCACAGTGATACACACACCTTGTCTTACATTATTATTATTGTCCACATATTATTGAGTACATGTCCAGTATTACAGAATTTTACACATTTTCAATGACTGTTACATGGTAAATCACTAGTCTCACACATTGTATAGTGCATTAGAATAGTGTGGATGTTGCACTACACTCAGTAGCTTTGCGGGGCATAGTGCACTGTGTGGCATCATGTAGGCACAGTTATATATTGCAGTGTGATTCCTTAGTAATAGCTAATGATAAAGAGTGTAAATAGTGGTATTGTTTTTTCATTATGAGTTAACAAAATTGCGGCCTTACCCGACCAGTGCCATTTCTTCCATGGCCAGGTGATTCTTTATTAAAGTGGCCTGACTGGAAGGAATATTTTATAAACTATTTTTCGGCACATGAGGAGTATGATGAGGAAGGTACATCTTCCAGGAAGGAAACGATTCCATTACATAGCCTTGGGCCTAAAGGTTTACATGTGGACAGTCAAATGAAAAAAGAAGCAAGGCCTACAGACAGTGCAGGTGTTTTTATAAATACTTTTGAAGACTTAGATATTCACAACCAATCAATGTGTTAGTGCGGCAATTAATAGGCATAATATTTTCATGGGAAACAGATGAGGACTGAGTCAGTAGAAGACTAAGAAGCTGTGCTCAAGAAACTGGAATTCACTTGTAAATTTTGTTCCCTACAAGATGATCTCATAAGGTACCAGTTAGTGATGCATTAAAATGATACTGGAATCCAGGAGACACTGTGGGTGTGTGGTGATTCCCCTTTGAATGAAAAAGTAGTCATTATAAAGAAAGCTGAAATGTCAAAAAGGTGTGCCAAAGCTGCTTTAAAAAGCAGTAATGATGGGTAGGTGGTTTGCAAGGGGTATAACTCAAAGGATGAGGAGAGAAAAATGGCAAAACGTAGAGGCAAGGGCTGCGGCTGGAAGGTGCTTACTAAAAATAAAACAGGAGTGAAGAGCAAATGTCCTACATGTTTTACTGGATGGAATATGGGTCATATGGCCAAGGATGAAAACTGTCCTGTGATCAAATAAAAGTGTGCTTACTGCGGAATATGGGCCATTTCACCAGTCTTTGCAGGAAAAAGTCTAATAAAGACGACAGAAAGACTTTTAAATGTGTAATGGAAAATGAGGATGATAAGGATGGTGAGAGTGTATCCTTCAGCGATGAAGGGGTCCTCAGCATTGAGGGTGCTGTTTGCATTGACGATGCCATTTTAGATGTGAGTGTAAACCTGAAGAAAAAGCCCATGTGTGATATAAACATTGGCGGAATACAGATACAAATCGTTCCTGACTCTGGATCACCTTTTGCAATAGTACAACGTTCAGTGTGGGAGGACAGGTTTGCAACAGTGTCAGCTGACTGCCTAGATCCAACAGAGTACACCCAGTTACATTTACTAGAGAGAGGATTCTAATGGCTGGATTTGTAGAAACCCCATTTGAATTTAGAAACAGGCCAGCCCAAGGTAAATTGTATATAGCAGAGAAGAGACAATCTGTACTTGGCTGGGTGGATCAGGGGGCTTTAGGTATTACCCTTGAGCCCAACAAGAGGGACCAAGTAATGCTACTCAGTGAACACACAGTGTCAATGGAAGAGGAGGTTAAGGGACAATTCCCGAGCACCTTTTCCGGTAAAGTAGGAAATATTTGTGGATTTGTCCACAAAATTGTATTAAGCGAGGTAGCTGTACCAATATGTTATAAAGCAAGGAACATACACATAGATGTGAGAGAAGGTGTCATGGCAGAGTTGGATGCCTTAGAGAGCAAAGGTATAATAGAACCTGTAGAAAGTGCGGAGTGGTGGGCTCAGTTGGTCGTATCCCGGACGTATGATGTTGTTTCGTTTATGCATTGACCTCAAAGATTTTTTTTAATAAATCTTTTTATTAACCAATTATTCAGCAACATATCAAAAGTTATACAGCATTATTGGGCAACTCTGAGTACAGATAATTCCAATGCAACATTTGCAAGAATATAGGTACCATCTTTATTGACCACATATAGTCCCAAAGTGTCAGACCCACCTACACAGACCTATTTGGATGAAAGCCCTGTACTCATCCACTTACCCCATATTTTCCCCCATTTTCGAGGGCAGCCCCAACTTTGGAAAACTGCTTTTTTGCCTGCACAACACCAATCCAGGTCCTGTTCCCAATCCACCACCCACTGAGGTCTCTCCGCCCTCCAGGCTCTGGCTATATTACTCTTCGCTATTACTGACGCAACCATCAACCACTCCCTATGATACACTGACCATTTTTCTTTCCCAGTCATGCAAAATATATGCCATCTATTCTCCAGTTTGATCACCTGACCCACAACTTCAGACATAAATCTCATTATTGCTACCCAGTATTGCTGTATTTTTGGGCAGCCCCACAGAATATGAAGAAAAGGAACCCATCTCCCAATAAACCCTTGTACATTGGTCTGTATTACTATGGAACAACCGGTGTATGAGGGCTCTTGAGGAGCATGACCTATGCAGGATACAGAGTTGTTTGAGATGGAAGCGCACCCTTATGGTCACTTCCCTGGGGCTCTGGAGCACCTCCTGCCAATCATTGTCTGCAGGTATGCCCACGACTGTCTCCCAAGTCTCTCATAAGGTACCCAGAGGGTCACATGTGTTATTCATGATCTCTCTATATATCAGGGAGGTGGCTCTATCTATCATAGGGTCTAGCAACAGTCTATCTTCTAGTGGTGTGTATTCAGTTTGCTGATTACCTTCAAGGATGTGAGTTTTAAGTGCATGCCCAAACTGGAGATATCGAAACATCTCAGACCTGGGCATCTGGTGTTCCACTTATAAGTTTTTGAAAGGGGATTATAGCCTGACCCCTCCAGAAGTCCCTAAAGTGTTCTACCCCCAGTAGGCTCCAATTACTGAATCAGCTCAGATTTCCCACCTCCTTGACGAGATCACTATCCCACAGTGGCGTCCTCTCCATCAACTTATCTCCCCTTCTAAAGAATTTTGTGGCCAGGTGTGGACTACTGTCTGTGTGTGTGGTGGTCATCGCTTTTCAAGCCTCTTGCTATACAGCACCGCTGGACATCCCCATGTCCTATTGTGTATTGATACACCCTGTATGCTGGTTCTTCCTGTCCTGCAAACACCCTTTCTTTGACTGTGACCAGCTGTACTGCCCAGTAGTGCTTTCTAATATCAGGAATCGCCAGACCCCCAATAAAATCTCCTCACTGCAATTTATGGAGGGCTATCCGGGTGCTGCCTCTATCCCATAGGAGATTACGCCGCTTGCTACCTACTTTTTGAAAAAAATCAAATGGTATATTGTACGGCATATTCTGCAGGGCATAAAGCAGGCGTGACAAGGTCATAATTTTGAAATAAAAGGCATGTCCTATCAGTGACACTGGCAGTCGTCTCCAGTGTATTACATCGCGGCATAGCCTGTCTAGGTGTGGGAGTATATTATCCGCCAAAATCTCATCCCTGTTCTTGGAAATCACTACTGCAAGGTATGTAAACTTTTCCTTAAGTGTAAGGGATTGTCCACTAGCTGGGAGGGTCGGGACAATCCTGGACAAGGGGAACAATCGGGAGTTGCCCCAGTTGATCTGGTACCCAGTGTAACTTCAAGCCGTTGAAATATATGGAGCAGTCTGTCCACAGAGAATCGGGCCCAGGTGGGGTAGAGCTATCTTACGTCAGCATATAATGAGTTCTTTTCCTCCCAACTGCCCTTTCCCATAATGCCTGCCACAAATGGGTCACGCCGGGACCATGCGACCAGAGGCTCCAGCGCCATTGCGAAAAGCATAGGTGACAATTGGCACCCCTTACTTGGTACCTTGTGTAGGGCAAAAGGGCGGCACACAGTTCCGCTTACCTTCACCCTCTGTAGTGGTTCCTTGTATAGGAGCTTTATCCAGGTGGAGATCTTATGACCAAATTTGAACCTTTCCAATGCAGAGAAACAGTAGTTCCATTCAATGCAATCAAACGCCATCTTAGCGTCTGGTGACAGCAATACTGCGTCTTATTCTGGTTCATCTGCAGTCATGTGTTGCACTCCCTACAGGTGCCTCAAATTAAATTTGGGGCTTCTATGAGGCATAAAGCCTGATTGATCAGAGTGTATTATGGTAGCTGACACTCCCCTTAAACTGGTCCAAAGGGCCTTCGCCAGCACCTTAACTTCTATGTTTCATAGCGAGATGGGCCTGCACAGGTAGCAATCCTTAGGGGGTTTTCCTTTTTTTGAATGACCACTATCATGGCCAGCCGCTGGTCCTCAGAAAGTCTGCAGACTGTCCCTGCTTCCTGGAACATGTTGAGCATATGTGGTGACACTGCAGCGGCCACCCCTTTCTAAAGTTCAGCTGGTAGGCCGTTGGGCCCAGCCACCATACCTGTTTATAAGTCTCGTATTGCCTGTGTTATTTCTTCGACTGTTAAATCCTTCTCCAGCGCTCTGCGCTCTTCAGTCGACAATGTGGGGAGTCATATGTCTCTCAGGAGTTCAGTGCAGTCAGTTTCTGTTCTAACGGAGGTGGACATGTACAGTGGCTCATAATGGACAGCAAATGCCTCAGCAATCTCCCTTCCTGTTTTATGCAGGTGTACAAATCTCTCGGTCCCCAAATCTTTTCCAATCCCTTTTCTCTAGCCATGCTATCATTTTATTAGCCTTATAGCCCACTACATAAAGCTGTCTTTGTGTCACTCTTGCCAGAGCCCGAACCTTATCCTTGTCTATGCCCCTCATTTCTAGATAAGTTGCGCTTGGTGCTTAACAATCGGGTCGGGGATACTGCCTTTCGGCACTGAAACCTCAAGCTACTTGATCTCTATTTCCAGGGCCCCAAATTGTGGCTTTTGTTCCTTCCTCTTTCCCCTTGCCAGGGCCTGGCCATATCCTCTTATTACCGTTTTATAAGCCTCCCATATCGTACATGCCGATTCAACCGACCTCACATTGTTTTGATAGTACTGCTTCGTTCTTATTCATATTTTATCCTTAAATTGTTCATCCTGTAGGAGCCAGGAGTCTAGTCTAGGTGGTAGTGTATTGTCTCTGCCAGGTCCCTGGAGTAGGCCTGGGCGGTGAATTCCGCTCCGGTCGCAGAGTTTGCGGAGTTTTCTGCACTACGCGGAGCTCGTGGAGTGCAGAAAACTCTACTTCGCGTAGTGCAGCAGAGTTTTTTTACCCGCTCGCGAACTGTAAGTTCATGATTGTGAGCTGCCACTTGGGTAGAATTTTTACCCAAGCGGCATGAAGACTGGCAATTCGCACTGCACTCCGCCACTTGCGGAACTTTGCTGAGTTTTTTTGTCACTTTGCGCAATTCCGCTTAAAATCCTCTGTAAACTACGGACAGGCCTGCCCTGGAGCCACACCTCAAGAGGTGAATGGTCTAAGATGCCTCGTGCCTTATGTACCTCATCTCAGAATAGTCTGAACCTCGGAGATTTGAACAAAAATATTGTAAGTGACAAATTTCCATTAGCTAGAATAGATGAACTCTTATCACACTCCAAGGGGATAGAATGGTTTTCAACATTCAATTTAACGTCAGCCTATCACCAGGTTCAACTGCATCCTTCTAGCAGGGTCCTGAGGGCCAGAGACAAATTGCTGCATAATTCTAGGTTAAAGTTGGTACTGGAGAAGTTAGCTGATAAAGGTCTAGCCGCAGACATGCTGGTTTGCAATGCATTAGGTTACATATTTAGGCCATGAAGTTGGCGGTGATGGTATATCCCCAAAAAAGGGACATAGTTGAGGCTGTTAGCAATGCCCTGCCCTGACCTCGAAAGAGGAAGTTAAGTCTTTCCTAGGGCTTGCAGAATTTTACTCAAAATACATACAAAACTTTTTTATGAAAACACATGGACTTAGGCAATGGTTGAAATTAAGGCAGGAGTTTGTATGGAATGAAGATTTACACAGTGATTTTGAAAAAAATAAAGCTTGAGATAAGCACAGCTGTTCCTTTTCAAGGCTTTGATGCAGGAACCCATTGCATATTTACCACAGATGCTAGTGGGAAGGGGCTGGCGTGGTGGAGGAATTCACTGTGACATATGCTTCTCGTTCACTTTCACCAATGGAGGAAAAGTTCTCACTAACCGTAAAAGAAATGTTAACTGTGGTCTAGGCAATTGAAAAAATCTGACAATATGTATGAGGATCACAAATCACCCCATGAACAGATCATAAACCATTGGTAAAGCTTCTGATTTCTAATGGCATTGTCAGGGATATCCCACGTATTGCAAGAACGATCCTTGAGGCTGTTGGAGTTTATGTACCATGTTGAGTATCTGCCAGGGAAAAGAAACAAAGTCATTCTCCTTTGCCTTTTAAGAATGAAGGAAATGATGAATTGAAGGATTTCAGTGTGGGCAATGACTAGGGATAGTATAAATGCTATACCGAAGGAGGAATGGGAAGCAAAATATGAGGATATGAGGAGAATGAAACATTTCCTTATCAATAGTTGGTCAGATAAGAAGGAATTACAGGATGAATGCAAAAGCTTGTGGGAGATTAAGGATGACTATCCCTTAGTGATACAGGTTTACGTTTTTAGGGGGGGAGGGGGGAGAGTAGTACCTCTGAAGGAGTTGAGATGAAGAATTTTGGATTTAAACCATAAAGGATATCTTGGAATTGTCAAACTAAAAAAAGAGTGAATTCTATGTATTAGTGGGCAGGCACAGACTTTAATACAGAAAGGTTTGTAAAAAATTGCCTGTTGTGTGCTAATTCAGACAAAGCACAGTCCATGTTAAGGCCACCTTTGGGTGATAGGTGGTGCCTAGAGCGTCCTTGGGAGGATCTGAGCATAGACATTCTGGGTCTAATTCTTGATGATTGAGATTTGTCGAAACATGTCATTGTAGCCATCAACCATTATTCCAAATGGCCTGAAATTGAGGTTTCTGGTGAGGTTGATGCCAAAAATATTTACAACAAGGGGTGGTGAGGGACAGAGTCTCTGAATTAAGCAGAAAGCTCTCACCCAGTCAAGAGATCAGGGCTAGATCCAACACCGTTTTTTAGCTCACTGCACCATCCCAGTTTCAGAACCTGGCTGTATGCAAATTAGTCTGTTCCTGTCCCAGTGCATGATGGGAACAGGGCAAACCAAACTACAAAAGCCAATTCTTACACTGGGAAGGAAACAAGCTCCCGGGGACCGGTTTCTGGCATTACAGCCGTCTTCGGCCCGGTTTGCTTGAATCCTGATGGTGCAATGAGCAAGGGTCTCACATCTGAGAATACCCTTCCACGCTTAGGGTGGACAAAAATATTTACAACAAGGGATGGTGAGGGACAGAGTCTCTGAATTAAGCAGAAAGCTCTCACCCAGTCAAGAGATCAGGGCTAGATCCAACACCGTTTTTTAGCTCACTGCACCATCCCAGTTTCAGAACCTGGCTGTATGCAAATTAGTCTGTTCCTGTCCCAGTGCATGATGGGAACAGGGCAAACCAAACTACAAAAGCCAATTCTTACACTGGGAAGGAAACAAGCTCCCGGGGACCGGTTTCTGGCATTACAGCCGTCTTCGGCCCGGTTTGCTTGAATCCTGATGGTGCAATGAGCAAGGGACTCACATCTGAGTATACCCTTCCACGCTTATGGTGGACAAAATTGATTCAGAAAAGGGGGTGGTGATGAACAGAGTGTCTGAATTAAGCAGACCACTCTTACCCAGTCCAAAGATCAAGGCTTTCTAGTCCATTTGATAGGCCGTTTGGCTGATTTGCATATAACCAGGTTCTGAGCTGGGATGGAGCAGTGAGATAAATAACGGTGATGGATCAAGCCCTGATCTTTGGACTGGGTAAGAGTGGTCTGTTTAACTCAGACACTCTGTTCATCACCACCCCCTTTTTGTAAATCGTTTTTGGCCACTATAGGTGTGGCAGGGTATACTCAGACATGAGTCCCTTTCTCACTGCTCCATCAGGATTCAAGCAAGCCGGGCCGAAGAAGGCTGAAATGCCAGAAACCGGTCCCCGGTAGCTTGTTTCCTTTCTGGTGAAGAATTGGCTTGGTAGTTTAGTCTGCCCTGTTCCCATGATGCACTGGGCCAGGGACAGACTGATTTGCATATAGCCAGGTTCTGAGCTGGGATGGGGCAGTGAGATAAATAACGGTGATGGATCAAGCCCTGATCTTTGGACTGGGTAAGAGTGGTCTGTTTAACTCAGACACTCTGTTCATCACCACCCCCTTTTTGTAAATCGTTTTTGGCCACTATAGGTGTGGCAGGGTATACTCAGACATGAGTCCCTTTCTCACTGCTCCATCAGGATTCAAGCAAGCCGGGCCGAAGAAGGCTGAAATGCCAGAAACCGGTCCCCGGTAGCTTGTTTCCTTTCTGGTGAAGAATTGGCTTGGTAGTTTAGTCTGCCCTGTTCCCATGATGCACTGGGCCAGGGACAGACTGATTTGCATATAGCCAGGTTCTGAGCTGGGATGGGGCTGTGAGATAAATAACGGTGATGGATCAAGCCCTGATCTTTGGACTGGGTAAGAGTGGTCTGTTTAACTCAGACACTCTGTTCATCACCACCCCCTTTTTGTAAATCGTTTTTGGCCACTATAGGTGTGGCAGGGTATACTCAGACATGAGTCCCTTTCTCACTGCTCCATCAGGATTCAAGCAAGCCGGGCCGAAGAAGGCTGAAATGCCAGAAACCGGTCCCCGGTAGCTTGTTTCCTTTCTGGTGAAGAATTGGCTTGGTAGTTTAGTCTGCCCTGTTCCCATGATGCACTGGGCCAGGGACAGACTGATTTGCATATAGCCAGGTTCTGAGCTGGGATGGGGCAGTGAGATAAATAACGGTGATGGATCAAGCCCTGATCTTTGGACTGGGTAAGAGTGGTCTGTTTAACTCAGACACTCTGTTCATCACCACCCCCTTTTTGTAAATCGTTTTTGGCCACTATAGGTGTGGCAGGGTATACTCAGACATGAGTCCCTTTCTCACTGCTCCATCAGGATTCAAGCAAGCCGGGCCGAAGAAGGCTGAAATGCCAGAAACCGGTCCCCGGTAGCTTGTTTCCTTTCTGGTGAAGAATTGGCTTGGTAGTTTAGTCTGCCCTGTTCCCATGATGCACTGGGCCAGGGACTGACTGATTTGCATATAGCCAGGTTCTGAGCTGCAATGGGGCAGTGAGATAAATAACGGTGATGGATCAAGCCCTGATCTTTGGACTGGGTAAGAGTGGTCTGTTTAACTCGGACACTCTGTTCATCACCACCCCCTTTTTGTAAATCGTTTTTGGCCACTATAGGTGTGGCAGGGTATACTCAGACATGAGTCCCTTTCTCACTGCTCCATCAGGATTCAAGCAAGCCGGGCCGAAGAAGGCTGAAATGCCAGAAACCGGTCCCCGGTAGCTTGTTTCCTTTCTGGTGAAGAATTGGCTTGGTAGTTTAGTCTGCCCTGTTCCCATGATGCACTGGGCCAGGGACAGACTGATTTGCATATAGCCAGGTTCTGAGCTGGGATGGGGCAGTGAGATAAATAACGGTGATGGATCAAGCCCTGATCTTTGGACTGGGTAAGAGTGGTCTGTTTAACTCAGACACTCTGTTCATCACCACCCCCTTTTTGTAAATCGTTTTTGGCCACTATAGGTGTGGCAGGGTATACTCAGACATGAGTCCCTTTCTCACTGCTCCATCAGGATTCAAGCAAGCCGGGCCGAAGAAGGCTGAAATGCCAGAAACCGGTCCCTGGTAGCTTGTTTCCTTTCTGGTGAAGAATTGGCTTGGTAGTTTAGTCTGCCCTGTTCCCATGATGCACTGGGCCAGGGACAGACTGATTTGCATATAGCCAGGTTCTGAGCTGGGATGGGGCAGTGAGATAAATAACGGTGATGGATCAAGCCCTGATCTTTGGACTGGGTAAGAGTGGTCTGTTTAACTCAGACACTCTGTTCATCACCACCCCCTTTTTGTAAATCGTTTTTGGCCACTATAGGTGTGGCAGGGTATACTCAGACATGAGTCCCTTTCTCACTGCTCCATCAGGATTCAAGCAAGCCGGGCCGAAGAAGGCTGAAATGCCGGAAACCGGTCCCCGGTAGCTTGTTTCCTTTCTGGTGAAGAATTGGCTTGGTAGTTTAGTCTGCCCTGTTCCCATGATGCACTGGGCCAGGGACAGACTGATTTGAATATAGCCAGGTTCTGAGCTGGGATGGGGCAGTGAGATAAATAACGGTGATGGATCAAGCCCTGATCTTTGGATTGGGTAAGAGTGGTCTGTTTAACTCAGACACTCTGTTCATCACCACCCCCTTTTTGTAAATCGTTTTTGGCCACTATAGGTGTGGCAGGGTATACTCAGACATGAGTCCCTTTCTCACTGCTCCATCAGGATTCAAGCAAGCCGGGCCGAAGAAGGCTGAAATGCCAGAAACCGGTCCCCGGTAGCTTGTTTCCTTTCTGGTGAAGAATTGGCTTGGTAGTTTAGTCTGCCCTGTTCCCATGATGCACTGGGCCAGGGACAGACTGATTTGCATATAGCCAGGTTCTGAGCTGGGATGGGGCAGTGAGATAAATAACGGTGATGGATCAAGCCCTGATCTTTGGACTGGGTAAGAGTGGTCTGTTTAACTCAGACACTCTGTTCATCACCACCCCCTTTTTGTAAATCGTTTTTGGCCACTATAGGTGTGGCAGGGTATACTCAGACATGAGTCCCTTTCTCACGGCTCCCTCAGGATTCAAGCAAGCCGGGCCGAAGAAGGCTGAAATGCCAGAAACCGGTCCCCGGTAGCTTGTTTCCTTTCTGGTGAAGAATTGGCTTGGTAGTTTAGTCTGCCCTGTTCCCATGATGCACTGGGCCAGGGACAGACTGATTTGCATATAGCCAGGTTCTGAGCTGGGATGGGGCAGTGAGATAAATAACGGTGATGGATCAAGCCCTGATCTTTGGACTGGGTAAGAGTGGTCTGTTTAACTCAGACACTCTGTTCATCACCACCCCCTTTTTGTAAATCGTTTTTGGCCACTATAGGTGTGGCAGGGTATACTCAGACATGAGTCCCTTTCTCACGGCTCCATCAGGATTCAAGCAAGCCGGGCCGAAGAAGGCTGAAATGCCAGAAACCGGTCCCCGGTAGCTTGTTTCCTTTCTGGTGAAGAATTGGCTTGGTAGTTTAGTCTGCCCTGTTCCCATGATGCACTGGGCCAGGGACAGACTGATTTGCATATAGCCAGGTTCTGAGCTGGGATGGGGCAGTGAGATAAATAACGGTGATGGATCAAGCCCTGATCTTTGGACTGGGTAAGAGTGGTCTGTTTAACTCAGACACTCTGTTCATCACCACCCCCTTTTTGTAAATCGTTTTTGGCCACTATAGGTGTGGCAGGGTATACTCAGACATGAGTCCCTTTCTCACTGCTCCATCAAGATTCAAGCAAGCCGTGCCGAAGAAGGCTGAAATGCCAGAAACCGGTCCCCGGTAGCTTGTTTCCTTTCTGGTGAAGAATTGGCTTGGTAGTTTAGTCTGCCCTGTTCCCATGATGCACTGGGCCTGGGACAGACTGATTTGCATATAGCCAGGTTCTGAGCTGGGATGGGGCAGTGAGATAAATAACGGTGATGGATCAAGCCCTGATCTTTGGACTGGGTAAGAGTGGTCTGTTTAACTCAGACACTCTGTTCATCACCACCCCCTTTTTGTAAATCGTTTTTGGCCACTATAGGTGTGGCAGGGTATACTCAGACATGAGTCCCTTTCTCACTGCTCCATCAGGATTCAAGCAAGCCGGGCCGAAGAAGGCTGAAATGCCAGAAACCGGTCCCCGGTAGCTTGTTTCCTTTCTGGTGAAGAATTGGCTTGGTAGTTTAGTCTGCCCTGTTCCCATGATGCACTGGGCCTGGGACAGACTGATTTGCATATAGCCAGGTTCTGAGCTGGGATGGGGCAGTGAGATAAATAACGGTGATGGATCAAGCCCTGATCTTTGGACTGGGTAAGAGTGGTCTGTTTAACTCAGACACTCTGTTCATCACCACCGCCTTTTTGTAAATCGTTTTTGGCCACTATAGGTGTGGCAGGGTATACTCAGACATGAGTCCCTTTCTCACTGCTCCATCAGGATTCAAGCAAGCCGGGCCGAAGAAGGCTGAAATGCCAGAAACCGGTCCCCGGTAGCTTGTTTCCTTTCTGGTGAAGAATTGGCTTGGTAGTTTAGTCTGCCCTGTTCCCATGATGCACTGGGCCAGGGACAGACTGATTTGCATATAGCCAGGTTCTGAGCTGGGATGGGGCAGTGAGATAAATAACGGTGATGGATCAAGCCCTGATCTTTGGACTGGGTAAGAGTGGTCTGTTTAACTCAGACACTCTGTTCATCACCACCCCCTTTTTGTAAATCGTTTTTGGCCACTATAGGTGTGGCAGGGTATACTCAGACATGAGTCCCTTTCTCACTGCTCCATCAGGATTCAAGCAAGCCGGGCCGAAGAAGGCTGAAATGCCAGAAACCGGTCCCCGGTAGCTTGTTTCCTTTCTGGTGAAGAATTGGCTTGGTAGTTTAGTCTGCCCTGTTCCCATGATGCACTGGGCCAGGGACAGACTGATTTGCATATAGCCAGGTTCTGAGCTGGGATGGGGCAGTGAGATAAATAACGGTGATGGATCAAGCCCTGATCTTTGGACTGGGTAAGAGTGGTCTGTTTAACTCAGACACTCTGTTCATCACCACCCCCTTTTTGTAAATCGTTTTTGGCCACTATAGGTGTGGCAGGGTATACTCAGACATGAGTCCCTTTCTCACTGCTCCATCAGGATTCAAGCAAGCCGGGCCGAAGAAGGCTGAAATGCCAGAAACCGGTCCCCGGTAGCTTGTTTCCTTTCTGGTGAAGAATTGGCTTGGTAGTTTAGTCTGCCCTGTTCCCATGATGCACTGGGCCAGGGACAGACTGATTTGCATATAGCCAGGTTCTGAGCTGGGATGGGGCAGTGAGATAAATAACGGTGATGGATCAAGCCCTGATCTTTGGACTGGGTAAGAGTGGTCTGTTTAACTCAGACACTCTGTTCATCACCACCCCCTTTTTGTAAATCGTTTTTGGCCACTATAGGTGTGGCAGGGTATACTCAGACATGAGTCCCTTTCTCACTGCTCCATCAGGATTCAAGCAAGCCGGGCCGAAGAAGGCTGAAATGCCAGAAACCGGTCCCCGGTAGCTTGTTTCCTTTCTGGTGAAGAATTGGCTTGGTAGTTTAGTCTGCCCTGTTCCCATGATGCACTGGGCCAGGGACAGACTGATTTGCATATAGCCAGGTTCTGAGCTGGGATGGGGCAGTGAGATAAATAACGGTGATGGATCAAGCCCTGATCTTTGGACTGGGTAAGAGTGGTCTGTTTAACTCAGACACTCTGTTCATCACCACCCCCTTTTTGTAAATCGTTTTTGGCCACTATAGGTGTGGCAGGGTATACTCAGACATGAGTCCCTTTCTCACTGCTCCATCAGGATTCAAGCAAGCCGGGCCGAAGAAGGCTGAAATGCCAGAAACCGGTCCCCGGTAGCTTGTTTCCTTTCTGGTGAAGAATTGGCTTGGTAGTTTAGTCTGCCCTGTTCCCATGATGCACTGGGCCTGGGACAGACTGATTTGCATATAGCCAGGTTCTGAGCTGGGATGGGGCAGTGAGATAAATAACGGTGATGGATCAAGCCCTGATCTTTGGACTGGGTAAGAGTGGTCTGTTTAACTCAGACACTCTGTTCATCACCACCCCCTTTTTGTAAATCGTTTTTGGCCACTATAGGTGTGGCAGGGTATACTCAGACATGAGTCCCTTTCTCACTGCTCCATCAGGATTCAAGCAAGCCGGGCCGAAGAAGGCTGAAATGCCAGAAACCGGTCCCCGGTAGCTTGTTTCCTTTCTGGTGAAGAATTGGCTTGGTAGTTTAGTCTGCCCTGTTCCCATGATGCACTGGGCCAGGGACAGACTGATTTGCATATAGCCAGGTTCTGAGCTGGGATGGGGCAGTGAGATAAATAACGGTGATGGATCAAGCCCTGATCTTTGGACTGGGTAAGAGTGGTCTGTTTAACTCAGACACTCTGTTCATCACCACCCCCTTTTTGTAAATCGTTTTTGGCCACTATAGGTGTGGCAGGGTATACTCAGACATGAGTCCCTTTCTCACTGCTCCATCAGGATTCAAGCAAGCCGGGCCGAAGAAGGCTGAAATGCCAGAAACCGGTCCCCGGTAGCTTGTTTCCTTTCTGGTGAAGAATTGGCTTGGTAGTTTAGTCTGCCCTGTTCCCATGATGCACTGGGCCAGGGACAGACTGATTTGCATATAGCCAGGTTCTGAGCTGGGATGGGGCAGTGAGATAAATAACGGTGATGGATCAAGCCCTGATCTTTGGACTGGGTAAGAGTGGTCTGTTTAACTCAGACACTCTGTTCATCACCACCCCCTTTTTGTAAATCGTTTTTGGCCACTATAGGTGTGGCAGGGTATACTCAGACATGAGTCCCTTTCTCACTGCTCCATCAGGATTCAAGCAAGCCGGGCCGAAGAAGGCTGAAATGCCAGAAACCGGTCCCCGGTAGCTTGTTTCCTTTCTGGTGAAGAATTGGCTTGGTAGTTTAGTCTGCCCTGTTCCCATGATGCACTGGGCCAGGGACAGACTGATTTGCATATAGCCAGGTTCTGAGCTGGGATGGGGCAGTGAGATAAATAACGGTGATGGATCAAGCCCTGATCTTTGGACTGGGTAAGAGTGGTCTGTTTAACTCAGACACTCTGTTCATCACCACCCCCTTTTTGTAAATCGTTTTTGGCCACTATAGGTGTGGCAGGGTATACTCAGACATGAGTCCCTTTCTCACTGCTCCATCAGGATTCAAGCAAGCCGGGCCGAAGAAGGCTGAAATGCCAGAAACCGGTCCCCGGTAGCTTGTTTCCTTTCTGGTGAAGAATTGGCTTGGTAGTTTAGTCTGCCCTGTTCCCATGATGCACTGGGCCAGGGACAGACTGATTTGCATATAGCCAGGTTCTGAGCTGGGATGGGGCAGTGAGATAAATAACGGTGATGGATCAAGCCCTGATCTTTGGACTGGGTAAGAGTGGTCTGTTTAACTCGGACACTCTGTTCATCACCACCCCCTTTTTGTAAATCGTTTTTGGCCACTATAGGTGTGGCAGGGTATACTCAGACATGAGTCCCTTTCTCACTGCTCCATCAGGATTCAAGCAAGCCGGGCCGAAGAAGGCTGAAATGCCAGAAACCGGTCCCCGGTAGCTTGTTTCCTTTCTGGTGAAGAATTGGCTTGGTAGTTTAGTCTGCCCTGTTCCCATGATGCACTGGGCCAGGGACAGACTGATTTGCATATAGCCAGGTTCTGAGCTGGGATGGGGCAGTGAGATAAATAACGGTGATGGATCAAGCCCTGATCTTTGGACTGGGTAAGAGTGGTCTGTTTAACTCAGACACTCTGTTCATCACCACCCCCTTTTTGTAAATCGTTTTTGGCCACTATAGGTGTGGCAGGGTATACTCAGACATGAGTCCCTTTCTCACTGCTCCATCAGGATTCAAGCAAGCCGGGCCGAAGAAGGCTGAAATGCCGGAAACCGGTCCCCGGTAGCTTGTTTCCTTTCTGGTGAAGAATTGGCTTGGTAGTTTAGTCTGCCCTGTTCCCATGATGCACTGGGCCAGGGACAGACTGATTTGCATATAGCCAGGTTCTGAGCTGGGATGGGGCAGTGAGATAAATAACGGTGATGGATCAAGCCCTGATCTTTGGACTGGGTAAGAGTGGTCTGTTTAACTCAGACACTCTGTTCATCACCACCCCCTTTTTGTAAATCGTTTTTGGCCACTATAGGTGTGGCAGGGTATACTCAGACATGAGTCCCTTTCTCACTGCTCCATCAGGATTCAAGCAAGCCGGGCCGAAGAAGGCTGAAATGCCGGAAACCGGTCCCCGGTAGCTTGTTTCCTTTCTGGTGAAGAATTGGCTTGGTAGTTTAGTCTGCCCTGTTCCCATGATGCACTGGGCCAGGGACAGACTGATTTGCATATAGCCAGGTTCTGAGCTGGGATGGGGCAGTGAGATAAATAACGGTGATGGATCAAGCCCTGATCTTTGGATTGGGTAAGAGTGGTCTGTTTAACTCAGACACTCTGTTCATCACCACCCCCTTTTTGTAAATCGTTTTTGGCCACTATAGGTGTGGCAGGGTATACTCAGACATGAGTCCCTTTCTCACTGCTCCATCAGGATTGAAGCAAGCCGGGCCGAAGAAGGCTGAAATGCCAGAAACCGGTCCCCGGTAGCTTGTTTCCTTTCTGGTGAAGAATTGGCTTGGTAGTTTAGTCTGCCCTGTTCCCATGATGCACTGGGCCAGGGACAGACTGATTTGCATATAGCCAGGTTCTGAGCTGGGATGGGGCAGTGAGATAAATAACGGTGATGGATCAAGCCCTGATCTTTGGACTGGGTAAGAGTGGTCTGTTTAACTCAGACACTCTGTTCATCACCACCCCCTTTTTGTAAATCGTTTTTGGCCACTATAGGTGTGGCAGGGTATACTCAGACATGAGTCCCTTTCTCACGGCTCCATCAGGATTCAAGCAAGCCGGGCCGAAGGAGGCTGAAATGCCAGAAACCGGTCCCCGGTAGCTTGTTTCCTTTCTGGTGAAGAATTGGCTTGGTAGTTTAGTCTGCCCTGTTCCCATGATGCACTGGGCCAGGGACAGACTGATTTGCATATAGCCAGGTTCTGAGCTGGGATGGGGCAGTGAGATAAATAACGGTGATGGATCAAGCCCTGATCTTTGGACTGGGTAAGAGTGGTCTGTTTAACTCAGACACTCTGTTCATCACCACCCCCTTTTTGTAAATCGTTTTTGGCCACTATAGGTGTGGCAGGGTATACTCAGACATGAGTCCCTTTCTCACGGCTCCATCAGGATTCAAGCAAGCCGGGCCGAAGAAGGCTGAAATGCCAGAAACCGGTCCCTGGTAGCTTGTTTCCTTTCTGGTGAAGAATTGGCTTGGTAGTTTAGTCTGCCCTGTTCCCATGATGCACTGGGCCAGGGACAGACTGATTTGCATATAGCCAGGTTCTGAGCTGGGATGGGGCAGTGAGATAAATAACGGTGATGGATCAAGCCCTGATCTTTGGACTGGGTAAGAGTGGTCTGTTTAACTCAGACACTCTGTTCATCACCACCCCCTTTTTGTAAATCGTTTTTGGCCACTATAGGTGTGGCAGGGTATACTCAGACATGAGTCCCTTTCTCACTGCTCCATCAGGATTCAAGCAAGCCGGGCCGAAGAAGGCTGAAATGCCAGAAACCGGTCCCCGGTAGCTTGTTTCCTTTCTGGTGAAGAATTGGCTTGGTAGTTTAGTCTGCCCTGTTCCCATGATGCACTGGGCCATGGACAGACTGATTTGCATATAGCCAGGTTCTGAGCTGGGATGGGGCAGTGAGATAAATAACGGTGATGGATCAAGCCCTGATCTTTGGACTGGGTAAGAGTGGTCTGTTTAACTCAGACACTCTGTTCATCACCACCCCCTTTTTGTAAATCGTTTTTGGCCACTATAGGTGTGGCAGGGTATACTCAGACATGAGTCCCTTTCTCACTGCTCCATCAGGATTCAAGCAAGCCGGGCCGAAGAAGGCTGAAATGCCAGAAACCGGTCCCCGGTAGCTTGTTTCCTTTCTGGTGAAGAATTGGCTTGGTAGTTTAGTCTGCCCTGTTCCCATGATGCACTGGGCCTGGGACAGACTGATTTGCATATAGCCAGGTTCTGAGCTGGGATGGGGCAGTGAGATAAATAACGGTGATGGATCAAGCCCTGATCTTTGGACTGGGTAAGAGTGGTCTGTTTAACTCAGACACTCTGTTCATCACCACCCCCTTTTTGTAAATCGTTTTTGGCCACTATAGGTGTGGCAGGGTATACTCAGACATGAGTCCCTTTCTCACTGCTCCATCAGGATTCAAGCAAGCCGGGCCGAAGAAGGCTGAAATGCCAGAAACCGGTCCCCGGTAGCTTGTTTCCTTTCTGGTGAAGAATTGGCTTGGTAGTTTAGTCTGCCCTGTTCCCATGATGCACTGGGCCAGGGACAGACTGATTTGCATATAGCCAGGTTCTGAGCTGGGATGGGGCAGTGAGATAAATAACGGTGATGGATCAAGCCCTGATCTTTGGACTGGGTAAGAGTGGTCTGTTTAACTCAGACACTCTGTTCATCACCACCCCCTTTTTGTAAATCGTTTTTGGCCACTATAGGTGTGGCAGGGTATACTCAGACATGAGTCCCTTTCTCACTGCTCCATCAGGATTCAAGCAAGCCGGGCCGAAGAAGGCTGAAATGCCAGAAACCGGTCCCCGGTAGCTTGTTTCCTTTCTGGTGAAGAATTGGCTTGGTAGTTTAGTCTGCCCTGTTCCCATGATGCACTGGGCCAGGGACAGACTGATTTGCATATAGCCAGGTTCTGAGCTGGGATGGGGCAGTGAGATAAATAACGGTGATGGATCAAGCCCTGATCTTTGGACTGGGTAAGAGTGGTCTGTTTAACTCAGACACTCTGTTCATCACCACCCCCTTTTTGTAAATCGAGGTTGATGCCAAGGCCATGATTGCCTTTCTTTAGAAAATAGTTTCAAGAGTAGATATTCCGAAGTCCATACTAAGTGATAATGGGTCACAATTAGTTTCTGAAAAGTTTGGGAATTCCTTAAGTAGGTATGGTATCCTTGGGAAGAAAATCCCAGACTATCGTCCAGCTGGAAATGGCATTGTAGAACGCTTCAACAAAGTGGGGATGGGTAGTGTACAATTATAATGATAAAGAGTGGGTGATAAAATTGTACAGCAAAGTTTGGGCATACTCTTTTCTCGAGTCTCCTGAGGCGGAAGCCGGGAGCTACGCATTAGATAAAATTGTATTTGTTGAATTTTAAAACTGTGACTATCTTTTTAAAATCACTTTTGCGCCCACTCCCTAGCACTTACCTGAGAAACCCCAAACAGCCGATATTAACGCTGTAAGGGGTCAGGAATCACTCGCATGCCGCCATTACCGGCCGCGAGGAGCCACGGACACGCCCACCCCGTTTGGCCACGCCCACCACTCGCCAAGCAGATAAAAGCGCGCCCTGATTGAAAGAGCTGCACTTTTCTCGAGTCTCCTGAGGCGGAAGCCGGGAGCTACGCATTAGATAAAATTGTATTTGTTGAATTTTAAAACTGTGACTATCTTTTTAAAATCACTTTTGCGCCCACTCCCTAGCACTTACCTGAGAAACGCCAAACAGCCGATATTAACGCAGTAAGGGGTCAGGAATCACTCGCACGCCGCCATTACCGGCCGCGAGGAGCCACGGACACGCTGTTGGACAGGCCACATGACGGGCCGCTCTCCCCCGGCTCGACCAAGCCCGAGCCAGTCATACAAGCACCACACACCACCATTGCACGTCCTACGTCCCCTCAGGGACACCTGCCCTCGAGCATGATAACCTCGTGGGTCCGATCCACGGCCGACCCACGCGCCAGCCCGGGCCGCCATCTTGGACACTTCGCCACGAGGCCGCCTGGCCCCCGATCGACCTCAACCCTGGGCCTAGCCCGGCCTCAGACATTCCGGCACCACCCTCCACCCAGGAGGCGAGCGAGCTACTTGGCCAGTCAATGGGAGAAAGAGGTGTCGATGGTTCTCCCCCGGCCAGTGCCGCTCGCCCATCGCCTCCCCGGGCGCTGGCTCCACCCCCCTGCTGGGTGTCTGGACTCCCTCATCCCGGACCTCCCGACCTCCAAGTGCGAGGGTCCGGACATCAAAGCACGCCAGCCCTATAACTGGGGCAGCTCCAGAACAGGAAGGCAGTTGTATCTTGGAGTCGAGAGACGAAAGAAGAACTCATCCTGGACGGACTACTGGCGCTGCCGTAGCTCTGTCCTGTGCACCATCATCCTGCCTGTTGGCGCTGACACAGCCGTCGTAACCTTCATCCTTCACCGTCGTCCGGATCTGCTGGCGAGGCCGCGGACCGTTGTAACTGTCATCTGCATCGGGACCTGCTTGGCTTCTCCACGGCCCGTCGACCATCCTTCATCCATATCGGGACCTGCTTGGCTTCTCCACGGCCCGCCGACCACCCTTCATCCATCTCGGGACCTGCTTGGCTCCTCCACGGCCCGATCAGCAACCACGCCGAGCTCGAGGATTGAGAGCTATTGAACTCATTGGTAACTAAGACTGTCCCGCTACCCTTTTCCTCAACCAGAGATCAGAACCGAGGGGACCCCTGAGTCCAGACCTCCTTGTATTATATCAACGTAACCTAAGAAGTGCATATAAAGTCTCGTTAACCTTCAATCTTGTGTGGTGTCCGTCTGTGGGGGGGAAGTTACTTCTCTGTACAGTCGTTGGAGACGGCTCTCCCTGGAGACCTCTCCCCGTAATCTCGGCCGACCCTCCCGGTCCGTCTAACATTGGTGGCCAGCGGCGCGATCCGAATCACCGCATAACGTACAGAGAGTAGCTCACCCCACAACGAACAACAATGTCGACTAAAGAGAGCGGATCAACTGAGAAGTTCCAAATGGAAAAGCTAGAGGAATACAGCCATCGTGAACTAAAGCAGTTCTGCATCGAACTAGGTATCGCTACCACCGGACTAAGTACCAAGGACGATTTTAAGCATGCCCTAGAATCTTGGGCAGAGACCGGGGATGTCGAAGCCCCGGAGCAAAGCACCGCGAAAAAGACCAACACGGCCCCTGAAGAGCAAAGAACGGGTCTCTCGCAAGACGAGATCCAAGAAAGAGAAAAAGCCCGACTACACGAACTTGAAATGGCCCGACTCAAGATGGACATAGAACTCAAATTGGCCGAGCAAAAAATAAACTTAGAGCACCTTCGCCTCCGAGAAGAAAGAGAGGAGAAACAGAGGCAAAGGGAGCTCGAGGAAAAAAGACTAACGTACGAGCACGAGCGGAACCTAGCCGAGATCAACCTGCGCAAACAGAATAAAGAATTAGGGGTGCCCGACAGACCGTCCACCCCCGGGACCACGGACAAAAAAGTGCACATCCCCAAGGATGTGGTCCGAGAATATTTTCGAGAAGACGACATCCAGCAATGGTTTAAGGCATATGAAATCGCGATGACTGCGCACCGGATCGATAGAGCCGACTGGGGAGCCGGCCTATGGGGCAAATTCCTCAATGAGGGCCGCGATACTCTGTTACAGCTCCCAGACCACCAGATGACCTCCTACGACCATATGAAAGCGGCCCTCCTCACTCGCTATGGCCTCACGCCCGAGATGTACCGTCAGAGGTTCCGAGACTGCACACGCATTCCAGGTACAACTTGGGTGGACTATGTAACGTACTTCAGCCGAGCCTTCGAAGGCTGGATCAGAGGGAACCACGTCACGACCTACGAGCAGTTGTTCAATCTGATGGTATGGGAGCATCTGTCCAACAACTGCTTCATTGAACTACGCCAACACCTCCTCGACAGCAAGTTAACCGATCCCCGGCAGCTCGCAGCCGAAGCTGACCGGTGGGAGATCACCCGAGTGGGCCGGAATGGGTCCTACGAGCAGAACAGGAACAACAATGGGCACCACCGACCCAGAGGAGGAGGAGGGGGCCAAGGACGAGGAAGAGACAACACTCCGGCCGCCCCCACTACCAGCACCACCCCCCCGGCCAACCGGGGCAGCACCCCGGCGCGACCGGGATACAGAGCCAATGTTACATGTCACCGATGCCAACGAGTAGGCCACTATGCAAATGACCCAAGCTGCCCGCAGTATCCGAGCCCAAGACCCCGCCAGGTGGCCGCCGCGGCACTAGGGGAAGAACAGATCTCCGAGGAACCAGAAACAGACGAGCAAGAGTATCAAGGGTGGGAGCCAGCCGCCATGACTCTCGCGTGCTTAGGGGGAAGAGACATGGTCCCGCGGGTCCCCCTACCCGCTAACACCCAGAAGTACAGCCAATGGGTGAGCATCAATGGACAACGGGCCGAAGCCCTTCGAGACACCGGGGCCAGTGTGACAGCCGTCCGCTGTCATCTGGTGACCCCAGAACAATATCTACCGAACATTCTCTGCCCTGTACGATCAGCCGACAACTCGGAGAGTCTGTGTCGGATGGCCTGCGTCCCCTTTGAGTGGGGAGGGGTCTCCGGCATGTTGAAAGTAACGGTCCGAGACGACGCCCCCGTGGACTGCCTCCTCGGAAATGACCTGGAAAGCTCCCCGTGGGCAGCCGTGGAGCGAAAAGAACACTTGGGGATGTTGGGCGTCCCAGACTGGGCGTGCGTCACCACCCGGTCTATGGCCACCCGTGCCAACCATCACCCGGAAGAACCAGAATGGCCGGCGCCTCCGCCTCCGGTCGCCCCCGCCGAGACCCCCGACCAGGGCATCCCCCTCGAACCTGCTCAACCTTCCGACCTTGCTAATCTCGACCAGTGGGCTCAAGAAGGGGGGCCCACACAAGAACAATTTCGTCAGGAGCAGAAGACCTGTCCCTCCCTTGAGGGACTCCGACAACAAGCGCTCGCCCAAAGCGCAGGGGATACCTCCGGAACTCATTGGGTCTACTGGGACAATGACCTACTGTACAGCGAGCAACGAATCGCCGAGCTGGGGGCCAACCGAGTACTGGTGGTACCACTCCGCTTTAGAGACTTCCTGCTAAATCTGGCCCACGATGTCCCCCTGGCAGGGCACCTGGGACAAGATAAAACCTACAGCCGCCTAGTGACCCACTTCTTCTGGCCAAAAATGAGAAACGATGTGCACCAGCATTGCCGATCTTGCCCCACGTGCCAAGCCAGTGGGAAGAGCGGCCGCAAATTAAAGGCCCCCCTGCAACCCTTTCCCGTAGTCACGACCCCATTTGAGAGGGTCGGAATAGACATTGTGGGACCCCTAGACCCACGTACAAGACAAGGCCATCGCTTCATCCTAGTACTAGTGGACCACGCCACCCGCTACCCTGAGGCTATTCCTCTCCGGACCGTCACAGCCCCAGTGGTCGGCAGGGCCCTGATGGGGATCTTCTCCCGTGTGGGGTTCCCCCGAGAAGTCGTCAGTGACAGAGGCACGAACTTTATTTCCAAATACATGAAGTCCCTCTGGCAACAGTGTGGGGTCACCTACCGCTTCACGACCCCCTATCACCCCCAAGGAAACGGACTTGTTGAGCGGTTCAATCGCACTCTAAAGGGGATGATCGGGGGATTGGAAGAACCCCTCCGTCGCCAGTGGGACGTGCTGCTGCCGTGCCTCCTCTTCGCCTACCGGGAGGTCCCACAGAAGTCCCTAGGCTTCAGCCCATTCGAGCTGCTCTATGGGCACCCAGTACGGGGGCCACTCAGCCTGATCAAAGAAGGCTGGGAGTTGCCTCCGGCCAAGAGTCCTCCAGATGTCTTCCGGTACCTCCTCACCCTCCGCAACCAGTCCCAGCGGTTCAGAGACCTAGCGAAAGCCAACCTAGAGGCCAGTCAAGAGGACATGAAGAGATGGTATGACCAGAACGCCTCATCTATTGAATTCGAGCCGGGGCAACAGGTCTGGGTAATGTCCCCCACAGAACCGTGCGCTCTCCAAGACAAATGGACGGGACCCTTCAAAGTAATCGAGCGCAAGGGACCCGCCACCTATCTGATCGATATGGAGTCCGCCCGGAATCCGCTCCGAGTCCTCCACACCAACAGACTGAAACCCCACTTTGCACGAACAGAACTCAGCCTCTTGATGGCCACAGACAACGGGGTTGAGGACGACTCCGAGCCTCTCCCTGACCTCTTGCGGACCCAGGAGCAAGACGGCTCCGTGGATGGGGTCCGACTCTCGGAGACCCTCTCCCAGGAACAACGCCAAGAGTGCCAAGCCCTCCTATCACGGTTTGCCAGCCTGTTCTCCCTCACCCCAGGTGTCACTTCCTGGTGTGTGCACGATGTGGACACCGGAGACAGCCCTCCTATCCGCCACCGGGCCTACCGCGTACCTGATCGGGTACGGGCCTGCATCCAGGCGGAAGTAACTAAGATGCTCACGCTCGGGGTCATCGAGCCCTCCGACAGTCCATGGGCCAGCCCGGTCGTACTGGTCCCCAAAGCAGCCGCCCCCGGAACCACACCCGAACTCCGGTTCTGTGTCGACTACCGGGGCCTGAATGAAGTCACCAGAACGGACGCACACCCCATCCCCCGGGCAGATGAACTGGTCGACCGAATGGGCGCTGCCCGCTACCTCAGCATCTTCGATCTAACGGCAGGATATTGGCAGATCGGCCTCACACCCCGAGCACAAGAACGTTCTGCCTTCTCCACCCCCGATGGCCACTATCACTTCACGGTCATGCCCTTCGGCATGAAAAATGCCCCAGCGACGTTCCAACGGCTCGTCAATCAGGTCCTGGCGGGGCTCGAAGAGTTCAGCGCCGCCTACCTGGACGACATCGCTGTGTACAGCCACCACTGGACCGAGCACCTCCACCACCTCCAAGCAGTGTTGCAAGCCCTTCAGCGAGCTGGCCTCACGATCAAGGCCAGCAAATGTCAAATTGGACAAGGGTCAGTGACCTACCTCGGACACCAAGTGGGAAGCGGTCTAGTGGCCCCTCTTCAACTGAAAATTGCCGCCATCCAGAACTGGCAACCCCCTAACACTCAAACTGAGGTGCGAGCCTTCCTGGGCCTCACGGGCTACTACCGAAGGTTCGTGAAAGACTATGGTACCATCGTGGGGCCTCTCACCGAACTCACGTCGAAAAATCAGCCCAAGAAGGTGAACTGGACCCCAGAGTGTCAAGCGGCCTTCGAACAGCTAAAGGCCGCCATGTGTTCCGCTCCTGTACTCCAGGCCCCAGACTACAGCCGGGAGTTCGTCGTCCAGACGGATGCCTCCGACCAGGGCATTGGGGCGGTCCTGTCCCAGGTGAACACCGAAGGCCTTGATCAACCGGTGGCCTTCATCAGCCGGAGACTCCTACCACGGGAGCAACGCTGGAGCACCATAGAGAGGGAAGCCTTCGCTGTGGTATGGGCCCTCAAGAAGCTCCGACCCTACCTTTTTGGCACCCACTTCCGGGTGCAGACTGACCACCGACCCCTGCAGTGGTTGATGCATATGCGGGGGGAAAACCCAAAACTGCTACGCTGGTCCATCTCCTTGCAAGGTATGGACTTTACCGTTGAACACCGGCCTGGGTCTGACCACGCCAACGCGGATGGCCTGTCCCGGTTTTTCCGCCTCGACGAAGAGAGTCCCCAAGAGGATGGGTAACTCTCCCCGCCTTCAGCTGGGGGGGACGCATGTTGGACAGGCCACATGACGGGCCGCTCTCCCCCGGCTCGACCAAGCCCGAGCCAGTCATACAAGCACCACACACCACCATTGCACGTCCTACGTCCCCTCAGGGACACCTGCCCTCGAGCATGATAACCTCGTGGGTCCGATCCACGGCCGACCCACGCGCCAGCCCGGGCCGCCATCTTGGACACTTCGCCACGAGGCCGCCTGGCCCCCGATCGACCTCAACCCTGGGCCTAGCCCGGCCTCAGACATTCCGGCACCACCCTCCACCCAGGAGGCGAGCGAGCTACTTGGCCAGTCAATGGGAGAAAGAGGTGTCGATGGTTCTCCCCCGGCCAGTGCCGCTCGCCCATCGCCTCCCCGGGCGCTGGCTCCACCCCCCTGCTGGGTGTCTGGACTCCCTCATCCCGGACCTCCCGACCTCCAAGTGCGAGGGTCCGGACATCAAAGCACGCCAGCCCTATAACTGGGGCAGCTCCAGAACAGGAAGGCAGTTGTATCTTGGAGTCGAGAGACGAAAGAAGAACTCATCCTGGACGGACTACTGGCGCTGCCGTAGCTCTGTCCTGTGCACCATCATCCTGCCTGTTGGCGCTGACACAGCCGTCGTAACCTTCATCCTTCACCGTCGTCCGGATCTGCTGGCGAGGCCGCGGACCGTTGTAACTGTCATCTGCATCGGGACCTGCTTGGCTTCTCCACGGCCCGTCGACCATCCTTCATCCATATCGGGACCTGCTTGGCTTCTCCACGGCCCGCCGACCACCCTTCATCCATCTCGGGACCTGCTTGGCTCCTCCACGGCCCGATCAGCAACCACGCCGAGCTCGAGGATTGAGAGCTATTGAACTCATTGGTAACTAAGACTGTCCCGCTACCCTTTTCCTCAACCAGAGATCAGAACCGAGGGGACCCCTGAGTCCAGACCTCCTTGTATTATATCAACGTAACCTAAGAAGTGCATATAAAGTCTCGTTAACCTTCAATCTTGTGTGGTGTCCGTCTGTGGGGGGGAAGTTACTTCTCTGTACAGTCGTTGGAGACGGCTCTCCCTGGAGACCTCTCCCCGTAATCTCGGCCGACCCTCCCGGTCCGTCTAACATCCACTCCCTAGCACTTACCTGAGAAACGCCAAACAGCCGATATTAACGCAGTAAGGGGTCAGGAATCACTCGCACGCCGCCATTACCGGCCGCGAGGAGCCACGGACACGCCCACCCCGTTTGGCCACGCCCACCACTCGCCAAGCAGATAAAAGCGCGCCCTGATTGAAAGAGCTGCACTTTTCTCGAGTCTCCTGAGGCGGAAGCCGGGAGCTACGCATTAGATAAAATTGTATTTGTTGAATTTTAAAACTGTGACTATCTTTTTAAAATCACTTTTGCGCCCACTCCCTAGCACTTACCTGAGAAACCCCAAACAGCCGATATTAACGCTGTAAGGGGTCAGGAATCACTCGCACGCCGCCATTACCGGCCGCGAGGAGCCACGGACACGCCCACCCCGTTTGGCCACGCCCACCACTCGCCAAGCAGATAAAAGTGCGCCCTGATTGAAAGAGCTGCACTTTTCTCGAGTCTCCTGAGGCAGAAGCCGGGAGCTACGCATTAGATAAAATTGTATTTGTTGAATTTTAAAACTGTGACTATCTTTTTAAAATCACTTTTGCGCCCACTCCCTAGCACTTACCTGAGAAACCCCAAACAGCCGATATTAACGCTGTAAGGGGTCAGGAATCACTCGCACGCCGCCATTACCGGCCGCGAGGAGCCACGGACACGCCCACCCCGTTTGGCCACACCCACCCCTCTCACCGCACTAAGACCGCCTATAAATCATGTGTCAGTTCAGGCAGCGCAGCGGACGGGCGCAGCGGGCGCGCCGTCAGCGCGCCGAAGGCGCGCCAAAGGCAAGCCCGTCTAGGCCCGTCCGGGCCCAGCCGGCCCCAGGCCCAGTCACTATGCCCTTTTCAGCCAGGAATAACCTGCCTTATTCACGTGACGAGCTTCTAGCCTTAAAAACCCAGAAACATCCATCCTGCACGCGCATCTGGAAGGGCGACAACCCTTTCATCAGATGTAATCTCTGCAACCCCGACGGCTCTGATCCGACACCTAGCGGTGTTCATCTAGGCCTACTCAACTGTAGATCGCTCGTGAAGCACGCGCACGAAATCAACCATCTAATCACAAACCACGCCACAGATATCCTGTTCCTAACTGAAACCTGGCTCACTCCCAGCAATGGCCCCGACATAGTCCTCGCACTCCCTCCCGGGTACCTTATGTGCTCGCTTAACACACCAGAGGGTACAGGAGGTGGATTAGCCATAATTTACAAGGACGCTTTTTCCTGCAGGACTTCTGACGGCAACATCATGGGTTATGAAAGCTGCCACTTCGCCATACTACTCTCTCCAGTCACCTCGCTGTCTGGAACGCTGGTATACCGCCCCCCAGGCCACCTGGCAGAATTTCCTAGCAAAATCATCGATCAGATCTCCATCAAATGTACGTCCTCCGCCAACTACCTACTACTGGGGGACCTTAATGTACACTTCCTAGACCCGGAAGACAAACAGGCTAGAGAACTGCTACAGGACATCTCCTCCACCGGCCTTAAACTAAAAAACCCACAGCCCATGCATGAAAGAGGGCAACTGCTCGACCCCATATTCACAACCATCCCAGACCTGAAAATCCTTGATCACGTCCCACTCCCCTGGACCGATCACTATCTGGTCCCTTTCGTATGGAACATCAACATTCCGCCCCCCCAACCTCCCAAAATCAGAACCTGCACTAGACGATGGCAGAAACTGGACCCAGAAGAATGGGCAGCCAGACTAAGGGAAAACGTTCCCTTCCCCTCTCAAGACACCATAGCTGCGGACAAGGAATTCAATACCTGATCACCCAATCACTTGATGCCATCCTGCCGAAAACGAGCTCTCTGAAACGCACTAAGAGAGTCACCCCATCCCCCTGGTACACCCCCGAACTTAACCTCCTACGAAAGGCTTGCAAACAGAACGAACGCCTTTGGAGGAAGGACAAAACAGGAGAGAAAAAAGAAACATTTCGCACTTCAGTAAGTGCCTACAAAATGGAGCTTCGCAACACCAAAACCGCTTTCTACGAGAGCAGAATCAAAAACGCTGCTTGCTCGGCCCACGAAACCTTTGCCGTTCTCAAAGAACTCCTTCATGCCCCTGACCCCCCCCCTCAAACCTCTCGACCCCAAAGAAGCGGAAAGCAAATGTACCAATCTTGCTACCTTCTTCGACGAGAAAATACAAAAAATTCTCCTGGCCATTCCCCCCCCCTGATCCGGGTCACACGGATTGGGATCCCACCACTTCTACCATTCACCCCTCCCATCCGCCCGACAGCCCCTCTCCTTCCCTGGACGTCTTTGGTCCAGTCACCTCGGAAGAAGTTGTGGCAACACTGGCCTCAATCAAAAGTGGGTCCCCACTCGACCCCGCACCCCTCCGCTTCCTGAAAAAAGTTACTAGCACTATCACCCCCCCCCCCTCACGGCACTGATAAACTCCTCCCTTTCGGAGGGTACAGTTCCCCCTGGCTGGAAAGCGGCTGCGGTCAAAGGCCTACTAAAAAAACCCTCCCTAGACCCACAGGACCTCTCCAATTATAGACCCATCTCCCTTCTCCCGGGAAATAGTAAGATCACAGAGAAGTTAGTGAACAAACAACTGTCACTCTTCCTGGAGAGCAACAACCTACTAGGGGCCTCCCAGACAGGGTTCCGTCCAGGCCAGGGCACCGACATCGCCCTCCTGGCAGCAGTGGAGAAGGCCAGAAGCATTCTGGACACTGGAGGATCAGTGGCAGTGATCCTCCTGGACCTCAGTGCGGCCTTCGACACTGTGGACCATCCTACCCTAATCCAACGACTGGGAGAAATAGGAGTAAAGGGTACGGCCTTGAAGTGGCTAAAATCCTTTCTAACAGGCCGTTCCTTCCAAGTTTGGGAGAACGACAGCCACTCACCCGTCATCCCCCTCCGCTGCGGAGTACCGCAGGGCTCATCCTTGAGCCCTACATTATTCAACGTATACATGGCCCCACTAGAGAAAAGGGTCAGTCCGTTCGGCGTCTCAATCATCAACTACGCCGACGACACCCAGCTGGTGGTAACCCTCTCACACCCCCATCACTCCCCCTCTGATCTCCACAGTTGTCTCACCGAAGTCCACCGATGGATGAACCTCTCCTCACTGAAGCTAAACAGTTCAAAGACCGAGATACTCATGCTTGGTCACAAAGGGCCCTCCCTGCCTCCTCACCTCTGGCCCAGCTGCTTGGGTGACCCCCCCCCCCGCTCCCAAGGACGAGGTAAAAAGCCTGGGCGTGTGGATTGAAAACGACCTGAGCTTTAGGACACAGGCCAAAAAGACGGCAGGAACATGCTTCGGCCTCCTCAGAGCCGGCAGAAAGATCTTCCCCTTGCTCCCCGCGAACGCCAAGAAACTCCTGATCTAGGGCCTCATCCTGTCGAGGCTGGACTACTGCAATGCAATCTACCTGGGCGCCCCCGAAGCGACCCTCAACTCATTGCAGAAAGTTCAAAATGCCGCCGCCCGCCTACTGACTGGCACATCTGCAAGATCGTCCGCCAAGCCAGCCCTCAAGTCCCTACACTTGCTCCCAGTCAGAGAAAGGGTTGCCTTCAAGGCTCTTTGTCTGGCCCACAAAACCCTTAACAACAACGGCCCCCCGCTTCTCAGGGAATCCATCATCCCCTACAAAGCGGAAAGGGACCTCCGATCCAGCGGAGAAAATCTCATCCAAGTCCCCAGAGTTAAAAAAGCCAGGACAGGTGGCCGCCGCTTCTCAGTCCACACGGCCAAACTCTGGAACAACCTCCCACGAAGACTGAGGAAAGAACCTAATCTCCTCCATTTCAGGAAATCACTAAAGACCTTCCTCTTCCCTCACCCATAATCCCCTCCACTGCCGAAACCCTAGGAGACTCTGGTTTAGCGCTGGGATACTTTAGGGTTACTACGCGCTCTACAAAACCTCTAAATAAATAAATAAATACAGGATAACACTCACAGGTACATGGAATTGTCAGTTTAGACTTCTGAGATTACAAAGGACAACCTGGCCTGTACAAATATGAACATTTGTGGCAAATGGTCTCCCGCTGTACTGAAATGCAATCTGGTGAAAAAGAAGAAACAGTACAAAACATTCTATGATGAAAAGCATCTTATAAAAGGTGTATATTTAGCACCTAGTGATTGGGTAAGAGTAAAACTGGGTTATAAAACTAGAAAAGGGATGCAGTACATTTTCAGAACCATTGCAGGTCGTGGAAGTTTACACAAAATTGGCCCTGCTGAGTGATGAAAAGGTATGGCCTTTTAGCAGGATGGACAGGGGCAACACAATCCTTAATTGGCAATGTACCAAAAGTGGGGATTCTGCCCATTCAATGGAATGGATGTGGGAGGAAGTAGCAAATGCAAGCGAGACAGTGACAGCTTCCACCTCGAGAGAAGGATGTGGGGGTAGTAGGGGAGACACCCATGGCTCAGTTGCAAATAATTCGGTCCTGAGCAATAGTAACAAGCTCACACATATAGGTAGATCAGTAGTACTGCCTACAAAATTTAATGATTTCATAATTTAGTTGTATATTTAAGAGGGAGTATTGGGTCGTGAGCTCTGACATAGCATGTTATAGTATTTAGGTGTTGCCTGCACCTACTTTGCTAATTTAGCATGCATGTTAAAGGGTTCTCTGCATCTATTTTTTCTGATAGCATTTGATATTGTGCATATAACTTCTCTTTCCTGTTTTATGTAATCATCTTCCAGTGGTATTTCCATCACCATGGTAATAATTATCAGGTTTAGTGTTGTCTTAGAGTTAATATGTCTTAGCAGTTGTCCAAAGAAGGAAGACTTGGCATCCCGTGTTTTTAAAGGAGCAAAATAAATGTATACAGCTTGTTAACAAATGAAAAAGGATACTAAATGAACTGTGTTATTATGGAAATATAAATGAGCATATGTAAGAACGGCAGTTAGATGTTGGTATCAAATTGTTGAAAAGAAATTACAAATATTAAATACATAATTTGATAAAGATAAAATACAATGCGTGATCTGGATCTGTTTTAGTGGAATGTATTCCTATGTGAAGATAAGTCTCGGCTAGTAGGACCCATTTTGTGGGTTGATCATGGTTATTTGTGTCTTGGTACCAGGATGTCATAGGTTCTGGAATGCGATAAGATGAAAGGGAGCTGGGAGTGTCTGTTAAAAGGGTTACTGGAGGTGTGAGGACGCTACCAGCTTGCTCTCCAATAAAACGATAACTTACCTCTGTGTTACTTGTCATTTCTACACCTACATGCATTTTAGGTTCTTTTCCACAGTCTCCCACTAGACGTTCTTTCAAAATAAAAATGATTTTATTTTTTATTTATCTTCTTTTACTCCACAGCAATCTCAAAATAAATCGGAGTGGCTATAAAGAAGGAAAAATATTAACCAATTTTGCTTTAGGGTGATGCTAAAAGAGGAGGGAAGGCTTTATTTGTTCACAGAGGGTCTCCAAATATGAACGGGCCCCAGTTGAATTAACTAATAGATGATAGTCAACTCATAGAAGTTCCTCCTTGATAAAAACCTGTTTGTTTCACTCAACAACCAAATTCAAAATGAATTATAAATGTTATTTGTATTTATATAGCGCTTACTACCCTGAACGAGGTGTTCAAGAGTTCTACGGCAAATAACACGCTAATCCGGAACACAAGATTAGAGCTAAACAATTAGGAGCATATTTACAACATTCATGGCACAGGGCAGTTCAGCAAGTCACCTTGCGGCGCTGCCCTACATCACAGAGAAAGGGCAGGGATACGAAGTATTTATCCAATACAGTGCATTCCTATCTTTTTCCCCTTGCACTGGCACCGTTTTGGAAGCCTAGCGCCAATGGAGGCACCATGGTGCAAGGGTGCCGGCGTTACATGGAGGATTGTGTTTGTGCAGGAAAAGGCATCTTTCTGCACAAAGACAATCCTGAGAGGCGTTTTCCTCTTTCTATATGTGCTGCATTCTGAAGCACACATAGACAGAGGAAAAATCGAGGAGAAATAAAGATATTTCCCCATGTTATGCCTCTCTTTGGGAGGCATATATTTTTGACACATTACCACATTTACAAGTCCTTGTAAATCTAGAAATGAGCTGAAATTCATATATGTTGCATGGGAACACCCATGTAACACCAACGGAAATTACTCCCTGGCAGAGAGTCATGCAACGCAGCGATTTGCGCTGTGTTACATTACTCAAGATTTATGAAGCCACGCAAGGTGGCCTTGCTTGACTAGATTAATCGCATTTTACATTTGCGTTGCTTGTGCACCTCATTGTGTGGTTCAAGAGAGATGCAAAGGGGCTTGTGAATATAGCCCTAAGTATATTAGAAATATCTGCTTCCATATTTGAGAATTAGGTAAGTTTGATGAATTTGTGATCTTGAGTTCACATGCGTTTAGTAGTGTATTGAGTAGGAATAGAATAATGGAAGTGTATTAGCAAAGGGAAGTTGTGAATTGGTATTGGGAGCCGTAGACATGTATCCCTGTTAGTTGGGTAAATGCAAATAAAAAGCAGAGAAAAGTTTAAAAAGGATGCTTGGGAGTTCATAATTTTCAGACATATTGGAAGGGATGCTATAAATGTTGAAGGGAATGTTTTTTTTATTTTGTTTAGTAAATAACTGAAAAGAATATAAACATATTTTTTATATATTACAAATATATTTATATATTCATATATCAAATCAAATCAAATACAACTTTATATGATTTATTAAAAGAATCATAAAAGCACATAAAAAATTACAGCATGATTATCAATTCATAAAATAATGTTAAAATTATGGGGTATACAGTTTAAAAAATTAATTTCATATGAAAAACAGTAGTCCATTCACTTGATCATGCTCAGAGAGTCTCACATCATAATGGGTTTCCTACATTTAAAGACATTTTTTTAAAACACAATAATGGAAGTAATAACAAATTAGTTCTCTAGAGATTGCAAGACCAGAAACGTGGGATGGCATTGCCTTAGACCGAGTGATCTTAAGAACGGAAAGATCCACCTCCTTCTCTGGACGGAATAAAATTTACAAAAGAAGAATACATGCAATGACGACTGTGGAGATAAGTCATCGCACAGACATTTACACATCAGTCTGGAGCAATCATTCAATTCAGAAAAACGAATTGATCTGTGTATAATGCCTAATCGGAAGCGGGTTAGCAGGAACCTGCCGTAGTCGCCTATGATAACCCTTATGTACGGCTGTACACTAAATGTGGTTAAAGTAAGATGGTGCGCCTGTACAGTTCATTTTGGTAGTATTTCTATTTGTTTCCAATAAACTCAGGCAACTAATTTTGAGATCTTTTCTGACAAATGTAGTCATAGTGTTGGGGTCATTATAATATTCTGGATGGGCAAGATTGCATGTGAATTTGTATATGTTTTTAGCCACCTAATATGCATGGCCCCATCTAACTCCCTGCCATCAATGAAGATTTGGTGATTAAGTAACGTTTTCTCATTGGCCCAGATCCTATGCCACAGTAGGACTGGTTGGATTTTTATAATGTCTGTTACATATGACATGCCCAGTTCTGTATGGCAAATGTGTATGGAAGTGGTGCCTGGGGCGGCCAGCAAAAAACCTAAAAAAGGTGTTCTCGGCAATCTGTAAAGAATTAACATCAACATAATCCCCAATGACAGCACCATAAGTGACGATTGACACACACTTTGCCTTGTATATTTGCAGCAGTTTTACTGGTGGCCGTCTACCCAGTTTTCTGCAAAAATGTAATAGGGCTGCCAATGCCTTTATAAATAATAATCTGCTAGCTTTAATTGCCTCTGTCCAGGTCCCCATTTGGTCAAACAAAATCACTAGGTAAGAAAACATTTTTGAACACTCAATTCTTTTGGTGTCTTTGTAGAAATCTCTGCTCTTATTACTGCCTACCCCGCACTACATTGTAAATGTTTTTGATGTATTAACAGTGAGACCCAAGTCAGACATGAGTGTAGCAAAACTGGAAACTACCCGTTGGAGACCCAGTGACGTGCGTGCCATGAGAACCGCATCATCCGCGTACAGAAGCGCGGGTATGGGACGTTTATCAACTAACAGTAGTTGGCACTCTTTCACATACATACCTATATATATATATATATACATGCATACATATAGGCACATCGATTCACACACATACACATGACACTTAGTAAAGCATATGTGCATAGAAGCGACAATACTTGCACAGTCTGATATCCCCATATATGTTGTGGCTAAGTATATAAGATTGTTTTTATTTATTTAATTTGTCCCCTCCCCCTACATTAATGTTTCTCCTTATAAATGAAAGCACAGTAACATGTACAGGGACAGATGCATAACACCTACCTCAATTCTATACCTTAACATGCTTATGTTGTATAAATAAGCAGTATCTATCTATTTAGCTATCTATCTATATCTATTCGTGTATTGTTTATTTTATATATATATATAACTGTCTAAAACTCTTCGGGAACCCCCCCTTTATTCAGATTTGCATGATGTGACATGTATTTGCTTTCATAGAAATAAGCTTAAAACCATATACTCTCTCACCAGCTTAACCTGTTTTGTAAGTAAGATAAATGTATTATGTACCATGACATACACACATACATACATACATACATACATATATACATAAATTATAGAACTCCGGGACAGAAGGAATCCAAATAATAATGGGGCATAAAATAAAAAGTTTGTTGTAGTGCAAAAGAGAAACTGCACAAATATCTTGCACCATTTTTACAATGGAACAAATGGTATTTACAGCAGGGCCAAGCTTGGAGAAACATGATTTTACACGGTTGCCCAGTTTACACAAAAATGAGAGGACATAGATCCTGTACGCTTCTCAAATGTGAAATATGGGACAGTTTATACTGTGTGATATTACACGAGTAAAGAAAATAGTGAAAAATCAGTTTGGTCTGTTCCTTATGAAGCAAGTTGCATAGGTTGTGTGCATGCATTTTCTTTCTTTTTGTTTTGTTTTGCTGTGTTTGTTTTGTTTTCCAAAGTCTCTGTGATGTGGCCCCAATAGTTCTGCAGATAAGAGTGAGGCCCAAAGAAGTGTATCTAGCTTAATTGGTGTAATGGAACATGGACACCACCAAGAGGGCCTTTGAAGACAAATCAAGATTGTGAGAGGGCACATAGGACTAAAGCCAAAAGCGGAGATGAAATGTGCACCATGCAAGGTGTCTTAAAAAAGATCTGTTTATTCGTTTGTAACCTGTGGAGTTGTGGTAAATAATTTTACCGTATCATTTTTCCATACAATTAATTATCAATAAAGGACAGCTCAATCAAATGAGAGGCAGAGTCCGTGGTATCTGAGTCATACGGGCTTTAATTATGCGACTCGAGTTGCAGGATATCATGTTCCATCACCACTAAGGTTCAGGAAGGGACATTCAACGTTTTATTAGCATTTCACATTATATATAGTAAAACAGTAAATTGAAATGAATGCAGTAGGCGTAACAGGTGAAAAGAGAGAGATAAGAACACATGTGCGTAACAGGAGGCGTGTAAAAAGGCGTACACATGGGCGTGCACTGGACATGTCAGAGAAACGTCACAAGTGGGTGGATGCATAGAAAAAGTTTACAGGATCAGCAGAAACTTATGACCTATATGCGCGCGCAACTGAGCATGACGTGTAACTGGGGAGAACTGGGGGCTTTGACTTTAGCACTAGTAGAGGAGTAGAGGAGACTGGTGTCTGGGATGTCAGGGCAACCTGTACCTATAGCATATCTGGTATCTCATGTTTGGAGGATGTAGTGTCTGAAGTAAAAGGTCTCTCGGGCAGAGGCCGTTCAATACTGAATGCTAGTGCGTGCATACGTGTCTTGGTGCAATGCGCGGGGCCATGGGCCTACCATGGTAACGGGTTCAGTAAATCACTTGCAAGGAGGACAGGAAGGCCGGGCCCTTTGCTCTGTAGCCGGGAATATGTTTACCTATTTCACTAGACTGGAATGTGTTTTCGAGGAGGCTGAGCAGATAACTGTAGGCAAAATACGATTTTGGCAGGCAGGCCAGGCCGAGCCGGGCACCGCTTCGCTGTGCAGGAAGTAAGGCAGGGGTCAGGGATGCATACAGCTTTCAGAGACAGGAGAGATGAGACTCGGGGCCTCGTTTAAGGGCCTAGCTCGACTGAGCCAGGAAACATGGAGAAAAACGTGTGCGAGATTCAAAAGTGTACCATGTAAAGACGTTGGCACCATAGGCCTAGAAGCCTAATTAACGGGATTTACTTGCAGGACTGGATAGCTGACATGTTAAGGTTGGACGCAAAAGCATATGCGTCTTTCTAGCATGTACGGGAAGGAAGTTACACAACATACAAGGAACATGGGTGCATGGATAGGGTGCGAGTGGAGGACACATTAGTTACCTGAAAATTTCTATTACCTCATTCCCTCCTTGGACCCTACTACACCCTTCAGTATATGTCTATATTCATGAGACCATCTATCTGTTCGTAAAGCATCATTTGTTCTTCTTTCTTTATTCGGGAACGGGAACGTGTACTTGGACGGGGAATACAAGCTGTGGCGCACAAGCCGCAAATCGCTGGCCCACATTGCAGACAGAGACAACAACTGAATACTACGACCAATATTATTCCTAGGAATGATAACAATTTCCATCCCCAGGCGGATCTCACACTCCAGAGCCAACCAGACCAAGTCCAAGTGTCTGGATTCTGGTGCATCTGATGAGCTATGTTATGGAGCCTTGCTATGGCTTTATACACGGATGGCGCGTTATTAGGAATAAACACGCAACAACTGGATCCGATGACTCTACAAGCCCCGCCCCTATCGGCCAGGATGACGTCAAGGACAAGGCGATTTTGAAGAACAACAAGTCTCATAGCAGACTGCTCCTCGGTCAGGTTACCTAAAGCAAAAGTAGTCTCATTCACTACTGCTTCCAAAGTTCTGGTCAATCTTTGGATTATCTTACTATTTTGGACAGGACCTATGAACCAGAAGTACCCTTTAATATAATCCTTATACTGATCCCATGCTGATTCAGAATAATCAATAACGGGAGGAAGGTCTCTCTTATGTCTCATATGTACAAGGTGTGGATTTCGATGATAATCAGGCGGGGCTAGAAAAACAGGTGGCAATAAGAACGCAATATAACACGTCCCATTCCAATCTAATGGCAGACGTACATAGGCTGTCTGACCACATATAAAATAAGAATGGCGGGAAGCTTTGAAAGTAGACTTTCCTTCATCACTGAATTCGACCACAGTATTACAATCACTGTGTCCTAGATGTACTGAACCATTCTTCCTGGCGCATAATTCGCCTTTCACTGGCAAAACTGTAATAAACGGCAAGTCCGAATTAGTCTCAGACTGCACATTCAGGATCATGAGGCTAAGTGTAAAATTACCTAATCCATACACTTCGTTTTCTAGATCGGTCCCTGTCCTTTGGGGAAGACCTTCTTTGTCTGGGAAACATATTTTATTCATGACTGTATTCAGGTTCCCCCATATCCAATTGCCTTGGGAAACCTTGGACTTACTATCTAGGGAAGACATTAAAGTAAACCATGAACCACACGAACCATTATGTGTGAATGGATAAGGAAAGAGGGGCAGAGCTCCCTTGTACTTCTGATAGGGAGGGAGTCGGCCACATACCCAGCAATTGGTGGCATTGCTGGTCTGGTGAGAATGATGTAACATACGGATGAATGTATTGTTGCGCATTGCTAGACGATAGGATAATTCGTGGGGAGGCAGGTCGCTAAAAGTGTGTTCTACAGTGTCATTAGAGGAAGCATGTACATGAGAATCAAGAGGAAAGAAAACATGTAGCATTAAACTTATGCATATGATCGTAAGACTCAGAAGAAACATAAAAATTAATGCGATGACGCATCGGCTGTGCAAATTTTTACAATACTGTTTTCTCTTCGCTACGCCTATCTCTCTGACTACTTGGGTCTATCTTATACATGTCAGAAACCTGTCTAACCGCTTCACCCGAGGGGGACTTAAACAATTAAACGCTGTCTGACTTACTAGACCTCAATTTGGAACGATACTCCTGTTGAGGAGTTTTCTCTAGCAGGGGGAGTTTAGAGTCAGTGTCTGAAAGGGGGCAGTCCTTAATCGAAGTCTCTGGACACAGTCCGTGAAATTTCTTAATATGACTGTAGTGCAGCCATCCCTTGCGACCTTCTAGCTTTACGGCGGTCCTCGTTGTCTTCAACACCAGCTTTGGCTGCTTCCATCTGGGTTCCAGCGGACTTGTCCTGTCGAAATTTCTCACGTATACGTATTCACCTGGAACTACTTCATGCGGTTTTACTTGGGTGTTGTCTGGGAAGGCAGCCGCAACCTGTGAACGACAAGATTGTAGTGCAGACATCAAGGAAGCCAAGTAATCTGTCAGCATATTACTTTCAACATCAGTGATCTTTCGGGGCATAGGCGTACCCCACATATTCGGGGGACGACCAAAAATAATCTCATACGGGGACAATCCTGTTCTAGAATGAGCTACCATTCGCATGTAAAAGAGGGCAACTGGTAGGGCTACTATCCAATCTACACCTTTTTCTGCACTGACTTTTGCTAAGCGTGTTTTCAGGGTTTGATTATGTCTCTCAACGAGACCGGCTGCTTCAGGGTGTCGTACGCAGTGGAACTTCCACTGGTAACCTAACAGGAGTGATACCTGTTTCATAAGCTCGGACGAGAATGGCTGTCCATTATCAGAATACACGACACGGGGCAAACCATATCGCGGGAAAAATTCAAGGACCAGCTGTTTGGCAGTGGTTACAGCAGTGTAATCGGGGACTGGATATGCTTCTGTCCATCGGGAAAGAGCACATACGACTACGAGGACATACTTGAATCCTCGGCATCTGTCCATCTGGTTATAATCCATCTGGAGGACTTCAAAAGGATGGTCAGGAGGATGAAATCTACCTTGTTCCACGGGAATACCTTTGCCTGGATTGAACTGACAACAGATCATGCAAGTACGCACTTTCTGTTTCGCTGCTGCTCGTAAATGTTTGTTGAACCAAAGATTCTGTAAACTGTCTAACATAGCTTTCTCTCCTAAGTGTGCTGGACTATGTGCTGTGTTAATGATAACTGGAACCATAGAGTCGGGGAGGAACCATGTGGCTCTTCCCTTCGTCATCCATCCCTGATCTGTCTGGATCCCTCCTTGTTCAGTCCATTTCTTGATTTCATCTGGGGTTGCATGTGTCTGTATGTCGAGTACATTTAGTGTGGGATCCTTAACTGTCAGGCAATGTGTCAGTGAAGTTACTTCAGTCTTTGTCATGTCAGTCGGTGTGTTTGTTTGAGCTGTGAGTTTGGCTGTTCGATCTGCCAGGTCGTTACCCTGGGAAATAGTGTCAGTGACTTTAGTATGTGCTTTGCACTTCATAATGGCTATGGCTGTAGGCAAGTGTATTGCTTCTAACAGGGCTTGAATGAGGGGACCGTGTTGAATCTTGGCACCGTGAGAAGTTAAAAAACCTCTCTCTTCCCAAAGAACACCGAAGTCGTGAACGACTCCGAATGCGTACTGTGAATCTGTGTATATGTTCACTTTCTTGTTCTTGGCTAGTATACAAGCTTGGGTCAGAGGGATGAGCTCTGCTGCTTGAGCAGATAATGTGTCAATACGATGTGTTTCTATGACTTCAGTTTCAGTGGTCACTGCATATGCGGCCACTAACTCTCCTGTGCTTGTTCTCATGCATGAACCATCCACGTAAAGTGTCAGGTCTGGGTCGGGCAATGCAATGTCTGTCAAGTCTTGTCGGGGCTTTGTCACTGTATTAATGACTTCTACACAGTCATGAGGTGCTGGATCAATTGTACTCAAGGGTAACAATGGGGCAGGGTTAAGTATGTTGCAACGTCTGATTTCTATGTGTGGCTGGAACAGTGTCAGTTCATAACCTGTCAGTCGTGCTATGGTCAAGTGTTGAGTCTGGGTTCGGTTCAGAAGAACTTCCACGGAGTGTGGAACCTGTACTGTCAAGGGATGTCCTAACACTATTGAATCGCTTTGTCTGATAGCTAGAGCTGTTGCTGCAACTGATTTTAGGCACGCAGGCAAAGCCTGGGCTACTGGATCCAATGTACTAGAAAAATAAGCACAAGGCTTGTGGTGTCCCGCTTGATCTTGTGTGAGAACAGATAATGCTGTGCCATCGTGTTCTGTGACAAAAAGTGTAAAAGGTTTGCTGTAACATGGTGTCGCTAAAACAGGTGCTTGACATAAAGCTTTCTTCAAGTCATTAAAATCTTGTGTATGTTCCTGAGTCCAAGGGAGGACAGTCGAAGTCGCTGCCTCCTGTGTTGTCAACTGTATGAGTGGTTTGGCTAGATATGCATATTGGGGAATCCATTGTCTGCAGTAAGAAGTGAGGCCAATGAAGGCCCGTACTTCCTTTTGTGTCTTGGGTTGTGGCAGATGTGCAATTAACTGGATACGATCTGGTGTCAACTGTCTACCCCTCTTGGACAGCAAGTGTCCAAGGTATACCACTTGCTGGGCACAGAATTGTAGCTTCGAAGGGGACACTTTATGCCCCTTTTCGGCCAGAAAATACAAGACTGTCAGTGACGCGCGTTCGCAGTCACGTTCGGTCCGTGCTGTAATTAACAAGTCATCAACATATTGCAGTAGAGCAGTGTCAGTAGGCATGTGAATACTGTCTAGTTGTCGTTTCAGTGCTTGGCTGTAAATGCTAGGACTTTCCGTGAACCCTTGAGGTGCACGTGCAAATTTGAAGCTTCGGCCATTTAAACAGAACCCGAAAAGGTACTGGCTTTCGGGATGAATGGGGACACTAAAGAAGGCGTTCTTGAGATCAATTACAGTGAAGAACGCAGCTTCGGAATCAATGGCAGTCAATAGTGATGAAATATCTGGGAATACTGGGTACTGTGGTATTATACATTTATTGAGTTCTCGAAGGTCAATCACCAATCTGTAGACGGGAGGTGCATTTGGGTCAGTTCTTTTAAGAATCGGAATGATTGGAGAATTACATGCATTGGAGTCAGTTTCAACAACTACTCCTTGGGTAATGAGTTCGTCAATAATTTTCAGTAAGGCTGCTACAGCCTCGGGGGGTAATTTGTATTGTCGGATTCGGGGCAGTACAACACCTTGCTTGAGTGTGACACGATAGGGAGTAATGTGCATACAACCTACATCAGTTGGACCTTGCGCCCATAAATGCTGTGGAACATTTTTCAATCTTGGATCAAAATCTCTCAACACATAATGACCCTTAAAGTCACGTAAAAACAATCTCACTCCTTCCGGAGAACAACATATTACTGCTCCTAGAGCTTTCAACGTTTTAATACCAAGCAAGTTTTCAGGACATGATTTCGTAAGTAACAGATCTGTAGTACGGGACAATGGACCAACTGCAAGGGGAACTGGCTTTGACACTTCGTTAACAATAGGCTTTCCTGAAAATCCAAGGGAAACATTCTGTGAGCCTGAGAGGGGTGCCCCTGGAACCTCGTCATGACTAATGGTAGTTCTGCTCGCCCCTGTGTCAATCAAAAATTTTCTGTCTTTCCCTAATACCTGACTATGTACATAGGGACCATCTTGATCTACAGGAACCTCGATAAGGGGCAAGCCAACCTCCCTCTCTAGGCTGTTTCATGTATACTGCTGATAATCGGGGTAATCGGACTGTGCATACTGGTACATTTGCTGTGTAACATGCTGTGTTGCGGCAATGGGTTGGGGCTGGGGTACAGTTACTGTCTGTTGTTGTACATTCTGGGGATGTTGCGTATTCTGTGGAATATTCTGTGGAACATGTTCTGGTCTAGGCGGACGCGGTCTTTCTTTCGTTTTGCCTGTAGCAATATTGTATTTTAGAACGGCACATTCATTTATGAAGTGACCTGGCTGTTTACAGTAATTGCAATTCCCTTTAACAGGAGCTGCAGAATGACTAGTCTGTGTGTTACCCCTCTTCTGACCATCTGCTGGGACGGACTGGGCAACTAGTACTTTCATTTTCGTGTCTTTCATACGTCTCTGTTCATGATCGTGTTCCTCTCTAATTCTGTTCTGGTGATACTGTAACATTTGTAACATTTGGGAAGGCGTATTTGCTTGCCATGTGCTTTCGACTTTCAATACTCTGTTTTTAACCTGGGGTAAGGAATTCTCGACTAATTTGGTCACAAAAAGATGTGGATATGATTCGCTACTTGTTTTCAGGCCACTATTAATAATGAAACATTTCTCGAATCTAGAATAAAAATCACTAGTGTCTTCGTCTTGTTTCTGTTTGCAGGCTGAGACTGCATCCCAGTCTTCCTTTTTAACTGTCAATAATCTAGGCAAGATTTGTACTAATAATCCTGGTAATGCTTTGGTTTTGACCCCAAGACCTGTGCCTGGGACTCGTCTGTTGTCTTCGTCTTCTAATTCTGTCCAAATAATCTTTTTATCTCCCACCTCCCATTCTTTCTCTTTCAGTTTTTCATAAATACCAGCCGGCAACAATACTTTTAACATTTTAAGAATGTCGGGATACGTATAGTCTCATATAGTCTCAGTCTTTTAATTCATAGTGAAAACCTGCCGGATCTTTATCATGACTGGGCACTATTTTCTTCATTTCCAATAATTCCATTTTGGTCAAAGGAGTGTATACGAATACTCGTTGGAGCTCACTCCCTGGGGTCAGGACAGGATGAAATTCTCGTAAGGGATTCTGTCTGTCTATATGAAATTGTTGTCATACTGGGGGTGGAACAGGAACAAAATGTGCAGTCAGGAAAATTCTGTATTTGTGACGTTGTTCTAGAATGGTATTAATTAAATCGGTACCTAGGCCTCTCCATCTTTTTAGGAGTAATTCTTCCATTATATTATATAGAGGACCTGGATCAGAATGCTGACTTTCATATAGTGTAATGAGATGTTGGATCATGGACATACCAGCTAGTCGCTGTTCGTCTGGGGTAAGACTCAAAAATGTTTGCGCTACTGAATCATCTTTATATATGCTTTCATTTCCAGCCCATTGGACTGCTGACCGTGCTAGTTCCTGATCACGCATTGTACTAAGTTCATGGTAACCTATTCTTTCTTTCAGTATTTTATCGGTGTCTTGGAATACATGTTCAAGAGAACATTGTTCTGGTATGGGGGAAAGGAAACGTTTCTTGTTTTCTAGACGGATGGGTCTGTCAAAAGGTCTGTCAAAAGAATACTGTTTAGGAAGCCTCGCTTTACCTACGTACGCTATTCTGTCTGCGTCTTCTACTGGATTATCTATTTCTTCCTCCTCTGAGGATTCATTCTTGTCTGTCTCGGCCTCCCTAGCCGCATTTGCTTTTTCGTGTATTATTGCAATTTCTTTACGGATCTTCCTGTACATGGCTTCTACGCAATTTTGTTTATCATGTTTACAATCTGCTATATTATTACTCCAATTCATCGGTACGTCCATCTCTTCTTTGATAGCACCTGGCCGATCTCGTTCCCTTATCAAACAATTTATCAAAAACCGTAAGATCATTCTTTGTGTCTCAACCTTATGATGTGCCATGGCCTCGCGAATGCATTCTGGTCTCTCCCCCGTTCTAATAAAATGGTATATATTGTCTAGATGGTTTGTCATTTCCGGTAAAAGCATCAAATAATTTGCAACACGACGTAAACGTAACGAAATTAACATCATTTCGCCTTCACCTGGTATCTGCAATCTGTATTGTACGGTCTTAAGGATGCGAAAGTCGCAGCTTTCGGTGTGCGTTTTAATGCTGCTTCTCTGTATGTCATTCTTCTTACTTGAGGCGGGGTGACAGGGACAGGTTGACCCCCTACAGTGCCTCCTGAAGCGGAAGCATAACTATCAACTAGATGTGTTGATACTGCTGGCGTCATAGTGTGAAAAACAGGTGCAGGTAATGTAAGCGGACCCTGAGTTGTCGGTATAGCGAAAGGATTGTGAGGACTGGTAGTAGGAAGAACAGCAGTAGTAGTAGTAGTAACAATTAATCAAAAAAGGGGGGATTAGGGATTTGAATGTCTGTTTCATTCCCCAGGGTAAGTAGGCAATTTATCAAAGAAGAAACAGACACTTGTAACACATCAGACCATTGGTAAGGAAAGTTTTTAGAGTAACCTCAAAAACCCTATGCCAGTGTGGTTTGTGCGGTATATCTGGTTCGTCCGCCCCGCATATGGGTTGTTGGCAGTTATCATTGGTTACTCCAAAATAGTGATGTTGCCAGCCTCAGCCCGAGGCACCTCTGGCCTGTAGTGCAGTGTCCAGAGAAGTGAAAAAAGTGTGTCAAAATTAAAGTCTCAAAAAAAGGAAAAAAGGTTTAAAAACTGAAAAATCACCCAGAGTAATTTTAATTGTTGGTGTGATTTCCAGATTGATTAAAATAGATACGGTACTACTGGGTAGATCGAGTTACTGGATCATAGTAGTTTCAATACAATTATTACACAAACGTCAACATGTTTCAGCTCTGTCGGCCCATAGGGGTCTATAGAGCCTTCGTCAGGACTAACATATAAACAAACAATGTACGTATTACTCACACCATTTGTGTTGTATTTTAGTAGTAACCTGTGTAAATTTCCAGGAATAAAGACTCCTCCAGTTTCTGAAATAGAATAGGGAGAGTACATAGAGAGATACACACTTATTCAGAACATCCTGATTTAGGTTTGCGCATTAGATTGAATAAAAATATTATTCATTAGTTCCAGAGACTTATCTCATTGGGGGAGGGGTAACAGGGTTGAGTTTATTTACACTGTGGACATAGTTGTGAGGATTGGAATTCCATTAATTTAACGCGCTGGCACATGAAAGCGCTAGTTTCAAAAATTTGTAAAGAAACACTGAGAGGTGGGAAAGGAAAAAAAAAACTTTACTGTTACGCGCTGGCATGTAGAAAGGCGCAAGGGTAGGTATTTTCATAAGCAAGGCAAATGAACTATTTATACACGCTGCGCGTTGTCATACCTTGAGACTGGAAGGCACTCGCTTGCGTCAGGGGGAACCCACTGGGCACAGAGCTGTGTTTGAAATGTATTGCATTAGTAGATGATATTCGCGGTCACCTTACCGGGATTCAGTTGTTTGTACAGCCTCGCTCCGCCATTACCCGCGTGTAATTGCAACCTCGTCTTGTGCTGACTCTGCCCCCGGAAATGGGAGACTCAAACTGAGCGAACATTTTTAAAGGGGCAGGCACTCCGAGCAACGTGTTCTGGGTGTGTCAAACGGAGTTTCTTGTTTTTTTGTTTGAAAACAAGCTTTATTAGTGCCTGAAGTTGTAAATGTGATTCTTTTAGTGTCCACTCAAAGAAAATACTGGGAATGAACAGTTTATTTAGACAGGATCATTTTGCAAACTGGTACCACGGTATAGAATCATTGAGTCCGTTTTCATAGGTTTTGAGGCGTTCCACCCACCTCTGTTCTTTCTCAAATAGTGTTCTTTCACATCTCTGAGACTTCATTTAGCATTTCAATTACTGTCCAATGGATGTCATCACAGGAATGACCTGCTTGCACGAAGTGGGAGCACAATTTGGTGGTATTCTTTTTTAATCTAATATTGCTCCGGTGTTCACCAATTCTAGTTTTCACTTTGCGGCATGTCATTCCGATATAACGCTTGCCACAAGGGCAGCTCACCATGTAGATGACATGTGTCGAATTGCAGTTCGTGTGTTGACGCTGCTGCCAGAGAAGTGTGTCAGAAAGTTGTAGTGTTTTGGAAGCAATTGTTGTTTTACATGCTACGCATGACCAACACGGATAATGTCCAGTTACTGGTGACATGGTTATATCTCTGGTAAGGACCGTTTTTGCTTTTCTTATCGGTCGGGTATGTACTAAGACATCCTTGATGTTTTTAGATCCCCGATTTGCGAACCTTGGTCTAGGCCAATTGAAAGGTCCTGTATGGAGGATATGCCAGTTCTTATTTACCAGTTTCTTTACTTCATAAGAAGCCTGGCTGAATGTAGTGACACAGGTGGTCAGATCTGGTGTTGGTTCTTTTTGAAATGTTTGGAGGAGACATTCTCTCGGCTGATTACTTGCTCTTTTCTTACAGAGTCTAATTGTTTTCTCTGTGTAATCTCTCTGCCTCAGTCTGTCGCTTAATTCATTAGCTTGCATTCTGTAGTCTGCGTTGTTGCTGCAGTTTCTCTTTAAGCGTAAAAATTGACTGTAGGGGAGATTGTCCCTCAAAGGTTTTGGGTGGAAACTTTTATAGGATAAAATACTGTTTTTAGCCGTTGGTTTTCTGAAGGTCTTTGTATGCAACACATTGTCTTTTGCGAATATGGTTATATCCAAGAAGTCAAGGTTGCAATTTGTAGCTGTGTGTGTAAATTTTAGCCATGGGTCAAGGTTGTTGAGCCAGTTCATAAAAGACTGTAGGTCCAGCTTTTTATCCCAAATCATGATGATATCATCAATGTATCTCTTCCAGTATAATATACTGGAAGAGAACATGTTGGTGTTATTTGTTATATGTTGTTCCTCAAAGTGACTGACGTAGAGCCCTGCCACCGAGGGAGCGAAGGCGCTCCCCATGGAAGTTCCATGGATTTGGAGATACAAGTCATCACCATAGGCAAAAAAGTTCTCCTTCAGTGCTAGTTTACAGCACTCGAGGATGAAATGTCTCGGAGTTTTAAATTGCCATTCTCTTGTAAATAATACATCTTCCAAGACTTGTATGGTGTCATCTTGGGGGAGACTCGTAAATAGAGCTTCCACATCTAGGCCCACAAGTAGCATAGTTTTTGGGTTAAAGGGCTTTTTCTCTATTTGTACTAGAAGGTCACGAGTGTCCTTTAGGTATGCTGGTGTCTGTTGGACAAGTGGCTTCAGATATTCATCAGCAAATTTAGAGAGCGGTTCTAATATTGAACCGATGCCCGAAACTATCGGACGGCCTGGTGGTGGGCTTCTGTTCTTGTGCGTAGTAGTAGTAGTGACAGGAATAGTTGTGTCCGGGACAGTGGTGACAGGATGGGAAGTGACAACGGATGGAGAAGTCGAGTCTTGAGTGGGTGGGGGTAACGCGTCTTGAGCAGACCGAACTGGCTGAGTAGGCTGCTGTACGTTTTGAACAGGCAGGAGAGGTTGCTGTGCATTATTAGCTGGTGGTACGCGTACATTGGTATATGCTGGAGCTACATCATCTAAATAGGAAGAAAGGAAAATGTCTGCTGCGGTCTGTTTGTGACGAAGTTTAGTCGGGACCAATGGTGGTGGCAAGTTACGGGGTACTTCCGGGGTCGCCTTGGGCAGGCCCTCGGCAAGAACAGGATACATGCCTGTAATGAGTGCGTTTCTTTGACGGTCTAACTGTTCTAATCTGACTTGTTCTCCTTCTTCTAGTAACTCTTTTTCTCTGGCTTTTTCAGATTCTTCTCTACTTTTCTCTGCTTTTCTGATTGCTTTCTCTGTTCTTCTATGCGATTCTTTACGCCACAATTCTATGGCATCTTTCTGGGATTGTCTGGGTTTCTTTTTCCACAATGCTTCTTCTACCCTCATGATGCAATCAGCATCCCATGTCCCTGAGGCAGGCCATCTATACTTCTCTTCCAGATCCCTAGTGTAATCTACCCACAAATCTAGATACAGTACGGCATCTAAGCCGTGCTTATGGTACATAAAATATCCTGGAGTGTCCCTAGGTGGGACGGGAACTGCTTCTTCGAGTATCCCTTTCCTAGTTCCTATCTGACGTAATTTCGAGAACAATGGCATTTTCGAACTGGTTTGAACGTGAGCACAGTAAACACAGTAATGAATAGCAAACAATCATTCATACCACGACATTAAAACACATTGAAACATGTCAGACTGATATTACCTGGTACATAGAAAACACAAATTCTGTAAATCTCGAGGTACAGCACTAGAATACTGGATTACTAGATGCACTGCTAAAACAGTACAGACAATACCGGTCCCATAAAGAGACACGTCGGACCGTATTCACCTAAGTGAACACGTCTGGACCAGGTCTGTGTACCCAGACCTGTCTTGACCGGGCACAAATTAATGAACCCGTCTAGATGCGTTCCCAACAACGGTACTCACCGGGAAGCAAGAAACTGAAGGCCTCGGAAACTGGACTGGACTGGACTGTTAGGACGTCTGGCTGCTACGCATCACGCTACCACGCATGCGCTTCGGAACAGGTGGGCCTCCGGATACCTCGGACCTTGCTCTCTCGACTTGGGGCTCTGGTCGGGATCCTCCGCATTCCTCACCGCCTCGTCTGGATGCCGGACCGCAGTCTCCGTCTCCTCCGTGGGCCCGAGGGAGATAGCAGGAAAACCCGCAGGCGTGCACGGTTTCCGTCGCGGCTGTAGAAGGGGTCAAAGCCTGCGTAACATCGCCGGCGAGTGGGGAAGGGGGTCCCTATTCGGGCGCCAAATTATGTGGTAAATAATTTTACCGTATCATTTTTCCATACAATTAATTATCAATAAAGGACAGCTCAATCAAATGAGAGGCAGAGTCCGTGGTATCTGAGTCATACGGGCTTTGATTATGCGACTCGAGTTGCAGGATATCATGTTCCATCACCACTAAGGTTCAGGAAGGGACATTCAACGTTTTGTTAGCATTACACATTATATATAGTAAAACAGTATAATTGAAATGAATGCAGTATGCGTAACAGGTGAAAAGAGAGAGATAAGAACACATGTGCGTAACAGGAGGCGTGTAAAAAGGCGTACACATGGGCGTGCACTGGACATGTCAGAGAAACGTCACAAGTGGGTGGATGCATAGAAAAAGTTTGCAGGATCAGCAGAAACTTATGACCTATATGCGCGCGCAACTGAGCATGACGTGTAACTGGGGAGAACTGGGGGCTTTGACTTTAGCACTAGTAGAGGAGTAGAGGAGACTGGTGTCTGGGATGTCAGGGCAACCTGTACCTATAGCATATCTGGTATCTCATGTTTGGAGGATGTAGTGTATGAAGTAAAAGGTCTCTCGGGCAGAGGCCGTTCAATACTGAATGCTAGTGCGTGCATACGTGTCTTGGTGCAATGCGCGGGGCCATGGGCCTACCATGGTAACGGGTTCAGTAAATCACTTGCAAGGAGGACAGGAAGGCCGGGCCCTTTGCTCTGTAGCCGGGAATATGTTTTCCTATTTCACTAGACTGGAATGTGTTTTCGAGGAGGCTGAGCAGATAACTGTAGGCAAAATACGATTTTGGCAGGCAGGCCAGGCCGAGCCGGGCACCGCTTCGCTGTGCAGGAAGTAAGGCAGGGGTCAGGGATGCATACAGCTTTCAGAGACAGGAGAGATGAGACTCGGGGCCTCGTTTAAGGGCCTAGCTCGACTGAGCCAGGAAACATGGAGAAAAATGTGTGCGAGATTCAAAAGTGTACCATGTAAAGACGTTGGCACCATAGGCCTAGAAGCCTAATTAACGGGATTTACTTGCAGGACTGGATAGCTGACATGTTAAGGTTGGACGCAAAATCATATGCGTCTTTCTAGCATGTACGGGAAGGAAGTTACACAACATACAAGGAACATGGGTGCATGGATAGGGTGCGAGTGGGGGATACATTAGTTACCTGAAAATTTCTATTACCTCAGAGTAAGTCCAACTGGGATTTAAAAGAAGTCTTCTGAGATAACTGAGTAATAGATCTGGCAGTGGCATTTTACACAATCTGAAGGCAACAGATAAGATAGTTAGCTAAGCTAAGCAAAACTCCATTCCTAAAATCAAAACAGGATGAGATTGTTTGTTTGATCATGAACCTTCTCTCAACTCAGAAGCAAGGAAGAATTTTTCTGATGGTCTTCAAAAGAGAGTAACATGCACCAGCTGTCTGGATGATAATGGGACAGAAGATAAGATTAGCATTGATAATAAACCTTTGGGTTATAGTGTCATGATCTGTGGTTTAAGCTCCTTTATGTATGCCAGACTAGAGTGGAGATACTCTCTGAACTTCCAGGGTTCTCTAGTCTTCTGCTACAGAGAAGGTAAACAGTTCACCCACCGTGTAGGCACCGTTATGTGTGGTACTTCATGGCTGTGACAGTTGCACTACATTAAACATGCAGGTGGAACCAAGATGAAGTACCCTGGGAGTCTCTCCACACCTACACTGGTGGTAGCCATCTTAGATCCATTGAGTATACATTCATTATGGTTTAGAGTGTTCCTTGCCTTGCATTCATGAAACATAATTGTTGCAACTGGAATCTTGTTGCCAGAAGATTGGATAGTATTGGAAATTCATCATGAGTTTTCAAGTACCTTGTTCTCAGAGAACTATCTTGGATAAACATTGGAGAACAAGGATTTTGACTTTTAGTTGCATTTTAGCCTCAGAATCATCCTTTCTATGATTGTGAATACCATGCACTGAATTAATCTTTTCTAGGATCGTGAACTCTATTGCACCTAATCACAGGAGTATATAGTGAACCCTCTGTGTTGTAAAAACGTGTGTTTATATCATATGACTCACACATTCTATTGAGATATTGCTAGTGGTGGAAAGGTGAATTTATATATTGCTGGGAGGGAAAACACAATATTATTTCTTATTAAGATGCATCTGTGTGCATTTTAAATCATTGAGATCACAGACTTAACTTGTTGAAGGTCCGCGACTGCCAAACAGAGGTCCAGTTCTAAAGACTCTTGAACCAAAACCTGTGTTTTTTATACATTTAACTTTAAAAGGTAATTTGCCATCCAATGCTTGACTGAAGCAAAACAATTATATCACTTTGTTGCATAAGGAATAAAATATTGACATAGTTGATCAAAAAAGAAATTCCAAGGCCTGCAATGGACCGAGCAGTAGGAAGATAAAATCTCATTATATACAATACATTTGCAAAAATCCCAAATTTACAAAGCGCAGGGGCGACCACCATGATTGCACTGCAGAACTGGTTACCAAGGGCTTCCGTTGCCTCAGACTCTATGTCACAAGGAGCACAATGTTATTATTGATAAGAACCTGGTGCCACCTCTTGAAAGATTAAAATGGGATGTCCATATTGGAGAAGCCTCCCGCTGACGCTCCTTGGTACAGCTGCTCTGTTTAAAATTATGTCCTTACCCTGTTTTTTATATAGTTTACAAAACACGCCCTACCCAGTGCACAGATTATACTTTAGGCTTAAAAGAGAGTGAGATCAGAACGCTAATGTGGGATGGCAGCCCAGCGCGCATTGCACAACATAAATTGTCGAGGGGTTGGTACAATGGTAGAGTAGCCTATCCGGACATCCAAAAGTACTACTGTCTGGCACAGCTGTCCACTATCAACGGTTATGTCTTTGGGCCCCCCGCTGAGCCGGCCTACCAAATGGACAGGCTAGGGCTGCAATGGGGTTATCTAAGGGCACTCTACAGAGCTCCCACATGTTTGAAACTTAAGGGATTGACAACACTAGTGGTTGATATCTGACACACAGCTACTTGTACCCTGGGCTGGAGGGGGAAGATCACACAGGCCACACCCTTTTAGGACACAGTCATGTTGGGAACACTGGGACGGTTCCCTGGCTTTGATAAGTGTAGTATTCTTATTCGTTTCTTATTACTGTACTTTAGTGTAGAATATTATGCACATGCTTGGATTGTTATTGTTCTCTCTGGGGTGAACATTCTATGGGTGGGGAGTTGGGAGAAAACAAGGCTCTTCATTGACTGTCGATGTTCAAGCTGTTTGTTCCTATTAAACCTAATCTTCTTCATGAACCTGTTGTACTAAATTACTTCATGAATTGGCGACGATCAAGATTTTAAGAAGACTTTAGAAAGGTTTTATGGACAGACAGCATTCACTTACTTGAGGTATTCATTTTTATATATTACTTCATGTGATTTGATTGCACCTGCGGCTGTTTTATATTACATGCTTTGATTGCACCAGCGCCTGTGTTGTTTTTAAAAAATATATGTAGAAGTGATACAGTGGCTTCTTATTTATTTTTTCCTTCTTTGGACGGAAGATATTTCTAAATTGTATGCACCCGATGTGTTAAGCTAACTAATGTCTTGGCTTGAAGTAATTTCGAGGTGTATATTGGAACAAGAAGCCAAAAAATTCATTGGGAAATCGAGTAATTTGCAGTGCTCTACCTGAACCACTTGTAAGTAAAAAGTGGTATTTTCATTTAAAGCACTGTATTAACGATGTCGTGTACGTGTTTTCGCTGTCAATATCGGGCAGAAAAAGAGGTTTGAATCGGCTGTTGCGTTCGAGCAGCTGTGTGTTTACCTCCATTGCATCTTTTGTAAATCCACAACGTACGATCCCGGCATTTTTTGAAACTGCATCCTTCTACTTGAGCGTGTACAGCGTACATACCTTCAGTGACATCGTTGACAGATGAACCTTCGAATGTTCTTTGTGTTCTGTTTCTCGACAGCTCTACTCATTATGGCTCATGCGTGATGACATCATCTCGTGACTTCACACGCAACGTAATGACCACCATTTTGTAGTCGTGTTACCTAGCAACTGGATACACGGATCGACGAAGAAGACTGCAATCTGAAATATTAAACATCGCGCAAGGAACAAAAGTTGGTTTTAAGTCTGAATATGAGCTTATTTTACTAAAGAATTCACATAATTTGCTATTTGATCCAAATTGGAGTTTGAACTTTGTATTTGTACGCGTTAAGAAAAAAAAAAGATTATTCTCATACAGAACAGCAGACTTTGGATTTTGGCAACCCTTTTTCTTATGTTAGTTAATTATTTTATAACTACTTCTTTCTTTTAGGTTTTTACTGTGACATTTTGCTATTGTGTATTTGATTTTATTTCAACTGTATTAGCATGTCTAACATTGTTGCACCTTTCCTACCAAGTGTAGGTGAACCTAAAATGGAATGGGATCTTTGGTATCCTATGTTTTTAGCTTTTGTTGACGTGTTAGAAGAGGATGGTTGTTCTGCTAAGAGAAAATTAGCTTCATTAAAAAATTGTTTGGGAGGAGCTGGTTTAAAGGAACTAGCATATTTACCTGCCATAGAAAGTTCAGGTGACACCAATGTTTTTGAAACTACTGTTCAACAGATGAAAAATAGATTTGGTAGGAAAATTAATACTGTAATGGAGAGATTTAAATTTTACTTACGGGCTCAAAAGGACGAATAATCCATTGAGGATTACGTAGCAGCTTTGTGTACCTTGGCTGGATATTGTGCTTTTGAGACCATTAATTTTGAGCAGGTATTAAGGGACCAAATTATGATGAAGACCAAAAGTAAGAAAATACAAGAACGTTTATGGATGGGTACTGAGTCTTCACTTAGTGCTGTGTTAAATATTGCTAAAGGGATTGAACAAAATGAGAAATGTGTCAGTGAAATAAGAGGTTAAGTTGTCAAAACTAAAGAAGTTATCCCTGAAGTTTCTGTAGTGAAGGATCAAACTAATTTTAAGAATGTTCCTTACTTTCCTCCCAAGAGAAATTCTATGGTAAAAGACAAAAATTTCTTTGGAAAAAAATCTCAAGTAGTTTGTTACAGATGTGGTGGTTTAGATCATGTAGGAAGTTACAAAGGTTGTCCTGCATGGAATAAAATTTACATTAAAAGCAAAAGACCGGGTCATTTCAGCAAAGTTTGGACCTAATCTTCTTCATGAACCTGTTGTACTAAATTACTTCAATAAGTGCAACCTAATCGGCATCTCAAGGATGGGGTCATATGGCAACAATGTGATCCCTTTACAGACTTACAGCAAGACTACCAGTTAGCACCTAACAAAACATATCACTATCTGCAGACAAGACATGCACTGAGGGCAGTGTTGCAGAGGGGCATGGTACTGCCCGAGTCCTCGTCCTTGATGAATATATGCCATGCAAGGCCACGTCACTGACATATAAGAAAATACTTCAGAACATCGCTGAGGTCCTGACACAACTGTATGAGCACTGGGCACACGATCTGGGGTGTCTCTAAGATGAGGACTGGTTAGAGGTCATTGCTTTCCCTAGATAAGTGGCCTAGTACAATTAAAAATCCTTCATTTTTTATATTATCTCCCGACTACATTGTTCAAGATGGGTAGGACAACAAGTGTCAATTGCAGACCCGGTTGTGGCCTTGTGGGTACTTTTTATCACACGATTTGGAAATGTCCAAAAATACAGGGCTTTTGTGTGATGTTAACTGATTGTCTGAATGAAGTAATTTGAGAGGAAACGTGGCAGAGCCTTCCAGCAATGTTGAAAATCATACTAAGAGGGGAGGGATGGGAAGAGAAAGGTTTTAAAGTGCCAAGGTGTGCGAATCTTTGGTTTTTAAAAGTGCTCAATTTTGTATTGTCAAGTCAAAAAGATCTTTATTTCGGCTGTGGGCCATAAAAGAGTACAGTGATTTACTAAAAAGAGTACAAAAGAAAAATAGATGACAATATAAGTTCATTATATCAATACCGGTTTCAGCAAAATTTGGCAACATAAGCTGCTATTCAAATTTCATAATTGTTGGCCACAGTTTAAGATTATTAAAACTATAAATAATTTCATAAGACAGTTTAAAAAACATAAAAAGGACTGTGTGCCACGGGATAAAAGTGCAGGCTTAGGTTTGTTCAATTAATAGCCTGCGCTTAAACCACATAACAGTCAGAAATTTTGAAACAGCAAATACTATAGGTCCAGTTGTGCCGGTTTTTAGTATTCTAAATGCCTGCATGCATCTTCGAAAGCCTACGTTTTTACATAGGGGAACAAGCCAGGACAAAAAAACAACAGATGCAGCTCCTTTTTAGTATCATGTTTACAAGCTGGACAATTGGTCGGGACAGAGGCACTTGCAGGTGACAGCTCGCAGAGGTAGAACACCATGCCTCCACTGTTTTTTTGCCAAAAGGGGATAGATGTCATCTAGGTATTGTTCTTTTTACTGGAAATGTCACTAAAAAGATTGGAGAAAAAAATGACAAAATAACTAATGAAAGCAACCATAGGCGTTAAATGCACATTAAAGAACTCTATCAAGAGAACAATAATTCTTAAATACATGTCCAATAATTTTACTTTTAAAAGAAAATGAGTTTCAATTTATATAACTTAATACTAAACATAAAATTACAAACTTCATTCTTATTATTTTGTCAGGGAGTTCTAAAACCCTATCCTATTGCATAGGTTGCAGAGTTCATAATATGAACATTCTCACAACAATGTTTTGAATGGAGATGGCACTGTAAAATCACTTCCTATTGTAGTTAAGAAATCTGATTTGAGATATCCGAGGGCAGTGAGTAGTTAGTGCTCCCCACTTGTGTCAATAGGGTTCTCCCTTATTTGGTTAATGGAGCTTCATGCCTTGGTCCCTCTAGCTGGGACCAAGCAACCCTCTTAGCACTTTAATGTCAGTGTTATGAAGCAACAAAGCCCAAGGCTGATTCAGGGAGGTGACATGGGCTAAAGAATCATACCTCAGAAATGCACAAAATGCACAAAAATAGCAATAAATCAATGTCCAGCTAATTAATGTTTCTTTAAAATGGAAAAGCAGCACGACAATGAGCTCACAAATAAATATATGGCACAAAATTACAAATAGTTAAACTATTTCAATTGGAAATGCAAATTGGAACCCCTCCTAATGGGGCCTTGCAGAATGGCAGGGTCCAAATCATGTACAAAAAAGATATATCAAAGATAACAACTATCCTGGTACATTTAGCTTGTTCCCATTTATGTGGTACTAGGTCACAATTTGCGCACCAGTAGGCTATTAGCCTAACTAAAATCAGCAATCCCCCTTTATGGGCATTCCGCAACCTTTAATGGTTTTTATCATCAGTAAGGTTAGACCTACACACTTAGTCAAGTCATTCATAATGTTAAATGTGAGTCCTATTGCATTTAGGAGAACATTTAAAAATCAGTGAAGTAAGACAATTGGCTATAACATGAGCATAAACATGACCATGTGGTCTCTGCTTAGCGAGACCCATCAAACATTTTAGGTAAATACAAATACATTAAAATGATAATACATGCTTTTTTTGTGACAACAAACATGTACCGTGGCCAGACCTAAAAAGTCAACTATACACTAAACCTCTTCCTTTCCATTTGTCAGAAAGTTCACAATGTACAACCTCTTGATAATGCATTTGTCAGAAGTCCCTTCCCGTTGTTTGGCAAGGAGTTCACAATGTAATGCTCTACCCATTGTATTTGTCAGAGAGTTCACAATCTTAAACCCCTTCCTAGTGTATTTGAGAAATCCAATGCAGGAGGTCCCTCGGCATTCAAATGTTCCTAGACCCAGTTGTGTCAGTGAGGGTCTTTCAACTTTTCTGGCTATGGGACATGGAATCAGAGAATAACAGCGCACAACATTCTATGTCAGGACCGGAGGCTTCAGATTATGCTATATCTTCCTTCGCTTTATTAACATAAAGAAACCACAGCAGCTTAGGAAAAGATATAATAAGAACAAAAACTGCTTTAAACATAAAGCATTGACGTAATGTTCAACAAAAAATCAACAACAACTCCCAAGAGTCTCTTTGTTATAATCATAGTCCACAGTCCTTTGTCACTGTTCATCATCCCTATATAACCGGACTTCCCATCATCTTCCTCCTCTTTCTTCGCTGCTCCCGCAGCCAGATAAGTGCTTTTCTATTTGTCTTCTTTTATTGTGCTTGATGTCTTGCGGTCTTTGGGGACCCCTTGCATGGTTTATTTCCTTTCAGAGTCCCCTAGTTGCGGGAACGTTCTGCCGTTCCTACGCGACTTTTTTTCCCACTTGTGTGCGGTGTGTACATAGACCGCAAGGGGGCGGCCTGTCGCCTCGCCGACCCTCCGGCGCGCCTCCGCGGTGCGAGAAGCCGCGCCGTGGGGTCTGCTTGCGCAGGGGCCGACCCTCGCGTACCCCTCTGACACCTGGTGCTCCGGGTCTGTACTTCACAAATTGACGCCCTTTGGGGTCTGTATGGCGGTTTTGACCGCGTGAATCGCCTTCGGGCGAGATCTGTGCACCTCTTTATTCGTGTGTGGCCTAGCACGCTTGAGGGGTACGTAGACCCGGTCCCGGCGTGGAGGGTCTGCGCGCTTGGGGGTTGGTGCAGCCCACCTGCCACGTCAGCTGGCCCAAAACGTGATCGCAGCCGCTGGGCCTGCCCACATTCGAGAACTTTCTCGGTTGCCGCCCTCTTGGGTGCCCCGCATTTGCCCTTGGTTCCGACATGGAAGGGGAGTATGATGAGGAGGCCTGCCCCTATCTGCAGGATGATGAGTTTTATCAGGCGGTGGACAGCTCCATCTATCGTTGTGTGACGGAGGTGGTAGGGCCCATGGAGGACCGCCTTTCGGCCCGCATCGTAGAGGAGTGTGCCAAGCTGGCAGCGGCGCAGGTGCCGCCGCCCCCCGAGCTCCCGGGGACGTCCGGCGGGTTGCCGCCCGCTCCGAAGAGACCCCGGGGTGAGGGGCCTTCATCGGAGGCCCAAGGCGTGGATAAGGGCGCCTTCGAGCGTCTTCGTGACGCCTTCCTGGCCAAGGCGACGGCGGTGCCTCCGACGCCCTTGGTGGACCCTGGCACTTCGGGCGGTCTGTCAACGGCGCCCGCCTCCCCGATCTACGACTCTCCGGACACGGATGACGACGGGGAGTCGACCCGGTCTTGGCTCCCGGCGCCTTCGGGAAAGGAGATGCCCCGAGATGAGTCGGGCATGCTGGACCCGGACGAGATCGTCCACCCCCGATCCGCGGCCTGGGCCCCGGGGGAGACGGTGGCGAAGTTTGTCGCGGGCCAGCTGCGCAAGCCCCTGGAGAAGGAGGCGAGGGGTTGCCTGCGCGGGGAATGCCCTCGGCCTACTTTGGAGGGGAAGGTGGCTATGACCCCAGAATTGGACCCCAAGATGGCCACCTTCCTGGCGAAATTCATGAAGGACCCCAGGAAGGGGATCGATCGGTCCTGGCGGGCCTGCCAGGACAAGCTGTTGGATGCGGTCGGGCCCGCCACGAAGATCCTCGATATGGCGGAGGAGGCTCGAGCGAATGGCACCGCCATTTCACCGGAGGTGCTCTCCAACTGGGCCCAGAGGGTGATCGTCTTCTTGGGCAACGCCAACTGTGCCCTGTCCACGGAGCGGCGGCGGTCGCTCCTCATTAAGCTGGACCCGAAGCTGGGGGACCTGGCCTCGTCGGAGGCAGGTGCCGTGGCCCAGGGTGGCCTCTTCGGTGAACCTTTCATCCGCGAGCTTGGAAAGTTCGTGAACACGTTCACGTCGCTGGACAAGGCCCAGTCCAGCATCAAGAGGGTGTTTCACCAGCGTTTTTCTGGAGGGGCCGGTCGCGGCAGGGGCCGCGCGATCGGCCGTGGTCAGCAGACCAACAACCGTGGACAAGGCTCCGGAAGAGGTCAGTACCAGACCTCGGCCAACTACACCAATTTCTACCCCACGAGGGGACAACGCTATGGTGGAAGAGGATTCCAAAAGAAGTCCGGACAGGGAAATGCCCCCGGTAAGTGTACTTTGCTTGGATCAAGTTCCGATTGGGGGGCGGCTGGCAAGCTTTTACGGGGAGTGGGAGTTGCTCACTGCCGATGCTTGGGTTTTGCAAACTGTGAGAGGTTTCCATATAGAGTTTCACGACCAGCCAACTCAGGTGAGGCCCCCGCGCCCAATGGTTTTCTCAGATTCCGACGCGCGATTGATAGACGGGGAGGTCTCGGACTTGCTGCGCAAGGGAGCCATCCGCCTATCAACGCGCCACCCGCATGGGTTCCTCAGCAACGTCTTCTTGGTAGACAAGACGGATGGGGGCAAGAGGCCTGTGATCTTATACTTAGATGACATCCTCCTCATGGGGCAGTGCCCGGAGGTGCTGGCAGGACAACTGCGTCAAGCGGTCGGCCTGCTTCAGAGACTGGGGTTCGTCGTCAACGGCTCCAAGTCGGTCTTGGTTCCCACTCAGCAGATCACCTTTTTAGGTTTCGTGGTGGACTCGGTGCAGGCGGTCTTGAGCCTACCGAGCCGGAAGGTCGCAAAGATACGGCACCTGCTTCGGCAGACGATCGCGAGGGATCGTACGTCACTGCGCCATGTCGCCAAGGTGGTGGGTCTTCTGTCGTCCTCCATCCAGGCGATCTTCCCAGGCCCGCTGCACTACAGGGCTCTTCAGCGCCTGAAAGCGCAGCATTTGCGCCGTGGGATGTGTTACGATCAGTGGGTTCCCCTCACGGACGAGGTGAAGGAGGAGATGTCATGGTGGCTGTCTCACATGGAGGCATGGAATGGGCGAGCGATCTTCGGGTCGGCTCCGGACTTAATCATAGAGTCCGACGCCAGCAGGTCGGGCTGGGGCGCCCGGTGCGGGGATTTTTCCACCGGCGGCGCCTGGTCGTCAGAAGAACAACAATTGCATATCAATTGTTTGGAGCTCCTTGCGGGCTCCTTCGCGGTTCGCTGTTGGACCAAAGATTCGGTCAAGGCTTGTGTCCTGCTCCGGATGGACAATGTTTCGGCGGTCCGATATGTGAACCACCTGGGAGGTCCTCGGTCCCGCGCCTTGGCGGATTTAGCGAAGGACTTCTGGGATTATTGCCTGTCTCGTCACATTGCGGTGACGGCGGAGTATCTGCCAGGCCAGTCCAATCAGGTAGCGGATTGGCACTCTCGACATCTCAGGGATGCCAGCCAGTGGAGACTGGATCCGGGAGTCTTCCGGTGGCTACACTCCCTTTGGGGCCCCTTCTCGGTGGACCTCTTCGCGTCCCGTCTCGACCACCAGCTGCCGCGGTTTTACAGCTGGAGGCCGGACCCTCTGGCGGAGGCCACGGACGCGTTCTTGCAGGATTGGAGTCGGGAACAGCCGTTTGCGTTTCCCCCGTTCTCCATGATCATGCGAACGGCGGCTCAAATACGCCGCCAGGGTGCGGACCTGGTGTTGGTTACACCGCTGTGGAGGTCTCAAGTATGGTTTCCGGTTCTTCTGGAACTTTCCTGGGATTTTCCAATCCTACTCCCCCTGTTTCCTCTGCTCCTGACGAGCCCGGATCGGGAACCTCACCCTCTCGTCATGCAGAACACTCTCCGCCTCGTGGCGTGGAGGCTCTCAGGAGACGCTGGACGCTCCCGGGCCTTTCGGGGTCAGCTGAGCACTTGCTCTCCAAAGCATGGGCTGATAGTACGACGAAGCGTTACAGATCCGCTTGGCTTAAGTGGATGCGTTGGTGTTTACGAAGGGATTTGGATCCCGTGGTCGCCGGCCTTGTTCCCGTGCTGAATTTCCTGGCTCATTTGGCCGACAAGGGTTTGGCGTATAGAACGATCAATGCTATCCGGTCGGCGATTTCTGCGGGCCATGATAACATCGATGGCCATCCGGTAGGGGAACACCCTTTTGTGTGCCGGCTTCTGCGAGCGGTTCGCCTCGCGCTGCCGCCAGAGCCCAGGTACTCCGTCCTTTGGGACGTCAATTTGGTCCTGAACCTGTTCCTATTGTGGCCAGCGAATTCTTATCTGTCTCTTAAGGAGCTCTCGGCGAAATTAGCCATGTTGTTATGTCTGGTCTCTTGTAGGCGCGTCTCGGACGTGCGCGCGCTGGATGTTTCTGCACGCATTTTTTCCCCGGAGGGGGTTACTTTTACGGTGGGTCGACGCACTAAGACGTCGTCGCGTTCCATTTCTTATCCAGCCTTTACTGACACTCCTAAGTTGTGTGTCGTGCAATGCCTCAAAGCATATGAGGACCTGACCTTGGATCTACGCCCTCCGGGCGAGCGTCAGTTGTTGATTGCCCTGCGGAAGCCACACAAAGCTGTCTCCTCCCCCACCATCGCTAGGTGGGTGCGTTGGGTCATGCAAGAAGCGGGCATCAATACTTCTCTCTTTGGAGCGCACTCCGCCAGGGGGGCCATGGCCTCTAAGGCATTCTCGGTGGGTGCTCGTCTGGAGGACCTTATGCGAGCGGCGGACTGGTCCTCGGATTCCACCTTCAAGAGGTTTTATTTTAAGCCGGTGGTGGATTTAGCTCAGTTGGTGGTAAGTAAGCTTTAAACTAGCATAATCTGAAGCCTCCGGTCCTGACATAGAATCGAAATTTGCCTAGCTTACGTAACGGTAAGTTTCAATTCTATTAAGGACACGGAGGCGAGGATTATCCCACCCGGACTACGGTGGTGTCTCTACCCACCCGTATGGCAGTAAGTAAAGCGTTTTCCTTTACGTTGTCTGTACTGTGTTGTTCACTGAATGCTCCTCGCCTTGTTGTAACCTTTTCCTGGGCCACCTCGCTGATGCTGTTCCTTTTTTGGCAGGCAACGACGGTGCTAAACAGGACCAATGAGGCTTAAGCGTGATCTGCGCGAAGAAAGAGGAGGAAGATGATGGGAAGTCCGGTTATATAGGGATGATGAACAGTGACAAAGGACTGTGGACTATGATTATAACAAAGAGACTCTTGGGAGTTGTTGTTGATTTTTTGTTGAACATTACGTCAATGCTTTATGTTTAAAGCATTTTTTGTTCTTATTATATCTTTTCCTAAGCTGCTGTGGTTTCTTTATGTTAATAAAGCGAAGGAAGATATAGCATAATCCTCGCCTCCGTGTCCTTAATAGAATTGAAACTTACCGTTACGTAAGCTAGGCAAATTTCGATTCACCTTCAATAGATCAATATTCAGCCAGTGCTTTCTCTTTAAAAAGGAAAAGTGCTTTAATGCGCACACTACTAAATATTAAAATCAAAATGACATATATTTACAATATTCAAAGTGGAATTGAAAATTGGAACCACCCCAAAAGGTGCCATGCAGAATAGCCTGGGTGCAAGTCATGTACTCTAAAGAAATATAACAAGGTGCAATTAAATATGTAACTATAGTCTGCTCTCATTATCGGTGAGGACATGCAACACTTTTTACACCAACAGTCTAATTGCGAAAGAATGAAAATATTAGAAATTTTCACAATCAAAAAAGTTATCTACATGTTTTTTCAAGTCATTCACAACGTAAAATGAGAGACATACTGCCTTTGCATTCACATTCCAAAATCAATCATGTAAGCCAAATGACTTTAAAATTAACATGATGGGGTGTGGCCAAGATGGCGGAGTAGAAGGACGCGACCTCGGCGAGCTCCTCCGGCCCAGGCCCCTGAGCACCTTATTTATCGCTGATCTCCCCCCACCGTCGCTAGCTGGCGATGGCGGGTGCAGTGGAGAACTGGTGGACCTTGCTGGGAGAGAAATCTGCGTGCCAGAAGGCACTTTTGGCGGACTGTGGAAGCCGAGCCGCGACCTCCGAAAGCTGCGGCCCGACCGGAAGTGCCGTTGGGTCCGCCCTGTGAGCGAACTCGAGCCTGAGGCGCTGTGCGGAGGCTGCTGGCACGGCCTAGAGGGGAGCCGGGACCAGCTCGGGTCCGCCCCCTACTGCAGTGCGGAGCCGCTGACTGTGGCGTTGAACGAAAGCGACCGGAGCGGTGAGAAGTTGGGGCCCCGCCAAGACGAACAACCGATTTACAGCCGTGGATGGGACCGGTGCCGAGGATTTCGGAGGCCTTGCCGGCCTGGCTCGGGGCACGAGATCGTCCCACCCGCTGAAACCGGACAGGAAGTGGTGGGTGCCTGGTGGTGCAACTCGGGCCCAGAGGAGTCTCAGAAGCCTTTGAAGCGATTGCCGCGGGGAACTGTTGGCTGTTGTTTTGTACGGCTTGGGGTCCGCTCGGGGGCCGCTTGAGAGGCAGAGTGCTACGGAGCGTGGATGCCATTTTGACCTGGAAGCTACATCCCGCCGGCCTAGCACTGAGGTGGAGTGGGCAGGAGTCTCCGCCCGGAGAGCACGGAGCGGTGGAGAACGGGTGTTGGACTGCACTACAGGAGCGACGTGCGGCCTCTTTGGTCAGGGCGGTCACACACCGGGTAGCTAAGTGGTGTTGTGAACGCTATTATCGCTGGTGAGGATTGAACACTCTTATTCGGCTCCCAAAATGGCCGGCAACAGGGGGAACAGGAAGGGTGACCGCACCCTGCCGGAGATGCTGAACAGGAGCAACGCTCAGCAAGACCGTGGACAGCCCTCCCCCAGTCAGTCTAGCAGTTCATAGGGGGCGAGCGGAGGGGAGCCACCAGTTACTAGGTCGTTCCTTGAGTCGCTCTTTAGCTCCCTACGGGATGACTTCCAGACTCTCAAGCAGGAAGTAGCGGGGGAGGTACGAGAGGTCCGGAGAGAGGTTGATGGCCTAGGAGAAAGGGTCTCATCCGTGGAAGAAGCGGGACATGCCCGGGACGAGGAACTCACACAGCTTCAGCAGAAAGTGATTAGGCTCCGAGACCAGCAGATTGATCTACAATCCCATGTGAGGACCTCGAGAACCGTTCCCGGAGGAACAACATCAGGGTCCGGGGGGCGTTCCGCTCGGAGAAGAAGGGGAAGAGGCGGCCGCCTACTTGCAAGATCTGTTTCGGGAAGTCCTGGGTGAGCCGGCAGACTTTACTCTCAGGATCGATAGAGCACATAGAGTGGGCCCACGACATAGAGCCCCGGCGCCTCCCCCCGATCTTCTGGCTTTCCTGACGGACTATCCGCTGAAAGAAAGGATTCTAAGGGTAGCTCGCACTAAGCCCTCCTTGGAGTTCAGAGGCCATAGGGTGGCCCTCTTTCAAGATCTTTCAGTGGTTACCCTACAGAAACGCAAGTCTTTTAAGATTGTGACTGATTTCTTGCGGGAGCATGACATTCAATATTCTTGGGGCCACCCTTTCCGTATCATCTTCCACTGAAACGGAATATTGCATCAGCTGCGCTCCCTTCAGGACACCTGTACTGTATTGGGCATCACGGCGACTGACGAAGATGGGCCCACTCCGCGTCGTCGCCGGATCACCAGGGATGGCTGGCAATCGATCCCTGGCCGCAGGTCTTCGACTTCTTCAGTGAGACCGGACTCGCCTACTATCCGGGCTGAGATGGATAATGCTGTGCGGGAGGTCGCTAGAGAAACGGCGACAGAGGAGGTTGCTTTGACCGCCTAAGAATTCTCCGGGGGGAGATCGACATCGCTTCTTCTTTTTCGAGCTGCAGGTTTGGGTGCCTGGGGGGGTGGAGGGGAGCGGGGGTGGTGTTGTGGCTGGACGTCCACTTTCGAGACTTTTCCATAGACTTGCCATTTTGAGCCGGCCTTGGACAATGGCTTCCTTGACTCTTTTTTTGGAGGGACGGGGACAGTGTTTGGGGTTTGGAAGGGGTTGTTTTGGGGTGTTGGGGTACCGGGAGGGTTCGTGGGAGTTGGGAGTGGGGAAAGAAGTTGTCCAGTGCGCTGTACTAGGAAATGTTGCTTTGCCTGAGTTTCTCCATTTTGCTTGGCTTTGTGGCGATAGGTTGGAGCATGGGGAGGGGGTCTGTGGGGTTGGCGCGTGTGTGGCGGGTGAATTGGTCGAACTGGGGCTGGTGGTTGGTACTAGGCCACGCTGCGCAAGGGGGAGAGGCGTTGCATACTGTTGGTGGATGACCGACTTGCTGTTTGAGTTTGAGGGAGTATGCTCACCCACGGTATTCACCATGCAGGACACTTGCGCCTTTACACACATTTCTTCCTATGCCTCCTCATTCTTTTAAAATCGTGACCCTGAATGTCAGGGGTCTGAACAATCCCGTTAAGCGGCGAGCGGTACTTTCCCTGTTGGAGAACACCCAAGCAGACATTTGCCTCCTTCAGGAAACCCACCTATTGCCACAGGACACACATAGGCTACGCTCTTGTAAATTTCCAACGCAGTTCTTTTCTTCAGGTCCTACCAAGACAGCCGGGGTAGCGATTCTAGTGGCTCGACACTTCAGGGGGGAGCACATCCATAAATTCACAGAAATTAAAGGGAGGATGTTGGCACATAGGCTTCGGGTGGGGGGCATGATATTCACGATAGGCTCTCTTTATAGTCCTAATGACAAACAGGAGCGGTTCTTGCAGTCTGCGGTGGAAGAGATTTCAGCCTCGCCGGATAGGCAGGTTATCCTCGGGGGCGACCTTAACATGGTCTTTGATTCGGTAGTCGACTGATCGGCTCAGCGCTCCCCGCAAGTCGGGGAATTCTCAGCTGGTTGCAAGGCGCGACTTGCGGAGGTGGACCTCCAGGACCTCTGGCATCATAAGCACCCCGTGGACAGGGATTACTCGTACTACTCCTACGCGCACAAGACCTACGCGAGGCTTGATCACCTCCTGGTCACCTCTCCGGTGCAGGCCCTTGCGTCTACCGTAGACATGGGGGTTATTTCCCTGTCGGATCACGCCCCTGTTGAGGCATCCTTCTGCTTGCCACCGTCTGCCGCCCCGGCGAGGGTCTGGTGCCTCCGGGATACTCTGCTCCACAGGAAAATGGTGACGGACCGTATTGAGCAGGTACTTTGTGAATATTTAGCGCACAATGACAACACAGATACTACCAGAGCCACCCAGTGGGCAGCTTTGAAGGCGGTCCTCCGAGGAGAGTTCTTATCGATCTCTGCGGCCGAAAATAGGGAGCGCAAGATAAAGCGGGATGAGCTCACTGACAGGGTCCGGGAATTGGAGCTGATTCACCGCAGAACTGGGGCCCGAGGATTTGGCGGCAGCTTAAAGAAGCAAGGAAACTTCTTGCTGCCTTAGATGTGGACCGGGCGGAATATGCGGCCCTTCGACTACGACTTGCGTTTTATACTGGGGGGGATCGCTGTGGCAAACTTTTGGCCAATAGGCTCCGGGCCACTATACCATGGGCGGTATAGTGAAGGATGACTCCTGCATCTCGGCCGCGTTCCGAGAGTTCTACGGCAACCTCTATGCGGGTGACCCGCCGGATGTGCCGGCTATGACCTCCTACCTAGACTCGATCACTTTACCCTCCTTGGACCCACTACAGGCGGACCACCTAAACAGGGACATTAGCATAGAGGAAGTAGTGACGGCCATTGCCAGACTTAAGCACGGCAAAGCACCAGGCCCGGATGGCTACTCGGCCCTCTTCTATAAGACGTTCTGCGGATCGTTAGCCCCAATCCTCGCCCGCCTTTTCAATTCCTTCGCGGAACCTGGAGCCATCCCGCCTGATCTCTTGAGGGCTTCCGTCACGGTAATCCCCAAACCGGGGAAAGATCCTAAACACTGTGGATCTTATAGGCTGATATCTCTTTTAAATGTCGACCTGAAACTTTATACTGGGATCTTGGCAAGCCGCTTGGCGCTTCATCTGCCCGGCCTTGTTGATCCGGATCAGGCGGGCTTTGTTCCGGGACGGCAGACGGTGGATAATACAAAACGGGTGGTCCACCTGCTGGAGAAGGCATCCCGGATTCCGGGTGAGAGGATGATGCTCACGGTCGACGCAGAAAAAGCGTTCGACCGCGTGCACTGTCCCTTCTTGGAACAAGTGCTGGTGAAGGTGGGTATTGGAGAACGGTTTCGCTCTATGATCCTCAACTGCTATAAGGAGCCATCAGCGGTGGTCCGGGTTAATGGCCATACTTCCGCAGCCTTCCCCATTGAGAGAGGCACAAGGCAGGGCTATCCACTCTCACCCTTGCTCTTCGCTCTCTACATGGAGCCGCTTGCTCAGCGCGTGCGGACTCGACCGGCGGTGGAGGGGATATGGATGGGTGGCTTTACCCATGCGGTTAGTCTCTACGCTGATGATGTCATCTTCACATTGGCTACACCCCGGACGTCACTTCCGGCCTGTATGGAAGAACTGGCGGCATTCAGCACGGTCTCGGGCTTTAAAGTAAATATGGGGAAGTCGGTGGCTTTGGATATATCCCTGGCGCCTGATACCAAGGCGTACTTGCAGAACAGGTTCCCGTTACTTTGGTCCTCGGAGGCGATACCGTATTTAGGGATTCAGATTGCCCCTACGTTGCCAGCCATGGTCTCAGCCAACTACTTGGCCTTGGGTGCCAATATCAAGGCCGAGCTAGGCCGCTGGAATCGCGGCATCCTTTCCTGGTTGGGCAGGATTGCTGCTGTCAAGATGACGATCTTGCCACAAGTGCTCTACTTATTGAGGGCCCTGCCGCTGCTGCCGCCGAAGGGGTGGATACAGCAATTGCAGTCGGACGTAGCCCGTTTCATTTGGCAGGGGAAAAAGCCCAGGCTACGCAGGACCCTTTCTCTTTTGTCTCCTGACGCTGGAGGCTTGGGCATTCCTGACTTCCGGAAATACTTTCAGGCGACGCAATTGAGGTACTTGGTCGAATGGTGCAGGTGGGAGTCGGATAAGCATTGGCTTTTCCAGGACCAAGCGGTGGCGGGGCGGCCTCTGCAGGAGATACCGTTCCTGCACCGGACTCATCGGCCTAAGAATCTTTACGCATCCTTCATTACTAGAGTGCCTTTGCGGGTTTGGGATGCGACCTACCTTAGGTATGACCTCACCATGTTTCCTTCGCCCCTTTCGCCGCTAGTGGATAATCCTGCCTTCACCCCCGGGATGGAGAAAGGAGCTTTCACACATTGGCGGCAGGCAGGATGCAGAGCTTTATGTCACCTGTATGGCCCCGAGGGTATCATCCCGTTCACACAATTTCGGCAGGAATTCTCACTCCCTGAAACGGAGAGACACCGTTACATGCAGGTTCGGCATTGGGCCCTTCAGCCACAGGTGCGGGAGGTGGCGGATAGGATGCTCTCACCGTGTGAGAGATGGCTGTTGTCCCGTACATCGGACTCAAAACTAATCTCGGACCTGTATAAGTTTTTGCAACTACCCTCCACACACTTCCACAATCCAGGGAAGCATGAGCGAATTTTGCGGATCTCGCGTTCGCGAATTTTGCGGATTTGCGGATTCGCAATCCGCAAAATCCGCGAATTCCCGCGAATTTGCGGATTTTTTTTTTTTGTGTTCGCCCGTGTTTCTGCCAGTTCGCGAGGGTTTTGTACACTTTCGCAAATTGCGAACTTACCTGTCGGGTCGCAAGTTTTGCGAACTTGTTGTTTCTACGTGTCCAGCCTGTTTGGGACACTCTTCTTCATCACTGCCACTCTCTGTCACCACTGCCACTCTCTGACTACTCATGCCACCCTCTGGCCCACCCATGCCACCCTCTGTTTCATCACCACACCCTCTGGTTGTCCAGTGTACATTATTTTCGGTAAAGCAAATCACACCTTCCCTGCCTCAAGTGACCTGAATTAATTTGGGGCTGATTAATGTGTCACAGAATATTTTTTTAGCTGGCACCTGCTTCCTTAGTGCGCCCTGATTAGTGATCTTTTGCACTTGCTAAGTGCTTTCATTGTTGCAAAATTAGTTACAACACCTGCCCTGCCCCAACTGACAATAATGAATTAGGGGCTGATTAATGGATTTTAACTTCCAGCCTGGCTCCTGCTTGTCTCCCTTAGCTGTAATTCAGGACCTTTGTGGCATATGTGTAACTATTCTGAGGTTCAGAGCAGGGTCACATAATAGTTTCAACTGGCAACTGAACTCTGGAGGGGCCCCTCAGGAAGCACTACAGGAAATGGCTACTAATGATGAGCCTGAACTTTTGAACCTGGTAAGTAGTTACTTTCAGTTTGCTAAAATCGTATTTCTGCAATTTTGCACTTATTCGCGGGGCGCGAACTCACGCGAACTCACGCGAACAGTGCGAGCAGTGCAAGCAAAATCCGCTGCTCGCGGATTTGCGGATTTTGCGGGAGATTCGCAAATCTCGCGGATTGCGGATTTCCCGAAAATCCGCAAAATCCGCGAGCGGAACGGATTTTCCGCCCATGCCTAAATCCAGGGAGGGTTAGATGGGAACGGGAGCTTGGGAGGACACTGAGCCCCAAGGAATGGGACCACATATCTTCTAGGGCGCGCCACTCAGCCTATCATATGGACCTCACAGATACCTTTACTAAAGTGTCCACTTACTGGTATTATACGCCTGAGCGGATTCATGAGTTCGACCATAGTAAGACGGACACGTGCTGGCGGGGGTGCGGACATCGGGGCACACTCACGCACATTCTCTGGGACTGTCCTCTCTTAACTGACTACTGGAAGGAAGTGCTGGATGAAATTGACTCTCATTTCGGCATAGAGCTCCCGCGCTTCCCGGCATGTACCCTGCTAGGACTCCCAAATGCTCTAATGTATCCCCTCAAGTCCAGAAGAGGCAGACAGATCGCCATTGCACTCAGCTCTGCTGTTCAGAATATCTTGATACATTGGCGTACAGACACAGTACCCACGATAACGGGCTGGCTCCACAGACTTTGGCATGTGCTGGGGATGGAGAAATTGTCTTTGGTGGTGGCTGGGGATGTAACGCAATTTAATGAACTGTGGCAACCATTTCACTCTTTGCTGCTCACAGAGTTCAGAGAGCTCACTTGCCCGAGGTACCTCCGCCTCCGACGGCTTACGAGCCCGCCAGCGCCAGATCAGTGAGAGGGATGAGATCCTCCTCCCCAATTGCCTATAGCCTCGGGAGATAGGCTGCATGTTGGTAGCGCACTGGACAGTGGGGAGGGGCGGGTGGGGGGGGAGTTGGGGGGGCATTGGGACATTGGGGTGGTGGGGAATGTTTGGGCTAAAATGTTGTGACATGCCGGACTTTTGCTCCTTTTCATTTGCTGATCTTATATTGCTGTATATAATTTTGGATGTGTCACACTGAATGAATAAAATACTTTAAACCTAAAATGAACATGAACTTGACCATGTGGTCTTTGCCTTAATAAATTAGGCAGACCCAGAGGATGCATTGAAACGAATATTAACTCCCCCTCTGGAGACACCAAGCCTTCACTGTGGGCTGATATGAAAATGAATACATGTACTAAATCCATTCTTATTGCCTTTGTCGGAGAATTGATCATTTAAAACTTATTCCTATTGTATTTATCAAATAATTTAAAACATGTATCCTCTTTCTATAGTGTCTGTCATGGAGTTTATAATATAAGACTCTTTCCTACTAAGTTTGTCAGAGAGTTCACTAGGTAAAACCCCTTGCTATTGCCTTTGTCAGAGTTCTTACAGTAAACCCTCCTGAAACGGCTGAAATCCATTGGAATCCAGGGTTCGGTTCTTAACTGGATTGCCTCATTTCTTTCAGACCGTAAAAAACAGGTCCACACTCCCCCCTACACCTCTTCAGTTAGGCCCCTCAAATGGGGCGTCCCTCAAGGCTCCTCGTTGAGCCCGCTTCTTTTTAATGTTTATTTCACCCCTTTGGCCGAATTGATATCACAGTCTGGAATTAAAATAACATCGCATGCTGACGATATCCAGCTTCTATTTTCCTATGATGAATTATCTGCCACCACCTTTGATTCCCTAAAAACATGCCTCAGGAATATTGCGAAATGGACGGACCACAATTTGTCTTAGACTCAACGCAGACAAAACAGAGGTCCTGTTTTTCAATCAACCTTCTCCCCTAGCCTCCAATCTCTGGTGGCCAGAAGATTTGAGCATTGCCCCTCTTTCTAAAGACTCGGTTAGAAACCTGGGTGTCAGGTGGCACAACCGCCTGTCCTTTGCTAATCAAGTACAAACAGTCTCTGCCGCTTGTTTTAGTCAAATTAAAATTATAAAAAAGTTTATCAATTACCTGCCCAGAAGTACTCGTAAAACCATAGTCCATGCGCTCATAACTTCGCATCTAGACTATGCTAATGGACTCTATCTGGGTCTGACAGCAGGACTGTGCCACAGACTCCAGACGGTTCAAAATGCCGCTGTCCGTTTGGTCAGTGGCATCTCACTTAGACAACACATTTCCCCCTAATTGCGGAAACTGCACTGGCTCCCCATCTCTAAAAGGATCGATTTAAAGCCATGACTCTGGCCTTTCAGACTACCAAAGGCTTAGGACCAGCCTATCTCATAAAGAGACTTCGTCTCTATAGTCATTCCAGAGCCTTGCGCTCCAACATCAAATTGCTACTAGTCACCCCTAGATTTAAAAAAGCCCGATCTGGAGGTAAAACCTTCAAAGTGTGTGCCACCCATCGCTGGAACAAACTCCTGCTTCATCTCCGCACGACTCAGTCGGAACATGAATTCCGCAGATCCCTTAAAACCTGGCTTTTCTGCTAATATGATTTGCTCTGGCCTAACTGCTGTCTGTTCAATAGCGCCGGTACACCCCGTTGGGGTAGCTCTGCGCTCTTTAAAATACACAAATAAAAAAAAAACAGTTGCTATTGCATTTATCAGTTGGTTCATAAGATATAAACACTGTCTGTGGTGTCTTGCAAGGAGTTCCCAATGTAAAACCATTTCCTATTGTTTTTTTCACGCAGTTCACAATGCAAAGCCAATTTCTATGTTATTTGGGCAAGCAGTAAAACCTCTTTTTTATCAGAGCTCTCTTTGAGTTTTCATGTGAACCCATTCTTGCACCACTGGTCATGGACTTACATCATGCAAAGCCCCTTCCAACTTTATCAATTATGAATAATGGAGCTACCTCCTGTGTGGACTAACACAACAACTTTGAGTCAAATGCTTGTACAGAAGAAGATTCACCTGTGGGCAGAGCCAGCACCCCTCCCCCAGTCTCCTCCCACTACTTCTTATAGCTCTTTTTCTCAAGTGATTAAATAAGCCTTTGCAGACGGATGCCCTGTTAACTGATGGCTAAAAAGCAATGAAATTAAACCAAAAACATGGTCCTATAATGGCAATCCAGGGAATCCATGTTGGCAAACATGTCCACAGGTTTTAGCACAGAGTAATAACAATCTACACATGAAAGGCAATTGGCTTTAACGTGTACTTTTCACAATACATAATTCAGGTATATTGCCTCTGTCACACTTTTCTTAACAAATGGATCCGATCTATGTCATCAGTCATACGTTTTCCGGATGAACTAATCCGAACTACAACCTTGATCAATGGGTTGGCACCGTAAATAACTCAGACCAAGTTTATCTGTATGATCGAAGCACTCTTTTACATTGAATGCACACAACCTCCCCAGTGAAATTAAGAAGGAAGATCAGCATGTGAGCGGAGACAAAACCTTCTCTCAACAGTGCTCTTAAAGCTCTTTTTATGTGAATCACATAAGGTCTGGCAACAGCGGCACTGTCAAGCCAGACACAAAAAGAAGCAACCTGAACATACATGCTTTCCCGTTGTCAACAAAGGGATTGCAACAGCAGCCAGGCTGTTTAACTTGAGTGTTCCCAAAAACATGCTTCTGTCTCAAAGTTTCTGCCCAGGGTCAGGCATGCTGCTTCCCTTAAAACAGATGATTCCTTTCATGCTGCTCTTGTGCGGCTCAGGCAGGGCAAGTGGTGGAGCCTTCACCTTAAACATTGGAATTCAACCATTAATTTGCATAAACATATAATGCTAAAATAATGGCATACATTTAAAGCTCAAACACCTGCTCTGTGTTTTGTAATGCAATTTTCCACTCATTTTCAGAAATATTTCCCAGAAGGATTATTATATGCACAACAATAAACCACAAACTCTGATTTATACAGTGTTGGAAATAGAAAGAAATACTTCCGAATCCCAGAAATTGAGGGCAAAGGATGGCAGCAGAAAAGGGACTGAGTCACTCGAGGGGGACTCATGAGGGTTGGAGTCAGACAGCCACCTGTTCTATACATTATTAGGTCTCGTAGCGAAAACACAGCGCGTAAGCGCTGTGTCTCGCCAGAGATCTTTTGTTGCTGACTCTGCTTCCCAGGAGACAGAGATGGCCGCGCATATCTCGCAAAAGGCGATCGGCGCAAGCCATGCGCGCGCGAACGCGCTCGTCGTGTCTGTCTCCTGGGAAGCGCATACATACACAGGCACACTTCCCCCTGCACGCATGCGCACACACAGACACAAACACGAGCGCAAATACACGCATGCACACATACAGAGACCCCCGTCGTGCACACACACACACACGCTCCTCCGTCGCACACACACACGCTCGCACACACAAGTGCACCGCCCCCCGTCCCACTTACCGCCAGTCCGGTCTTTCCCCTCATCTCGTGCACAAGCTGCGCTGGACACCAGTTTATGCATCCCCTCTCCTCGCGCGCCACAGTCCACGTCGTACGTCATAACTTCGGGGCTATCGGTTGGGGGCGGAGTCCGGCAAGGCGTGGCGCGTTAGAGCTTTGGGATTGTTGTGACGTCACCAACCGGCGCCGGACCGGAAGTAGAGGAGGCGGCCGAGCTGTGACAGGTGAGATCCCAGGGAGAGCAGCTGGGCAAGGGGCCCTTCCTGGACACTTGTTTTCTTGGCGCTGGCATGAATGCATGTAGCGCCTCTGGGCTGCTCTGCAGTAGCTCTGGCTGCTGTCCTGTGCCGGGTGGTGGAAATCAGTGCTGCGCCTCTCAATGGCCCTTGATGCGCCAGTCCCCATCACTCGTTCGTTCCCCTGGGCGTGGCTCCGGTGTACTGCCCCCGGGGTAGACCTTGCTCTGCGCGCTCATCCCCCTGGGCCAATGGAAGGAATGCGGCCTCTGAACCGTGGAAGAGGGAGAGAGCGGAGCCACATACCTGACAACACTGGCAGCCCCCCCCCCCCCCGCAGCCCCGCACACACGAGCACCCACAGTGCTGTCACGGTCTGCAGTTACAATCCGATGCCATCAAACCCGCGCACCGACACCCACGCTGTCTTTAAAACCATGCTACCCTTCACACAGACACTCCTACACAACTCTCAACGATAACCTCGACCTGCACGGAAGCACCTTTCCCCCTTCCACTCAGGCACCGCAACCTGCACGCTGGCGCCCCCTGACCACATCCTACACACAGAGTAGCACTGACAGACTGATGCACTGACTGGCCACACTTCTACACCATTGCCATAGTATCCCTCACCCAACCAGCACTAACAGCCCAGGCAACACACTTCCCCCTCGCACTCTCCACACACTGAGCCACTAGACCCTGTCACTGCACACCGACAAACCCCACCTTCACACCCCCCTATCACTGACAGACTCCCCAGACTACCACCCTGTCACCTGTGACCCTGCCACCCATCAGTATGCTCGCCGGATGACAGCCTCACCATGCCTCCCTACTTCATGAAACACGAAAAAACCAGCATGGCACAAGAGTGAAGAAATAAACCCAGCAGCCATGTCTCAAGTTTTCAATAGCCAAGTTATTCTAAAGTGTCTTTCTTTATTACTGCAAAAAAGCAACACCACAGGGCAATATTGTACACGTGTTTACAGCAGCATCCCTAACCTGTGCAACAAACTCACACAGCCCCCTCCTCCCCCCAGTATTTCCCAGTGGCCCCATCTTCTTTATGCAAGCCTCAATAGTAGCACAGCTGCGCGCAGCCCCACCTCCCCCGCACAACGCCACACTTTACGGCTGATTCGACAGAACGCAGGCATGTACCAAACAATACATTCAGTGCACGCACTTTCAAACAGCATCCTTCCAGTTCGCACTTACTGAAACAGTGTGCACTGCTGCCCCTCGCAGAATGCGACGGAGATCAGTGTGGAGTGACTGCTCGTAACATGCATATGTGGAGTGGCGGGCCGATATATCCATGATTGATAAACTCGATAAGATGCCGAAAGCGGTGACGTACGAGTCATTTGGGGCCCTTTGTTAGTAGAGCAGGAGAGGTGTATTTCAACTCTGTACAAAGGGAAAGTGCACCGTGAGGTGATAATAATCAGAGCTGTGTGAATAATAACAGCTGTGAGCCCATGCCTGAGGTGCATCATCAGAGCTGTGTAAATGATAACTGCGTCAGTCCCGTGCGTGAGGTACATCATCAGAGCTGTATGAATATTAACAGCTGTGAGCCCGTGCCTGAGGTGCATCATCAGAGCTGTGTGAATAATAACTGCGTCAGCCCAGTGTCAGAGCTGTGGGAATAATAACAGCTGTGAGCCCGTGCGTTAGGTGCATCATTAGAGCTGTGTGAATAATAACTGCGTCAGCCCCATGCTGAGGTGCATCATCAGAGCTGTGTGAATAATAACAGCTGTGAGCCCGAGGCTGAGGTGCATCGTCAGAGCTGTGTGAATAAGAACTGCGTCAGCCCCGTGCGTGAGGTGCATCATCAGAGCTGTGTGAATAATAACAGCTGTGAGCCTGTGCCTGAGGTGCATCATCAGAGCTGTGTGAATAATAAGTGTGTCAGCCCCGTGCGTGAGGTGCATCATCAGAGCTGTGTGAATAATAACGGCTGTGAGCAACAGCATACTCTTGCACACACTCTCACTGCTCATCAATTCAAAGTTTGCTAAAAACTTTATGCAACGCATTGTCATACACAATGCCAATATCTCAAACTTTAATGCTGCGAGACCTATTGCATTGCAAATGCTTGTTTTTTAACTCTTTCCACTATGAAATTGGAAGCAATATCAAATAAGATGGTAAATCAGTTCTGGTGTACTTTATTGGTGACAGACTGCATTTGAAAATATCTTATGGGCTTTCAGGCACCTACCGTAGAGATCCTTGTGTATCTAGAAAGTTCCGAGGTACAACAGCATTAAGATAACTTTTGAATTAATGTAATTTCTGAGGAGATCTTTGTTTAGTTTAGCCACAGGTCTGACCGATCATGAAATAGAATAGAGCTTTAATGTGCCTGGTAGAAGGCACAGCACCTAAAATGTTTCTATAAATAAGACAAAAATTTATGAAAAGGGTTAAATAAATTCGCCCATACAAACAAAACAATTGTCTGTTTGTATTCACAAAAATTGTGAGATAAGTGGTGGAGGGCTAGCATCTTCAATTTTCTACTTCGTTTTCTGTATGACATTTGCATCGTGGTGTTAGGCTCCGGTTAGCTCCCAGTTTGGACGAGAATCTAACAGGAGTACTGATAGTCCTTTAAGTGAGGCATTTGTGTTGGGTCCAACGAGAACTGAAAATAGAAGACATCCCTGGTGCCCTGGAGGTTGCTGCCTTGAATACAAAGCACACAAGGTGCGGACGTTCCTAATTGGGTGCTAGCATCAGCAGGCTGCACTGGCACACAGTTGGCACCTTTCCCTGGTGCTGGCCTGGGTCTGACTCACTAAAAGATACCAGATCAAGAATTTGGCTGGATCCCATCTTCTCCTTTTCCAGCACAGACTTGGATCTAAAATGTTCAATGAAAGACTTATGTTGTAGTTAGTTGCTGACATTCGCACATGACCCGAACTAGAGAAACAGCAATTGCAGCCAGATTCCCTTTCCAAAGATGCTCCGAATATTTAGAAGTAAGATAGCACCCAGATGCCTGAACATATCGAATGGGATCACTGAGACAGTGAAATCAGTGAGAAATTGATCCAAGGATGGGTGAGGCCAAATGAACAGACCCTCACCACATCATCCATCATCCAAAACTCTGAATGGTAAGGGAAATTTACAAACGTAGGGCCTCATGTATCCAAGGGTTTTAGATCATTCTGTGTCTAAGGGGAAATATGTTAGGACGCAAAGGCCATCTCTTCTTCTAATCTTATTTACTTGAAGGATGCAACAGTTAATTATGCCCACAGAAATAAAGAGTGTCTGCATAACTTGCAGACTAGTCTTGCATCTGCATGTTCACATTTACACATGGTGCAAAAACAATTGGTAAAGCTATACGAAGAGGTCGCGTAAGGAAAGTAATGCAGAGCTCAGAGTAGAGCAGCTGGTTCTGAAAGAGCTCACCTCTTTGAAGATGGAGAGATGCTGAGATCTGGAGACAGAACAATGATCAGGACTCCAGGAACCACTGCTTGCAGACATCTATCACTGCGCTGTCCCGGCGTGTGAGCCGGGGGTCCTGGTCCGAAACCTTCGCTGTGGACCCTATGGACACGACCATGACCAGGTTACTGGGAGGGACATTTATTATCACTACCAATGCCATTTTTCACGTTTTATACGTGTGTATATAGATAATCTTGGTAGAACCCTATTGAAACTGAAGGAGGACTGGGTCGCCATCAGTCAAGTCCTGTACAGATGTGCTGGGAGCTTGAGGTGTGACCTGGACAGAGACAGCAGAGGCAGAGCGCAGACCCAGCTCTTGGGGGGGTCTGCCTGCATCCAGGTTAGAGTGTGAAGTCCAGCAGTGCGTGCTGGGCACACCTCCCCATCACCAGTGCTCAGTGAACACCCACACCGGTATAAAAATCATATTGATTTGTTGTTTTACAGCTCTTTACAGCAAGCTGCAGGTCTGCCGGACGAGGACTTGTCAGCGCCAAGGGACGTTGGTTATTTGACGGAGTAATAACTATTGCTAAATGCATGAAGCGTACCATGTAGCAATGTCCTATTTGTGTGATAATATCTATAAACGCTGTCAATGATGTAGTGAAAGATAAAATGCACGATAAAGGGCCGCTAGTACAAACATGACCCAAACAGGTGTGAACTGTATGAAGTATGCTGTATGTGTTTTATGTTTAACAGTATGTTCTCGAAAAATGCTATAGTGCTGGTTCTTGGGAGTCTAATGTTCTTTAATAAATTATCTAAAAAGGGCTTTAGAGCACACCCATTACTTACCTTTGGTAGGCTTGCTCGCCACTCTCCTTTCCTTGCCATTGGTAGGCTTGCTTGTCACTCTCCTTTCCTTGCCATTGGTGGGCTTGCTCGCCACTCTCTTTTGTCTTATTTACAATTGGTAGCAGTGGCAGTCGGCATGATTTGCGGGTGTCAGGGCAGGTGGAAAGGTCATTATTCAGGGGGGGGTTGTGCAGGGGTGCGCATAGTTAAATAATATTAACTTACCTTGCCGCCGAGTCCCGCATCTCTGCTCCAGCTCTCCTCGATGAACAGGAAGCACAGCTAGGCACCACTGACCAATCACCACGCTGTGCAGCGTGGTGATTGGTAGGCACCCAGGCTCCCTGGCCAATCACAACGCTGTAATGCAGCGTTGTGATTGGTTTTGAGCTTCCTAGTTTGGCACTCAATCAAGGAATGGGGGCCTAGGCCTGGGCATGTTCTCCACGCAGGCCGTAATGCAACCTTAAAGGAGAACGGGGATAGTGCGCATGACTGGTTTGGGTGGCCCGGGCGGGCCGACCAAACAGTCATTGCGCACTTAGGAGTGGGCCTACCACTGCTCCCCTTTCCTACTCCGAGAGCAGAGTAGCCCCACCCACCGACAGGCCCGCCCGCAAAGCAGCACACACATAAAATGATAACAGCTAAAAGTTATTATCATTTTATGTTTCTACTTCTCGCACTGCTCGAAAGCAATGAGGCAGCGCTCCTTCACAATAGCAGAGGAGCTGCGACTGATTGCTAGACTTGCTCATCACTCTCCTTTCCCTTCCTCACCATTGGTAGGCTTGCTCGCCACTCTCCTTTCTTTTCTTTCCTATTGGAAGGCTTGCTTGGCACTCTCCTTTCGCTTCCTTTCCATTGGTAGGCTTGCTCGCCACTCTCCTTTCTCTAACTTACCATTGGTAGGCTTGGTAGTCACTCTCCTTTAAAAAACTTGACGGTCTACAGTTCAGCTGAGTCTAAGATGTTCTCACCGAGAATGATCAAAACTGGACATGCCCTGAGCCAGCCTCACAGTAGTCAGGAGACACTACTGAAACAAAGTCCTATCAGCCCACCCTCATGGCGGAGCATCATCATTTAGGATATCTGGAACCAGGTTGGTGTCTCCGTGCCTTGATGTATTGGCTGGATGACACGTACCCAAGGTTCAAAAAGTGATAGTGTCCTTGCCCCTGGCGGTGCTGGTACAGTGCAGTGCAGTGAATATAGTGAGTGATATTAAAATGACTATCGAGGCAAAAAAATATTTTATTGAGTATTCACCTAGACGTCAGGTTAAAAAGAGTGAGAGAACAGTGTGAAAATATCACTGTATTCTTTGCTAAGTGGTCAAAACGGCCAACATGTTTCTGCCTAATGGTGAAAAGTCCACCGGCATTCTTCAGGGCCAAAGCTGTAATACTACTACTGCAAAGTTGTACTCAAACTTGAAGTGCAAAGCAAATTAATGTGCAAAAAATAGTTATGAATGGTATCGTCAATTGGACGATCCTACCGTATCCTAGTAAACTCTGTGGTAAGTGGAGGATACCATCCCCAACACGCTGTGGGAGTATAGCCTCACCTCACTCGGCAACGACTCGGAGTGATGAGGCCCCGCTCTCTCCGTCGGTACCTCTCGGCGTCGTCCTGAGCCGATGAGGTACTGACGGACCGATGAGGCTCAGGACGACACCGAGAGGTACCGACGGAGAGAGCGGGGCCTCATCACTCCGAGTCGTTGCCGAGTGAGGTGAGGCTATACTCCCACAACGTGTTGGGGATGGTATCCTCCACTTACCACAGAGTTTACTAGGATACGGTAGGATCGTCCAATTGACGATACCATTCATAACTATTTTTTGCACATTAATTTGCTTTGCACTTCAAGTTTGAGTACAACTTTGCAGTAGTAGTATTACAGCTTTGGCCCTGAAGAATGCCGGTGGACTTTTCACCATTAGGCAGAAACATGTTGGCCGTTTTGACCACTTAGCAAAGAATACAGTGATATTTTCACACTGTTCTCTCACTCTTTTTAACCTGACGTCTAGGTGAATACTCAATAAAATATTTTTTTGCCTCGATAGTCATTTTTCTTTTGGTCAAATATTGATAATCTGAGAGGGCTCCTGGCACTGTGGACAGACTTTGTACAACACACAGCCATGCCATCACAAACCCTATAAACTCTGATTATTAAAGTAGAGTTTGTGTACATTTTTGTCATGGTAATTTTTAATGCTAGAGAAAGGAGAGTGCTGACCAAGTCTACCAATGGTAAGAGAAAGGAGAGCGGTGAGCAAGCAAACCCACCAATGGTAAGGAAGGGAAAGGAGAGTGACTAGAAAATACCAAGTTTCAAAGGAGGGTCAAGGGTAAATAGTTTAAAGACCATCAGAGTCAAAACCCTTACTCCGACTACAAGAAACAATAAAAAACTTGTCGGTCTACAGTTCAGCTGAGTCTAAGATGTTCTCACCGAGAGTGATCAAAACTGGACATGCCCTGAGCCAGCCTCACAGTAGTCAGGAGACACTAGTGAAACAAAGTCCTATCAGCCCACCCTCATGGCGGAGCATCATCATTTAGGATATCTGGAACCAGGTTGGTGTCTCCGTGCCTTGATGTATTGGCTGGATGACACGTACCCAAGGTTCAAAAAGTGATAGTGTCCTTGCCCCTGGCGGTGCTGGTACAGTGCAGTGCAGTGAATATAGTGAGTGATATTAAAATGACTATCAAGGCAAAAAAATATTTTATTGAGTATTCACCTAGACGTCAGGTTAAAAAGAGTGAGAGAACAGTGTGAAAATATCACTGTATTCTTTGCTAAGTGGTCAAAACAGCCAACATGTTTCTGCCTAATGGTGAAAAGTCCACCGGCATTCTTCAGGGCCAAAGCTGTAATACTACTACTGCAAAGTTGTACTCAAACTTGAAGTGCAAAGCAAATTAATGTGCAAAAAATAGCCGATGAGGCTCAGGACGACGCCGAGAGGTACCGACGGAGAGAGCGGGGCCTCATCACTCCGAGTCGTTGCCCAGTGAGGTGAAGCTATACTCCCACAACGTGTTGGGGATGGTATCCTCCACTTACCACAGAGTTTACTAGGATACAGTAGGATCGTCCAATTGACGATACCATTCATAACTATTTTTTGCACATTAATTTGCTTTGCACTTCAAGTTTGAGTACAACTTTGCAGTAGTAGTATTACAGCTTTGGCCCTGAAGAATGCCGGTGGACTTTTCACCATTAGGCAGAAACATGTTGGCCGTTTTGACCACTTAGCAAAGAATACAGTGATATTTTCACACTGTTCTCTCACTCTTTTTAACCTGACGTCTAGGTGAATACTCAATAAAATATTTTTTTGCCTCGATAGTCATTTTAATATCACTCACTATATTCACTGCACTGCACTGTACCAGCACCGCCAGGGGCAAGGACACTATCACTTTTTGAACCTTGGGTACGTGTCATCCAGCCAATACATCAAGGCACGGAGGCACCAACCTGGTTCCAGATATCCTAAATGATGATGCTCCGCCATGAGGGTGGGCTAATAGGACTTTGTTTCACTAGTGTCTCCTGACTACTGTGAGGCTGGCTCAGGGCATGTCCAGTTTTGATCACTCTCGGTGAGAACATCTTAGACTCAGCTGAACTGTAGACCGACAAGTTTTTTATTGTTTCTTGTAGTCGGAGTAAGGGTTTTGACTCTGATGGTCTTTAAACTATTTACCCTTGACCCTCCTTTGAAACTTGGTATTTTCTAGTCACTCTCCTTTCCCTTCCTTACCATTGGTGGGTTTGCTTGCTCACCGCTCTCCTTTCTCTTACCATTGGTAGACTTGGTCAGCACTCTCCTTTCTCTAGCATTAAAAATTACCATGACAAAAATGTACACAAACTCTACTTTAATAATCAGAGTTTATAGGGTTTGTGATGGCATGGCTGTGTGTTGTACAAAGTCTGTCCACAGTGCCAGGAGCCCTCTCAGATTATCAATATTTGACCAAAAGAAAAATTCACATACAGTGAATGAAAATGGTGATCCTTTACACATTCATAGTTTATCTTGAAAATCTGGCATCGTTTGTGGGTCTGGCTCCCATGGACATACATCAGGCAATGCTGTTAAACCAAGTTATGGAAGTGGTGTGATAGGTATTAGAAGTAAGCCAGAGTCAAAGTTTACCTATAAGGTCAGGCAAAGGCAGAAAATTGCGACCTTTGCGGAGGGAGAGGATGTTTACTGACTTCTGTAAACCAAAGCTCTTCAGGATAATCACAGCTCAGAAGAGGAACTCACGCAACACGTCTTTTAGGGTATTCATCAGGCCACCCATGAAATTATTTCTAAACAAAAAACGTGATGGATAGTTTTGCATTCATTTTCACCCTTTTCACTCTGTGATGTGCCGTGAATTAAATATGTTTCCTCTGTTGCATATTTCACAGTAAGCATTGCAAGCAGAGTAATTACATCGTTTTAAATTTTCACATGTGAATGATATGACGATATTTGCCGCAAAATGTGTTTGCTTTTTTTTATTATTACATAAGCAGCAAAATTGTCCAAAAGGATATCTCTCTTTTTCATGATCTAAGAATTATCTTTACTGAAGCTATCAATCTATTTCTCACATTGCATATAGAATTACTGCGAACTGTCCAAGGCACTTGCCCTCTGTTCTTGCACCACAGCAAAGTCTCAATAGCTCCTGGTGCCTTAACTCACTTCCAAGAAGGCAATAAAATATCATTCTTGTCACAAAGTCTCTGCCACTTTTATAGTCATGCTGAGTACAAAAAGAGTCTGGAGAAAGCATAACATGTTTGTAAAGCCTATGCTCACCAGGTGGGGCATCGTGGTGCAGATTAGCACCTGTATTTTTACCCAACTCAATGGTACTTACTGTAGGAAAAGTCCCAGACGAGGAATAAGGAGGCAGAAATAGGACTATTCCTCAGACGTCCTTTAATCGTGCAGACAGGTCTGGTCAACACATAAGTTACAGGCAGAATGAATCATTACAACATTCTCTCCCACCTCCTAAACCTTCCAACATTTTGAAACAATACAAGACGGCCGGGAAGGATTTGAAGTGGACAAGATGGAGAGATGAGCAATAGCAAACATAAGATTTCATACTCATAAATTCACAGTAGCAGGATATTATGCTACCAATCTAGATGATCCAGCTCCTTTAAATAGTCTATGTGCTGAGTTATTGCCATTTTGACATCCCTTAATATTGACAAGTGACTTCAACTTAGTCCTAGACCCTACGATGGATAGATCTCTGAATAGTAAAACACCTCAGAATTGTAAAATGAGATCCCTACTGAAAAATACTATGAAACAGTTAGGCTGGACGGATATATGGAGAGAAAGAGAGGGAGGTAGGAGAGGGTACATTTTCCATAACAAGAAGCACGGTCAAAGGGCTAGGCTAGATTTCTTTTTAATTACTACGGAGCTGAGGGGTTGGGTGACAGAAACAAAGCATCTTGGGGGTCACTTATCTGATCATTTGGCTGTAACACTAACGTTGAAACTTCCAAATAAACCAACAAATTAAAGATGGACATTAGATCGAGCTATCTTGCCTGAGGAAGAAATAACTGAAAGACTAGTGGTAGAATCTAAGATCTATTTCTCAACTAATATCGATAGTACTCCTATAGAAATAGAATGGGATGCCTATAAACATTATTAAGAGGCTGTATACCTACCATTCAGATTGCTAGACAGAAGAAACATAAAATAGACATAAAAGAAATAGAGGATAAAATTCAGGTGTTAAAGCATGACCGCACTGCTCAAGGAGATAGAATAGAGGGAATATCGCTGACAGATTAATATCTCTTAGAATGGATCTGACAGGGGTGCTGGATGCAGGATTGCAAAAAAGGTGGGAGGCCAGTAAGGTGGTGCATTTTGAATACAGGGAAGGCTGTGGGAAACTCCTTGCCTGGAAAACCAAGCAGGACCTAGCAAGAAGTAATATAAGAGAAGTAGACTGTAATGCTACGAGAAAATTATGTCAGACACCCACAGACATTGAAGAAGCTTTCCGAAAACATTTTGATAACGTTTACATAGAAGATCTCACCCCACAGGACAGCATAATAGAATCTTGGCTTCATTGTTTTCCTTCTAAAAAGTCAGCGATGAGGCTTTTAGTAATTTCAACAAACCTATATCTCAGTCTGACTTTAAGAAGGCAATAGAATCAGGCAAGTAATGTAAGGCGCCAGGACCAGATGGTCTTCCGGTCGAGCTTTATAAATCTTTAGCTGAAGTTCTGATTCCAGTAATGAAAAAATTGTTTTCTCATATTTTTGAAAAAGGTGGGAACATGCCCCCTCATGGGATGAGGCCACTGTGGCCTTGATTTTAAAACCATCCAAGCCAGCGAATCAGTGTGACTCATATAGACCAATCTCTCTGTTTAATCTTGACTACAAGATCTTTGTCAAGGTTCTAGCAGAGAGGTTGAATGGTATCATGAGCGGTTTACTACATCAGGACCAAAAGGGCTTTTGTTGTGTCTCACAGGAAACATCAAGGCAAAGAGAAACGTTTAAGTAGTCTTTTAGATTTATTGTGGGATAAACGAGCCACCGCTCCTCTCACAGCTACAGAGAGGCACCAACTGACCAGTAATAGAATTTAGACTACAAATAACTCCATGGCAACTCATGAAGTTCTATCAGATATGCAAACAAGTATATCTAAGCACAACATATTACCTCTTTTTGTTAAAAACAAACAAGCATTATAACAAAGAGCAAAAAGTTAAAACTGCTAGAAACAATAAATAAAGAAAACGTAACAATAAAATAGCAAATTAACAACAGGCAGCATTCTAATAAAATACATGAAAATACAAGAGCAATATGAATGCAATGCATAAGACTGTGTGAAGCAAAGAAAATGTCCAAAGTGAAATATGAAAATACATGAATAAGGATTGAAATCAACGCAGTTTCCAAGGAAGCCGAGTAATCTGCGTTGACCTTCTGACCACCTGAATTTACCGGTTAGATACAGAAACATTACTTGAATAATCATTAGTAGAAACATCAGTTTGAGAACCATTTATAGATCCTGTTCTAGAAGATACATTTGGCGGACCAGAAGAAACATTAACATTGCCTGCGGATATTGCCCTAGTTCCTGAAGGTTCATTCTTTGCAGCCTTAACTTTGACAACTTTTGCAATATTCCACCAATGTCCACCTTTTCACCATCACTGCACCACCACACACTTTTTCTACACACACAGGCTCACCAAAAGACATGCCACCTTTTCTGACAAAGTTAGAATTTCTAATACGGACCATGTCCCCAGGATGCAAAACAACAGTTTGGGCAGACTTCTTCAAATTGTATCCTTCTGACATTTTTTCCTGTGCGACTTTAACAAGTGATTCCAAGGCAACAATGTCTACACAACACGAGATTTTATTTGAAACCATTCTTAGCAACCAAGCAGGATAAAGAGTGGAAGTGGGTACTCTGCCTTTAAGAGAAACAAATGGTGCTATTTTAGTGAGAGAATGTGGGGTTGTACAATAAAACCACAACATGGATCTAACCGCAGTTTCAATATCAAAGCTGTTGTGTTTGGCCCACTTGATACACTCCACAACCACTCTGTTCATTTTCTCAACTAAACCGTTGGTTTGTGGATGTCCAACAGAACTTCTTAAATGCTTCGCCCCAGATTCATTTAAAAACTCATTCATTTCTTGATTAACAAACTGCACGCCATTATCTTAGACTAGCCTCAGGAAATCCTTCCCTCATAAAAATCTCTCTTAGGAATAAAATGCCATTGCTAGCAGTAGGAGACACACATAATTTGACCTCAGGCCACTTGCTGTGAAAATCCATTAGCACAAAAGCAAAACGCAAATGATGTGGAAGAACATTGAATGGCCCAACTAGATCAATACCTACTTTAAGCCATGACTTTGTGGGAAAAGAGATGGGTTGAAGGGGTGGATTAACCACTTTCAAACCTTTCTCTGCCCTACTACAAACAACACACTCTTCGACCCTCTCTTCAATGTCTTTGTCCATAGAGGGCAAAAAACAGGAGAACTGAGGTGTGCACTGCAATCATTGTGATGTATTTGTCCATAGAAGGCCACCAGTAATGGAGTCTGAGTCGCTTTTTTGTCATAGTTGTCCCAAGATGCCCATAATGTGCACAATCAATCAATCTGATTCGTATCTTCATGGGAGGCACACATCTACCATCCCTCATGACAACACTATCCTCAATAGACAGTTCCTCTGCAACTTTTCAAAAAGGCTGAATGGCAAAAGAAACACACTTCTCTCTGGGCCAACCTTTTACAATATATTCTTTTACTTTAGTAAGAGTAGAGTCTTCATTCACAGCCTCCTTCCACTCAACTTCACTACATGCTTTGCAATCAACAGCATCTACCACAGCAATAAAACAGTCCTCTTTGTCCTCATCCACATCCAACGGCTCATCCTCGCTCAAATGAAGCCTAGATAACATATCAGCTCTAACATTTTGTTTCCCAGGAATGTGCTTAGTCACAAAATCATATTGCAAAAGTTTGGTAGTCAAACGTGCACTGCGTGGTGTAGCATATTTAATGCGTTCTCCTCCCATTATATACACAAGAGGTTTGTGATCAGCTTGGATGACAAACTTTCTTCCCCAAATGTAGGTCCTGAATTTTCACACTCCCAATAACATGCTAACAATTCCTTTTCAATTACGGAATAATTTACTTCAGGATCTCTAAGTACTCTGGAAGCGTAGCTAATAGTGACCTCCTTCTCACCAGAATTTTGGGTAAGTATGGCTCGTAAACCATAATTACTGGCGTCTACAGTGATGGTACAAGGCACAGTCGGATCATAAGCCTTGAGTGTTTTAGCATTTAGCATCTCAGACTTGACTAACTGAAAAGTTTCCTGAGAGTTATCATTCCATATAAAAGTGACATTAGATCTGAGCATATTGGAAAGTGTCTTCATTTTGCTGGCATAATCAAGAATAAAACGTGAGTAAAATTCACACATACCCAAGAATGAACGTAACTCGTCCTTGTTCTTGGGACTGGGACACTCAACAACAGCCTTTACTAAACGAGGTCTTGGACACACACCCTGACCAGAGACGAGATGCCCCAGAAATTCTATTTCTCTCTTCCAGAACTCACATTTTTTTTTTTACAACAATTCCTTTCTTCTCAAAAATATCAAGAACAGATCTGAGAATCTTGTCATGTTCTTCTAAATGTTTGTTGAAAATGAGTACATCATCTTGAAAGATGACCACCCCTTTGACATCCTGAAGAACTGACTGCATGACCCTTTGGAAGAGTGAAGCCGCAGAAGCCAACCCAAAAGGCATTCTGCAAAATTGAAATGACCCAAAAGGGGAGTTGAAAGCTGTATAATGCCGCGACTCATCATCCAACATGATCTGGTGGTACGCTGATGCTAAGTCAATCTTAGAAAACCATTGAGCAACTCTTAATTCCTCTAGTAAATCTCCAATTTTAGGAAGAGGATAGGAGTCCACCCATATTTCTTTATTAAGACCTCTCAGATCAATACATAAACGGGTCTCACCGTTCCGTTTTCGTGCGACAACCAATGGACTAAGCCACAAACTTGATTCTACAGGTTCAATAATTCAAAATTTCTCTAATTTTGCCAATTCCGTTTTAAGGTCTGCTGTGAGACTAAATAGAACTGACCTGACTTTGCGCTTCACCAGCACAGCATTGTTTTTCACCTTAATCTTGTGTCTAAATCCTACAATCTTACCAAGAGAATCTGAAAACACCTTAGGAAATTCACGCTCTAAGCAAAGAGAATCAGGTAAATCTTGCACAACTAAGACTTGTTCACTAGTTCCCGGTCTTAACACCATACCAAAGAGTCCTTGATGGTACCAAACAAGGATATTCAAACCGCGAACTGCTACATAGATCTTACCCTGTATCTTACGTCCCTTAAATTCCAACACATCCTCTATCAAACCTTCCAAATCTATTTTACGTCCTTCATACGAAACAGGTGCTCTATCTGGGGGAAAAAGTATCCTGTTACCGCAGGATCCCTTAAAAAGTTCATACGTTATCATAGTAATGCGAGCTCCCGAATCCACTTAAAGCTTCAAACACACATCACCCACCTGAATATCAACATAAGGGTCAACACATTCAGACGGATCACCTGTAACAATGCCACCATCCATGACTGTGACAATCATATCTTGAAAATCTTGAACAATGTCACTTTTGCATACTTGCTCATCCTTAATTACACAATTAACTTTCTCCGTTTTGTTAATACTGGATTGACAAACTTTTGCCAGATGGCCAATCCTACCACACTTGTGACATTTTGCATTGTTTCCTGGACAAAGTCTATTTTCTTTTCCATGTGGAGGATAACCACATCTGTAACACATATTAGATTTTTTGAAAACTCCCTTTTCATTAGTCTTAAATTTTCTTGAAGAATTGCTACATATAGTTGTAGAAGCAACAACATTTACATTTTCTTTAGAAGTAGAATTTACACTTAATTCCTTAATTGAATTTTGTGCCAGCTCAAGACTTTAGGACTCCTAAATGCCTTCTGTGAATACCGAAAGGCCTAAAATTACGATTTTTCTCAAATTAGTAATAGTAAAGTTAGGACTACTAACTTTACTACTACTAAATTGAGAAAAATCCTAATTTTAAGACTTTCGGTATTCACAGAAAGCATTTAGGCATCCTAAAGTTAGTAGTCCTAACTTTACTACTACTAAATTGAGAAAAATCCTAATTTTAAGACTTTCGGTATTCACAGAAGGCATTTAGGAGTCCTAAAGTTAGGAGTCCTAACTTCTGTGAATACGGAAATGAGTAAGTTCATTCTGTGAATACCAAAAGTAGTAAGTGCATTCTCTGAATGCCAAAAGTAGTAAGTTCATTCTGTGAATACCAAAAGTTGTAAGTGCAATCTGTGAATACCAAAACAGTAGTAGGTTTAGGATTGAGTCTTAAGTTCATTCTGTGAATCGGGCCCTAGGTTTAGAGAAATGCTGTAATACCCAAAAGGACATGCTTATATATACAAATTTGGAGATCCACACTTCTTCAAGAAAGTCTGACTAAAATCTCTAAAGCATTTAGCAAACACCTGGTTCAAAATCAGAAAGCTGTTAAAAAATAGCTATTATAGCGCTATGGCGCCTATTTGGGATACACCTGGGTCACCTGAGTGGACTACAGATTCACTAGTAACACCTTTAAAATCTGCCGGTGTAAATTCCTGGGCCCAACTCATTCCAGAGAGCTATTTGTTACCCTGGGAAGATCTGCAGTTAATAACGGACAGTCAATTATCTAAATTCACGTTTGGTTATACAAATGACTTAGAGACTGCTTTGAGAACCAGACAACGGAATAAAAAAGAAGTGGCACATCTCTACTGGCTCCTGATAGACCTGGCAGACGGGGACTTTATCCTTCCATCACAGCTGTGGGGCGAATGCTTGCCGGGCTCCAGCACCGAAGCTATATGGCAAGTATCTTTTGATTTACTATATTCTACAGTCCAAGCAGCCATTTTAAGGAGAAATCATCTCTTCTCTCTTCACAGAGTATACTGGTCTCCTTTTAAATTGTCAAAGTTTGCAAAGAGAACTATCCCATGCTGTCCAAAGTGTCGGGAAGGTAAAGCTAACGATGAGCATATGTTAATAAGCTGCCCTAGATTACAGCAATTCTGGGGTCTTGTAATAAAAGGTATGGAAGACATATTTGGGTTTGACATTCAGGTGAGCATTTCTTCAATATTTTTGGTATACTTCTGAATTATTAATTGTCACCCTCAGATAATAATAAGCTGTATTTTTATCTTATCCTACTTGCACGTAGAGAAATTTGTAAATGTTGTCAAATATACTCCCGACTTTTTTAGATTGGCTGAACTCTGTTAAATATGTAATGAAATTGAATATAGCCACATGGAAAGAAAACAGTAAGAGGAGGGCCTTTTGGTCACCATGTATGGGCTGGTTGGACAGCCTTTAAACTTAGGGGTATGCATGTCCAATGATTATGCCTCTACATGGAATTACTTCACCACTCGGGTTCAGTTCTTGGGTTCAACAGATAGAAGATTGGATCAGACCAATTACAAGAGGTTCTGTGTAAAGTGCAAACCATTAAGATCAGAGCTCTCTTGCTGGTGGCAACAAACAGGGGGCCCGCAGAGTAAACCAATCTAGCTCCGGAAATATTTAATGGCGTATGAGGACAAATAAAAAAAAAAAGACAGCTGGACGCGAGGCAGCCACGAGCTATGAAACACAATGCCATGCTCGTATGTGCCACACACCCGATGCACCAGCTTGGACAAAAAGGGCACGCTTGTGTCTTCCATGCACCCGACACACCTTCCCCCTTCCAAACAAAAAAAACCCCAGATTCATAACAAAATCTCTGAACCTTGCGGGGAGGCGATGAACTGACACATTCCTGGGAGGCCCAGGGAAAACCCTATGCTGCTTGTAGCACAGCTATGGGCAGAAGGCCTCTATGAAATGTACAAGTAATTAATCCAAATTCTTTTTCATCCTCAAGGTAATTTATTCATGCCTACATAACTCTGGCTTTTTAGTGCGATATCAAAATAAACATGCGTAACATTTTTCATAGACAAATACATTCGACGTGCAATATATACAGTTTGTGAATCCTTATGTTCACACTATTCAATTAAATCACATTTGGTGAATTCGATGAAATCATAACTTAAAGAGTACCCAATGCATTTCGGGTTCTAACCGAACCCTTCATCAGGGGAAAATTACTGTGATGACGGAACATATATCTAATAGTGCAACATTATTTACAACGTCCTTTGAAGGTTGCAGTCTTGATCTACAAACACAAAAAACAACATCATGATGTACAACGTGTCATGTGACTACATTTGCTTCTATCATCTGTATTTACTAAGATTAAGATGGGGAATAACACTGCCAAGAAATCGTTAGCTGTAAAAGAGTAAAAAAGATAGAGTATCTCACCCGTGCCAGGTATAACGTGATATCAGGTGCCTCACCCTTGCGTGCAACAGTGAATACTGGCCAATAGTTACGAAAGTGCAGTCCGAAAAAAGATGTTCTCCCTAGAATCAACATGCTGCTACAAACCATGCTATCCGTGAACTTAGTGCTGCAAGAATGTCTAAGGTTCCCAAATACAAGGTAATACGTAAAAGCACGCTAATTTGAAAGCCCCATGCAAAAAAATAATCAAACTCAAGAAGACTAACGCTCACCGAACTAAACATCGAAAATGCTCAAAGAAGTACCATCTAAAGCGTCAATGGTAAACACTGCCAAAAGAGAAGTCGTCCTGAAATAAATGAGTCGAGAACTCATAAGTAACCCTAAAGTGGTTAACACACTAGACCGGTGTTCCCAACAGCCCAAGAGAAATTCTTACCCGACAGAACTCGATTAGACGTGTGAACCACCTTCGACTGGTATATGAATTAAAAATTTGCAAACATTCGTGACAAGAATTTTCAATTCTATTAAGGACACGGAGGCGTGGATTATGCTTTCTCGATTTCTTTACTACAAACAGCAGCCAATAGGAATACAGTAAAGAAAAGGAAAACTACAAATCCCATGAACACTTAGGCAACCATAGAGACTACATCCCTATATAAACAACCATAGAGGGAATGACTTCCTCTTTCTTTGTCCAGTATAGTTAATCAGTCAAAAAAGTCAATTCAAGTGGTACCGCAGAACAGCCTGGAGGAAACATCCGAAGGCAACAGGAGAACGACCAGCAGAAGACATCCCAATGAACCAAGGACCAGGAGACTGGAGCAGGAGAACACAACATATCCAGAATCCGAGATGCTGGAAACCGATGCAGGAGTGTATTGAAGAAAAACCTCACTTTTGATCAGAACCTGAAAGAAAATCAGAGCCGTAATACACCATCCCAGTACCATGGAAGGTAAAAGTACAAAGGGTAGGAAAAAAGTGCAAGAAAAACAGTCTAGAGCGATGTCATAGCAATGATAACATACATGAGAAATGCAGTAAAATACATTTGGGTGGGATAATCCTCGCCTCCGTGTCCTTAATAGAATTGAAAATTCTTGTCACGAATGTTTGCAAATTTTTAATTCTATGGCAGGACAGGAGGCTCAGATTATGCTTGTTCAAAGCTGAGCCACCACAACAGAAGCAATATCCACAATAGGCTTGAAACAAAACGTTTTAAACACAGAATCGGAAGATCAATCAGCGGCCTTCATGATGTCCGTCAGACTCACCCCAACAGTAAAAGCCTTAGAAGCCATGGCTCCCTGAGCGGAATGGGCTCCAAAAATGAAGACAAAGAGGAATTGGGAGGCCAAGCCTCCAAAAAATGTAAAACAATGGAGACATCCCAAGAGCAACATACTTTGGACAAGGCGGTTTTACCAGCCTAATGCCACGGAGTAATTTAGAAATCAAGGGATGTTCCCCAACAGGCTTCCCGTCAACAAAGGTGTGACCCGCAGAGATCGCAGAGCGAAAGCAATTGACCGTCCTATAAGCAGAGCCAGAAGAAGCTATAGAAGCTAGAAAATTGACCACTAAAGTAACATCCGCTGAAGCGGGATCCAATTCCCGTTCAGAACACCAGCCACACCATCGACGCCAAGCTGATGCATAACGCTTGTGCGTGTTGGGGGCCCAAGCCTCACCGATAAATCGTGCAGAGTCTCCAGATAAGCCTGGGACTTTCCAGCGTTCCCCGAAATCCACCAGGCAACCAACCGGAGTTCACCCGACTGAATCCGAGGATGCGGATTGAGCAGAGGGTCCAACAACAAGTTCCACTTCTGGGGAAGAAGGAACGGCGTCAAGAATCTCAGCTCCAGAAGGTCCGTAAACCAAGTCTGAGACCTCCAAAGAGGAGCTATCAGAATGATCTCCGACCGGAAGTGTTTCGTCCGAGCCAAGACCCGTGGAATCATTGCGAACGGGGGAAACGCATAGCAGAGATGTGGAGGCCAAATCTGAAGAAACGCATCCGTGGCCAGAGCCTCCGGATCCGGACGCCAACTGTAAAACTTGGGTAACTGGGCATTGAGGCGAGAGGCGAATAGATCCATCCAAGACTGACCCCAAATGCGAGAGAGGCTGCGAAACACCCTGGGATGAAGCCTCCAATCACTGAAGTCCAGCAGATGGTGAGAATTCCAATCGGCCACCTGATTCTCGCGACCCGGGAGATACACTACAATAAGAGTGATCTTCTTCTGAAGGCAGAAGTACCAGAAATCCTTCGCAATTTCGGCCAAGAGCTTCGACCTCGTCCCTCCTAGTTAGTTGACATACCAAACCGCAGAGACGTTGTCCATGCCGAGGAGTATGCAACACTTGGTAGCCTGAGGAGCAAGACTGCGGATTGCAAACGAGCCCGCCAGGAGCTCCAAACAATTGATGTGAAGAAGCAGTTCGTCCCGTGACCAACGGCCGCCCGTCGTCACAGACCCGAACCGAGCTCCCCAACCCCAAAGACTGGCATCCGACTCCAGCACTACATCCGGGGTAGATCCGAACAGGGCTTTCCCGTTCCAAGCCTCCATGTGGTCGAGCCACCACACCATCTCCGACCTGGCGTCCGTCGACAGAGGCACAAGATCGGAATAGCGAAGACCTTTCTGTAAATGTCTGTTTTGAGACGTTGAAGGGCTCGATAGTGTAAGGGACCTGGAAAGATCGCTTGAACGGACGAAGCCAACAGGCCGACAATCCGAGCTATCGATCTCAAAGACACACTCTGTTTGGATAACAGTAATATCAACTCCCGCTTGATAGACCTGATCTTCTGGGAAGGCAAGAGCAGCTGGCAAGAGATCGAGTCGACCAGGAAACCCAAGAGCTCTATCGACTGAGAGGGATACAAAAGAGATTTTTGAGGATTCACTAGAAATCCTAGAGATTGCAAGAGTTCGATCGTCCAGGCCAAATGGGTTTGTAACCGGACAGGGCATTGAGCCATCAATAGCATGTCGTCGAGATACACTATCAGACGAACCCCGCAAGCCCTCAGCGACTCCACTACTGACCGCAGAAGCTTCGTGAAGCACCACGGAGCGGACGAGAGGCCGAACGGGAGAACTGTGTACTCGAACCACGTCCCCAACCATTGGAATTGGAGGAAGCGGCGATGAGGCTGGTAGATCGGGACCGACAAGTAAGCGTCCTTCAAATCCAGGCGAACCATCCAGTCCCCTTCGCGAAGGAGATCCCTGAGAAGATGGATGCCCTCCATCTTGAAGTGGCGGTAAACCACTCCGTTGTTGAAGTCCTTGGGGTTGAGCACTAAGCGAGACCCTTCCCCTTTCTTCTCCACCAGAAAGACATTGCTGACGAACTCCTGAGGATGCAGGGAAGTCCGCACAATGGCCCCTTTGACCAGAAGGGAGTCGATTTCTTTGGAGATTACGTCCTGATCTAGTTGGGAAAAAACAAGGGTTGAAGGGACGTGACTTTGAAGGGGAGGATGGTAAAACTCTATCCGATAACCTTGAACAGTCTGTAACACCCATGCATCGCTGGAGATTATACGCCAATTCTGATGAAAAAATCGCACTCTGCCCCCCAGGACCACATTTTCGTAAGGAATCAAGCTCACCTGTGGCGGAGAAATCCTGACGTCCTCCCTGGTTTCCGCCATAGCCTCCTTTGCCGGCCTGTCCACGACCTTTGCGGGAGGGGTAGAATTGTGACTTAGAGCCGGAATTGGAGAAATGTTGACCTCCTCCCTGCTGGGACTGATGACCACGCTGCTGGCCAGAGCCGCGGCCGGACGAACGTCCCCTGGAACGTCCGGCCCTGCCAAAAACCGGGCGGAACACCCTACGGAGAGATGACTGCACCTTATCCAGGCCACTAAATGTTGCAACAAATTTTGTCAGCTCCTTAAGGAAGGGTTGACCAAAGAGCAGCCCTTGAGCAAGGGGCCCGACTCCGACGAGGCTAACTCCGTCAATCTGGGGTCCATTTTCAACAGAATGGAACGTCGACGCTCTGTGGAAAGAGCACAATTTGCGTTCCCCAACTGACATATTGCACGCTGGGCCCAACCAATCAGTTCATCGGGATCGATGCCAGAAGCGGACCCTTGAGCCTGGTAACCCAAATCGAGAATCGTGGTACGCGGGCCAAGGAGATCCAATAATTTATCCTGGCACAGGCGCCAAGACCTATCAATGCCCTTCTTGGGGTCTTTGGTGAATTTTTTAAGATAGGTGAGAATAGTGGGATCCACCTCAGGAGTATCCAAGAGTTTGTCCGCCAAATCTGGTCGAGGACACTCGGAACGCAGACGAGCACGTACTTCCTGATCAAAAGGCTCACGAATATGTGCATGAACGTACTCCGCGACCTCAGGAACAGGGAGCCAAGATTTAGAGTTAGGGTGCACTATGTCAGAAGGCTCAAAGGTAAGTACAGGTGGATGGGAAGAAGAGTCAACAAAACGCTCCTTTCTAGCCTTTTTAGCAGGAGGAGGACCAGTCGGACCAGAAGAAGTGGAAGAAGAGGACGTGTCATCAGTGTCAGGTGGAGGCGGACGAGACTTCCTAGAAACACTGGCAGAAGACAGGGACTTAGCCAATTTGACAAAATCAGATTTGTGGGGATTCTTGGGGGATTTAGAGGAGTGTTTGCCAGCAGGAGAAGGAATCCAACCTTGTTGATGAGCATAATCAGTTAAATGACGTTTTAATGGTCCAATTGCGCGGACAAGAGTGGTATTTACAGAATGTTGCACCCCCTGGTCAAAGGCATCAACTAAATCATACTCAAAGGACTCCCCAGGTTCCTCATCATAATAATATTCCTCAGACTCATCGTAATCAGCCATGCTGAATATATGGTAGAACTACCAGGAAAGATAAATGTCCACAGAGGAATACGCCAAAGGTCAGACCAAGTAAATGACCCAGTCAGGGGGAGTGACAACCCCAAGCAAGCCAGGTAGGCAGAACAACACTCCACCCAAACAAATAATTCAAATGTGGAGGGACAGGCTTGCAACAGAAAGCCACTCTAGGCACCGCCTCTATTAATTATACAGCCCAAACCCTTTGAAAAGGAAAAGGCGTCAAATGGGGACTCTCCGGCAGGCAGTGGGCACAGGCTAGTCAAAACGCCGCCTTCAGCGTGTGGAGAAATCCGTGAGAGACACGGAACGTCAACAGAGCCAATGCGCATGCGCAGAAGCTCGCCTGCTATTCCGGAAATGGAGGGACGCGCGACAGCAGCGCGCGACCTCCCGAGTCCCCGGTCCCACTCCACAACAGACAATAGACGCGGGCACAAAGCGCCTGAGTACGAAGAGAGGCGACCCGCGCTCTCTTAGAAGCAAAACCGAGCCGCAACAACCGGGACCACAAAGCCCAAAGGAACACAGAAATACCCGGCAATACACCTGAAACGGCAACGAGAAGCGGCGCAACAATGCTAATGTAAGGAAACAGTACAAGGCATTGAACATGCAGCAGCAATATCAAGAAATATAGAGAAATGACTTAACTGGCTGCGAAGCAGCAAAGAAAGAGGAAGTCATACCCTCTATGGTTGTTTATATAGGGATGTGGTCTCTATGGTTGCCTAAGTGCTCATGGGATTTGTAGTTTTCCTTTTCTTTACTGTATTCCTATTGGCTGCTGTTTGTAGTAAAGAAATCGAGAAAGCATAATCTGAGCCTCCTGTCCTGCCATAGATTTATCTGTAAACAACCATCCGTATAAAAAGTTAACTCTCTTACTCCCTTGCTGACAGCTACGAATATTCACAAACAATAGAATCCCGTTTCCGATAACTTACCGAAGAACACGAAATGCCATTGCTGCAATGTGTATCTGAGACTCTATGCACCGTAAAGTCAGATGATACCAAGTGGTACACGTGATGGTTAAAGCTCCAGCCTGAGGTCAGTGACATCAAAGACAGACTTAGTCTCTCAACACTGAAAGCGGACTAACGCACTATACTGTTCAATACTCTAGAGCTATAAGGTCACAAGTTCGAATCTGTACCCTAAAAATGACAACATCCGTGTTCTTAACTAACCACTAAATTTTAAATGCTAAATACGTTATGTTCAAAAACGTTCATTCCAAAAAACGCTCATTCCAAAAAAGGAGTGTAAGTTTATATTTATTGGTATAAACCAATAATCAAAGAGAATTAAAGTAAGCTCTATCCGTGATGTTCATACATCAATGGTGCCAACAGTAACCAATCTGTGATGTTGTGTGTGAGCTCGAGGAAAAAGAAGGGGGATTAAGAGAAAAAAATAAGAGGTGCTGAATATTAAAAATAGTTAAAAGAGCAGGGCATTCCCTCACAATCTAACATCAGTATTACATGTATTCACAAAAAGCATAAAAATTCATAATGGTCATTAAGACCTCCTGGTATCACAGTTCCTAGAATCCTAGAAACTTTATCCAATGGGTTTCCCTACGTGCCAAAAGGGTATTTAAGTCTATGCCTCCTCCTGGTTTAATGCATTCCAAAATCGTGTATCGCAATTGAGGAATGGTGTGTGGTGTTTTCATCCAATGTTTTGCTAGTGGTGAATTAATGTTTTTATTCCGAATGCGACTTTTGTGTTCCACTATGCGTGTTTTAATTTTCCTGCTAGTTCTACCCACATATACTAGCCCACATGGGCATTTTATGGCGTACACTACCCCTTCTGTATTACAATCTGACGTGTGTCGCAACTCTATGCTTTTGCCTGTGTGAGGGTGTGCAAAGTTCTTGCCCATCATAACGTTGCCACATTGTCCGCAGTTGTAACATTTCATCATGCCCTTGTGTTTGGTATAAGATTATTCCTTAGATGGCTTCAAAAGTTCTCTTAAATTACTCGACCTCGTGTGGGCAAATAATGGAGTGCCATGGAATACTTGTTGAAAGTCAGGTTCATTTTCAATCAGTTCCCAACGGTTTCTGATGATCTTTTTAATTGCGGGTGCCTGGACCGATTGTTTGATAACACATACTTCTCTTTTCATTGGTGATTTCATTTTAGGTGTCAAAAGGTATTCTCGGGATTTCTGCGAAACTGTTTGCTGAGCCTGCTTCAATATAGTTTCCGGATTTTCCGAATTTTACATTCCTGGGAGGAACATTTGAATTTTTAATAGGAGAGAAGGCATGATGCCCCGAATCATCATGTTCCCTGACATCTAAAAACACATTACTGTTAGAGTCTTCCCATGGTGTTTCCACACCCCTAAACAAAGAGACCCTGTTTAAATTCCAGACACTGCCACCTTCGATTTTGACAGCATTTCTGAAAACATCAATGACTCTTTTAGGAACTGACCAAACAGCAAAACCCTTGGCAAAGTCCTCTTTTTTATTATGCGGACCAAATTTCTTGTTTGCTTACAGATTTATTTTCCCTTAAGTTTTTCATCTTTTTTCGTACGCTTCAACTCTATGTCAAACTATTTCGTAGTCTACTTTAGTAAAATCATTGTTTTCACCTAGATTCCTCTTCAATCACCAAGGGGCCAGCTTGGTACTAGGTTTGCGTCCTCTCAAAAGTTCAAATGGGCTAACTAAAGTAACGGAATTTAGGCGAAGTCCTGTGGGCCAATAGCATGGACTGAAGTGCATTGCGCCAATTCAAACCGCCTTTTACTGAAAAAAAAATTTAAACAAACTTTATTGGATTTTTTGTTTTTGACTCATCTTCTGTCTCCTGTATAAAACAGACAATCGTTGTATCCATATCAAACATGTATCGGTGTAAGCATTTAATGAACAGGGCCTCCATCAAGTACGTAACATAGTTAACATCGTGTTTATCCTGACACTTTACAATCAACAATTTGGCCATTGCAGTGTATTCCTATATTCTTAAAATGCCAATCACTTAACAAAATATTCATAACACATCTACACCCAAGAACGCCCTCCCTTCTTCCTTCTAACTCCCACCTCATCCCTGCTCTGGTAATACAGTGTTCAAATCAATTGAGCGTCTCTGTCAAGTGTAAGCACTCTGCATGTAGGATCTGAGCTCGCTGCTTCTTCCCTATACTGCAGGGGGCCACCAGTCTAAATACCATTTGTATTCAGTCACTACTGTGTACTGGGCAGAGTAGGCCTTCCGCGCTCCACGGTATGCAGTCATAGGCATCAGCAAGACAGCAAACTCCCCCTGAGCCGCCGCCAAGACCAAATCCCCACACACCCCACTCAGCTACTTACAATGTTCAGCATGCACGAGTACCCGCAATCCCTGCTTTCAGTATTCCATCGCGTATAGTGTGTCAGTCTCATTATCGGGGGGTTGGCCCCCCGGGGAATCAAGGGAGAGTCGTTGTATGGCCACCACTTCAGCTACTGTCCCATCCCTGGCCCCAGCAACATCTGCATATTCATTGGGGGTCCTCACTTACAAATATCACCTTGCTGGGACGGACATAAGCCCACCACTCCCTACTCGCAGTAGTACCAGTCCTCCAGGCCAGAACACAGAGTGCAAAGTTCCAACGTCAACCCCCTCTGCCTCACAGGATACTCAGGCAGAAAGAAGGGGGGAGGTGTGGGGGAGAAGGTCAAACACTGCTGCAGCACCAGCTCATTAGTGTCCTGTGCAGGCAATCCGGAACATCTGAGGGGGCCCGCAAATGTAAGGGTACCAGTCGTCCCTCTCCTCCTTCTTGTCGGGCCCAGCTTGCACAATCACTCGCAGGGGGTAGAGGGGAAGCAACACGCCGCCTCCAGCCCCACACAGGGGCGAGATGCAAAGTTCAAAGGGCCCCCCGGCGCAACATCACCGTAAAGGCCAGTTCCGGTCCAGATCCGCACCACGTTCCAGTGAGTAGCGCCGGGCAGGGGCAAGATCACTCACAGCACGCCTCGACACAGGGCCAGTGATCGGGCTCTCAGCACGTATGGCGCCGCTCCTCTGGATGCCCGCTCCCCCGTAAGGCACACAGCAGTTCCGCTCAGACAGATCAGTTACCGCATATATGCGGACGGGGTACCTCGCCTACGCCGAACTGCGCCACAGCCCGACCTCTCTCCGGCCGCTGCCACCTCTCGGTCCCGTTGCCTCTGGGAGCCAGGATCACCAGTACTTTTGGTGTCTGCACGCCGCTCCACCGCTGCGCAGTACTCGCGGCAGGTTTGGGGCCGCAAATACCCGTCAGGATGCAGGTATGACCAGGATTATTGAGCTCGGGCTCCGGATCTCATTCAGTGCACCGCCGCCATGTTCGGCAGCTAGCCAGCCCCCCCCCCCTTTTACTGAAACTTCAATGGCATCTTTCACAACACGGTTGAAGAGTTCAACCTAGCCATTGGCTTCGGGGTGGAAAACAGCAATTTTCTTATGAGTAATGCTGCATTTTCCAAAGAAAAATTCAATTTCTTTACTAACAAACTGGGGTCCATTATCAGTAATAATCTCTTGGGGGATCCCTTCCCTACAGAAAATGTAGTCTAGGAATTTTATGACATTCTGTGAAGTAACTTCTTTAACCATCTTAACTTCCGGCCTCTTGGATTAGTAATCAATGAGGACAATGCCAAAAGCTGCATGCTTAGGTAAAACACTAAATGGGCTGATAATGTCAAGATCAAGCTTACGTCGTGGACCTGAAGGGAAATCAACAGGATGGGGCTCAGGGCGTAAAGCCATAGCCTACTTATTACTACCCAAATACTTTACGCAGGAGCGCACAAAGTGTTAAACACAGACGTCAATACCAGGCCACCAAAAGGATTCTCCAACGAGTCTTCTTGTGAATTAAATGCCTAAATGCCCCTCATGATCAATTGCAACAATGGTGTTTCTTAGCGAGTGGAGAGAGATAAATGTGTCACCTCCCATGACTGACCCATTCTCAACAGCCAATTTATCATGTAATTTAAAATAGCTCATCATGTCACCAGATAGCTTCCTTTGCTCTGGCCAACCTTGTAATATAAACTTTTTGACATTCTTTAATTCAATGTCTTTTCCCATTTCTCGCGTAGATTAGCCTGTTCATCATACACCAAATTGACAACACATGGAGTGAACGCCACTTCACATTCTTCCTCCTTAGTTCCTTCCGAACTCACTACAGGAGAGGGTAATCTGGACATGCAATCAGCGTCTTGCCTTGTACATATTCTATTTGGTACTAGGATGACTGCAACCTGGATGCTAGTCTCGCAAGACATGCATGCAAGACATGCACGCAAGACATGCAGACATCGTCCGTCCTCCACCTGGCACCATCAAGAAAACAAGAGGTTTGTGATCAGTTTTGATGGTGAAGTTGGTGCCCCATAAAAATTACCTCAAATGTTCTAGAATTTCTCTCTCGATGACTGAGTAGTGATTCTCTGCGTCTCTTAACGCTCTGGATGCATACGCTACTATCCCCTCTTTCCCATTGTCCATTTGTAAAAGCACACCATCCAATCAAGTGTTGCTAGCATCCACCATCACAATGCACTTTTTGCAACACAAAAATGGTTTTAGACATGGGGCATTCGCTATAAACTCCTTCAAAGTTTCAAAGGCCTTAGACTTATCACTTATCCAATTAAATTTAGCATTTTTCCTAAGAAGGCATCTGAAAGGTTCTACTCTAGAAGCAAAATTAGGTATAAATTTAGTGCAAAATTCAGGCCAAGGAAAGCCACTAACTGTTCCTTAGAAGTAGGAATGGAAGCATTGACAATGCTTTCAACATGGTTACGTTTGGGTTTAATGCCGATCCCACTGATGGTATGTCCTAGATATTCTAGCACTTATCAAGGCGAAGGGTAAGACCCTTTTCAGACAAGGCAGCAACAACCTTTTTTTTAATTCTTATCATGTTCCTCATTATTTTTCCCACATACAAGTATGTCGTCCTGAAATGCAATAGCACCAGTTAAACCCACAAGGGTGTCTTTCATCAACCTTTGAAAAACGGAGGCAGCACTGGCAAGACAGAAAGCCATGCGGCGGTACCTAGAGAGACCTTCTGGAGTAACAAAAGCAGAGAGATTTTTTGATTCCTCAGCAAGGACAACCTGGTGGTATGCACTAGCCAAGTCAATGCATGAAAATACTTGCGCACTGGCCAAAGTTGGCACCATGTCATGTAAATTGGGTTAAGGGTGGGCATTTACCCAGATGGCATTATTCTAACTGCGTAAGTCCACACATAGCCTAAGGTCACCAGAAGTCGTAACTGAAATAACAATTGGATAAGCCCACACGGTGATGACTCAATGGGGTCTATTATGTCTTTCTCACATAAGTCTTTAAGCATGTCTCTAAGTTTGTTCCTGTAGGTGAGAGGAACATTCCTCACCTTGTGACGAACTGGTACAGCATTGTCATGTAACTTGATGACATGTTTGAAACCCTGGTATTCTCCTAGTTTTTTTTTACTGAAAACGCTTGGGAACTGTTCCTTTAACTCATTAACGAAGCTGGTATTATCCCTTTCATGGTCTTAGAGGGTTGAACAATATAGACAGGAAGATCAGCTCTGGGGTCGAGCCTAATTCCAAATTGCTCTGGTGTGGCCACCCCAGAAGTGACTGTCCTGATCTTGCAACATATAGTTTGCCATATGTGTGATGCCCTGAAAACACCAAATTAGGCCTGAAGAAACCCATAAAGTTAATTTTGTGTCCTGTATAACCTTGGGGAGTGACATCACGAAGGGACCGAACCTTATTGGGCCACTTGTCATGGACAATGTCTAAAGCAATAATGGTATACCATGCAAATGAGTCCAAAGAAATCGCAATTCGATATCATCAACAGCAATGAAATATGAAGGAAACTTGGTGATTCCTTCACTTCCGCAGACATTGATGACAGTATCGATATCACTTTCATTGCCGTCATAAGGACTATATTAAACATCAACATTTTGTATGTGATTTCCCAAAATTACCTTTTTTGTTACGTTTCAAACAAGTTCTCTCAATGGCAGGACATGTCTTACAATCGGCCAAATGCTCGTTGCTTCCACATCTGTAACAAAGCAAATGAGGATTCCTTCTCACACTCTTTGTACTTCTAAATTTGCCTTCAGGTCTCACAAAATGTTCCCTTTTATGTGGAAAGATTTTGTTTTGTTTATCTGTCTCCCTGGGAATGTTGAAAACATCACCTTTGTCGTTGCCTCTAATTTCTCTAACAAATTTTTCAGAGTGTTCTATAGATTTGGCAATGTCAATGGCAGCACTTAAAGACATGTCAGAGGTTGTCCATAACCTTTCCTGCACCTTTTTGTTATTTGTCCTCATTAGAATTTGGTCCCTAAGTACTTGTTCATATGATATGTGCTCAAAGTCACACATAACTGCAAGTGATCTAAGTGCTGATACAAAATCCTCAATAGACTCATTAGCTTGTTGTTTCCGTGAATAGAATATGAACCTTAAATTAAATTGTAAGTAAGCATATTCATGCCCCTGCTCAAGAAACCGAGGCGGACCCCACCGACCTCAAAAACTAACGGCCTATCTCACTTCTCCCCTTCGCAGTCAAAGTGGCAGAAAAAGTAGTCAACAGGGAACTAACACGATTCATGGAAGAACATGCCTTCCTCGACCCATCCCAATCCGGATTCCGAGCTAACCCCAGCACCAAGACCGCCCTACTCACCGCCTCAGACGACATCTGCACCCTCCTGGACCAGCGCCACTCCGCGGCCCTCATCCTCCTCGACCTGTCTGCAGCCTTTGATACTGTCTCTCATCGCACACTAATCACCAGACTATGCAAGGCCGGGGCTAGGGGCTTTGGGCTCAGGATGGTCACCCCTGTATCCATAAGTGTTAATTGTACACATAGGATCACATTCTCTGCTGCCGCACTTCGCCAGATACAAACATCCTTCATCGGTGATTATGTGTGCTACAATGGTCTATTTTTGGAAGGGCCATTTTCTTGTAAAAACTGTCGTTTTCAGAGTATGGATGCTCCGCCTCGGATGGAGTTATTTGCTGTGCCCGCTCCCCTGGTTCCCACTAACACCGGTTTCCGTAATAAATGTCTGCTATGTAACGTGAGATCACTGCCTAAACATTACATGCAGATCTGGGATCTTATCTCAGAGGCAAAACCTGACCTATGTTTCTTCACCGAAACTTGGCTAAAGCCCCACACTGTACCTACTATTACCTTGGGAATACCGGAGGGATACAAAATTATTTGTCAGGACAGACCCATAAAAAAGGGAGGTGGCCTAGCCATCGTGCATAAAGATAGTATTATGGTCTCCATTCTTGAGCAATATTGCTCTGCAAAGCTTGAGATGCTGGTTTTTAAAATCAGTACCTCTCCGAAATGCTTGGTGAATGGTGCGCTGATCTATCGGCCTCCTGGACCTATGAACAACTTTTCCAATATGTTACTGGAATTATTGGCCCCCCATGTTAATGGCGATAGAGATTTCCTGCTATTGGGTGATTTTAATATACACGCAGAGTTAAAGGAGGAAAAAGAAACCCAGGATTTTTTAAGTGATCTTCTTTCATTGGGATTCTTGCTCCGCAATAAAGGACCCACCCATAGGGCCGGACATACTTTGGACCTTATTATGTCCAGGTTTCCCGGAATTGAGTGTTCTGCCCCCATTGTAAATGTATGGACCGACCATTTTACGTTAGAATTCTTCATCCCTGAGATTGGACCTACTCCTAAAAAATCTACTCAGATTCCTAGAAAACGGAGACAATGGCACAAGATAACTAGTGAATCTTTGAGAGAGGCCTTCTCTATTCAAGAGCATGGTGCAACTAGCGATATCGATGTAGCGCTAGGAAAATATGAAAAGGCTGTAACCATTGCCATTGAGCATATAGCTCCAATGAAGACCTTTAAGACTCGCCCAACTAAAAATCAAGAGGTGTGGTTCTCAGAGGACTTGAGGTCCATGAAACGGAGAACTAGAAAGTTAGAGAAAACCTGGCGTACATCCCATTCGGAGTCAGATAAAGAGGAGTATCAGAGGGTGCTAAAACTATATCATAAAGATATTCGAACAGCCCGTAAACAACATATCACCTCACAACTAGAGGCAGTAGGAAATGCGCCGAGGATGCTGTACCAGATACTGAACTCCTTTCTGAAGCCGGCAGCATGTGAGAGTGTTGACTCTTCATCTCAACAACTTTGTGATGATATTTCTTATTTCTTCACGAATAAGATCGAAATCATCTATGATAAAATTCATGCCTCCATAGCCTCCATTGGACAGGCCATCTTTCCCACTGGGGCCCCAGCGAGTAAAAAGGTCCCCGCCTCCACTTTAACTGATTTTCCGAACATCAGTTTGGTTGAAGTGGAGGGACTCATTACAACTATAAAAAGTGGAAGTCCTATGGATCAGCTTCCACCGAGAGTGATGATTTCAGTGAGGAGCATATTAGCACCAGAAATCCAAAGTTTGATCAACCTCTCTTTGGACACAGGCTGTGTCCCTTTAGAGTGGAAGAGAGCCCAGGTGCGACCCATTCGCAAGAACACCGCCACTGCGTGGGCTGATATGTCCAATTTGAGACCCATTTCCCTGTTACCTTTCTTGGGCAAGCTCATAGAAAAGCACGTCAACAAGCACCTGTCTAATCACCTGGAACTCACTGGTGCACTAGATCCATCTCAGTCGGGCTTTCGACCAAAATACAGTACTGAAACAGCATTGCTGTCGATTACCGATGATCTACGCATGCTCCAGGACAAGGGAACATCAGCTGTCCTGGTGCTGCTAGATTTATCGGCAGCTTTTGATACCATCTCTCATGAAATTTTGGTCGAGCGTCTGACTGGGAGTGGACTAGGGGGCATGGCACTGGACTGGCTAAAGAGCTTTCTTTTGGATCGAACCCAATGTGTCACCATGGGAGATTTTCGATCCAAGGAGACCAGGATTACTAAGGGGGTGCTACAGGGCTCTTGTTTGAGCCCTACATTATTTAACATCTATGTGGCCCCCCTGGCAAATATCCTGAGAGCCTTTGGTTTTCGTCCAGTATCATATGCTGACGATACCCAGCTGCTCTTTCCCTTTGACCATCTAACTCCAGAGGTATTACATTCTTTCTCTGAGGGGATGAGAGCAGTTTCCCAATGGATGTCTTTGAACATGCTGCAGTGCAATGTTTCAAAGACAGAGGTTATGCTTTTCGGTGAGGCTAAAATCTGCTGGGCTCCTGACTGGCGGCCATTAGATCTTGGCCCAGTCCCTGAGCCTAAGCAGATAGTTAAGAATCTAGGGGTCCGCCTGGAACAAGAACTCAGCCTGAAGCAGCATGTTACCAACCTTGTTGGGTCTTGTTTTCGGACCATAGGATTGCTGCGCAGAGTTTTTCCACTGCTTCCAGACACCATTAGAAAGACCCTGGTCCAGGCGCTGGTTATTAGTCGTCTCGACTATTGTAATGGCCTCCTGTTGTCAGCTAATGAGGAGGATCTGGACAGGTTACAGGTCGTGCAAAACACTGCAGCTAGGCTGGTAGTAAATGCCCCTCCCAGAACACCATCAAAACCACTTCTTGCCAGGCTTCATTGGCTTTCCATTCGCCAGAGAGTCATCTTTAAAATCTGTTGTACGGTGCACAAAGGACTTCATGGTTTGGGTCCCTCTTATCTGGCAGACAAGTTTGTGCCGTATGTCCCTTCCCGTGCTCTACGGTCCAGTGACCAACTGCTTCTTACGATTCCTAGGATCAAGCGGGCAAGGCAAGGGGGTAAGGCTCTGTCGGTAAGGGGACCGAAGATATGGAATGGCCTTCCTCTCCAGCTTAGGCAGCTTGAAAACCATCTGGCCTTTAGGAAAAAGCTGAAGACGTTCTTGTTCCAGGCCTTAACCGTATAGTCTAGAATTAGAGTGCAGTCATGTAATTCGATCTCCTGCAGATCTTGGCAGTCATATAGCGCGGAGATACTCCCTAGGGAGTCTATTCTAGCGCTTTACAAACACGCTAAATAAATAAATAAATACAAGGAACTGCCCTGGACTGGATCCACTTGTTCCTCACCGGAAGAAGTCAAAAGATCAGACTACCGTCCTCCCTCTCCGCCCCCACCGACATCACCTGCAAAGTATCACAGAGGTCATCTCGCAGACATCGTATTACAACACAGCCTCAACATTGTATCCTACGCCAACAACACCCAGCTTATCCTCTTCCTCACCAAAGACCCAACCACAGCTAAACTTAATTTCCAGAGAGGAATGCAAGAAGTGTCAGTCTGGATGACCAACACCTACCTAAAACTCAACGGCGAGAAAACAGAAGTCCTTGTCCTTCGAACCACCCCATCAGCATGAGACAACGCCTGGTGGCTCACCACCCTAAGAAGCCCACCTACCCCCTCAGACCATGCCAAGAACCTCGGCATCATACTCGACTCATCACTCACCATGAACCGACAGGTCAACGCTGTCACCTCCAGATGCTTCAACACTATCCGCATTCTCCAAAAAACCTTCAAATGGATCCCCCTGAATCGAGGAAAACAGTCACCCACACACTCTTCACCAGCAAACTCAAATTTGACAACGCACTCTAGGCCAGCATCAACAATTACCTACTCTACAAACTGCAAACAGTACAGAACACCCCGGCCAGACTCGCCCTATACATCCCCCAGCACATATACATCAGCAAACACCTATGGCGACTCCAACGGCTCCCTATGGAGAAGAGGGTCACTTTCAAAATCCTCACCCACACCTACAAGTGCCTGCACAACACCGGACCCAAATACTTCAATGACAGAATAAACTTCCACGTGTCCAAAAGAAACCTGCGAAACACCGTGGATCCACAGAGCCAGATCAGGAGGTAGATTATTCTCTCACATCGCAGCCAAGACCTGGAACGAGCTACCGGCAGACATCAGACACGTCCCCTCCCTGAACACCTTCAGTCTGACCCTCAAAACCTGGCTCTTCAGCTGAACGGAGCGGCATACCCCCCTCCCCAGCGCCTTGAGACCCTCACGGGTGAGTAGCGCGCTGACAATCCCCCTGATTGATTCATAGACATTGATATTACCAGCATTAATTAATGCAGACAAGGTTTTTAATTCTTTTAACCCAATTCCCCATAAATAATGTTTCAACAATTGAAGACAAAGTATTAACTATAGAGCACAACTGCAGGTAAGTCAAATGACCTTGTTGTCAGAAAAATTTTAATAAATGCGGCACCATGCAATAAACAAAATTGAATGAGCAATCATCTGAACACAAAAGGCAAGAAACACAAATAGTCTTGATTGTGTTGATGCAAAGTCTGTAGTGTTGATGAAGACAGTTGACACATGCTTCGTCGTGTAGATGACTTTTTCAAGGCTGTTGACAGAAATGATAAATCCAACACTAAATATCACATAGTAAATAAAGGATTGCGTAAGATCATGCCTTCATGTTGGTTCACAAAAGAAAGAATAATGTAGTGTTATTACAAGACCAGCTTCAAGAAAGACTGAACATTATTTAAAAGAAACACCACAATAAGACTCAGAGTGCAAATAGGAAAGGTACCCGTTCAAAACTGCCAAATATTATTAAAAAAAAGACCCTGGAGAACTCTTGTGGTTACAGATTAGCACCTGTATTTTTACCCAACTCAATGGTACTTACTTTATCAAAATCGGAAGAATGAAAGGCTGAGCGAACCTGTGATCTTGAGGTTAAACACAAATTCTTGTGTGGGTGCATTAGTCCACTAAGGTATCTTAGAGAGGTTTTAAGGCATGGGCAAAGTGGGCAATTGCCCAGTGCACCACGTTCCAAGGTGCTCCTAGGAAAGTGAACTATCTCCCGTCTATGTCCCCATCTCCTCTTTTACTGTACTATTCCATATTGTTTACCATCTTGGGATTTGAGTTTGCAGAAAATGGGCAATAAATTACAAAATTGTTACAGCGAGAGTCACCCTATAATACGTGTTGCCCCGGACCCCTCAAAATGCTTAATATGACACTGAGCCATCTGACGCTGCCAATTGATGCTAGTAGAAAGTTACAGCATAAATATACACTATTTTGCACTAATACAGCAAGGAAATTTGGCTATGTAGCATTGTCAAAAAAACACCAAAAACAGGACATATTTTATATGCTAAAACATTCATTGTACTTACATGAGTCATTTTGTCGGGCTTGACAATGCAGCTCTCGCTAGACTTTATATGATCAACTCAAAGCAATCCTTAAGAAGAGAGACATTCTTGTCTCCACCCACATGATAACTATGTGGAGTACAGCCTTAGTTTTTGTACTTTCACTAAAAATGAGTGCTTGTAGTGCACTTTTTGTCTTTGAGATAACTTATGTTCATACTGCAGGACTAAGTTGGCGATGGTATCCAACCACAATCAACCCTTTTGGCCTGATATATTTATTACAAAGAGTTATGACAAAGGAGGTAAAATTGACTTACATAGGGGCCAATTATGATTGCGGTTTTTCCGCATCCTCCGGGCCGGCGGAAGCTACCACCGGCCAGGAGGATGCGGAAAAACCGCTGCGGAGCCTCCAAAGACCCACCGCCATATTAGGATCGCTGGTGGGTCTTGAATTCTGTCCGCCGCTTTTCTGCCGCGGTCGCAGTACGACTGCAGTGGAAAAGCCCTAATATGGTGGAGGTGTCCGTGGAAAAGCATACAGACTTTCACTTTGGGGGCCTGTTGAGGGCCCCCTGGGTGAAGGGGGGTGGGGGGTGCACATGGGGGGTACCTATGGTACCCCCTGCATTTGCGTGCACAAAGCAGCAGGCACTGCGCAGTGACTGCCGCTTTGTGCATGCAAATGCGATGCATGCATTTTTAGCCTTGCGGCGGGTGCAGCTTGAAGCTGCACCCACCGCAATGTTAAAGATAGAGGATGTGACCGCCACCCTGGCAGTCACATCCTAATCTGATCGGAGGGAACGCCGCAGCCCCTGCGGACGTTCCCTCCTCCTCAGGGGTCACGGACGGACTCAAGTCTGTCCGCGATCATAATCGGCCCCTTAGTTCGAAAAGCACATGTTAAAGTCAATAGGCATTTAACGTTAGATTGCTCTTACACTGTTTTAAAGCCTGTAAACAAGTATTTTAATGTATGACATCTCTCAGATTACTATTGTAGGCAAAGGTTTTGGCATTGGTTACCCCCGTCTGACAAACCCAGTCCACAACATGGGTAAAAAAGAGACACAATAAAGTTTAAAATATTTATTTTAATGACGTGCTCTAAGATGCAGTATTTTTGCGAGCATAAGCAGGCATATGATTAAAAATAATACTTTCAGCATTTTTACAATTCCATAAAACACAAAAGGAGAAATCATATTATGATGATGGTGGGAACAGGTTCTATAGCGCCTTGTCTTCCACCCTCCCTAGCTAGGAATTATGGGCCCGATGTAGGTAGCCAAATACCGGTCGGTAACGGCCGAAAATACTGAATTTCGGCCGTTACCGACCGGTATTTGGAGAATGAGATGTAGGTGTCAAAAATATTCCAAATCAGTAAATATGAGTCGGTAAAATACCGATTCTGAATTTACAGACTCAGGGCCCGATTCACAGAACGAATTTAAGACTCAATCCTAAACTTTCTACTGTTTTGATATTCACAGATTGCACTTACTACTTTTGGTATTCACAAAATGAACTTATACTTTTGGCATTCACAGAATGCACTTACTACTTTTGGCATTCACAGAATGCACTTACTACTTTTGGTATTCACAGAATGAATTTACTCATTTCGGTATTCACAGAAGTTAGGACTACTAACTTTAGGACTCCTAAAGACCTTCTGTGAATACCGAAAGTCTTAAAATTAGGATATTTCTCAATTTAGTAGTAGTAAAGTTAGGACTCCTAACTTTAGGACTCCTAAATGCCTTCTGTGAATACCGAAAGGCCTAAAATTACGATTTTTCTCAATTTAGTAGTAGTAAAGTTAGGACTACTAACTTTAGGACTCCTAAATGCCTTCTGTGAATACCGAAAGGCCTAAAATTACGATTTTTCTCAATTTAGTAGTAGTAAAGTTAGGACTACTAACTTTAGGACTCCTAAATGCCTTCTGTGAATACCGCAAGTCTTAAAATTAGGATTTTTCTCAATTTAGTAGTAGTAAAGTTAGGACTCCTAACTTTACTACTACTCAATTGAGAAAAATCCTAATTTTAAGACTTTCGGTATTCACAGAAGGCATTTAGGCGTCCTAAAGTTAGTAGTCCTAACTTTACTACTACTAAATTGAGAAAAATACTAATTTTAAGACTTTCAGTATTCACAGAAGGCATTTAGGAGTCCTAAAGTTAGGAGTCCTAACTTCTGTGAATACCAAAATGAGTAAGTTCATTCTGTGAATACCAAAAGTAGTAAGTGCATTCTGTGAATGCTAAAAGTAGTAAATCCATTCTGTGAATACCAAAAGTAGTAAGTGCAATCTGTGAATACCAAAACAGTAGTGAGTTTAGGATTGAGTCGTAAATTCATTCTGTGAATCGGGCCCCCAGTATTTACCGAATCGGAATTTACAGAATCGGAATTTACCGACTCGGAATTTACCGACTCGGTAAATAAGAATTGGCAAAAAATGGGTTTTGAGATGAAGGAGACTTCTAAAATACCGAATTTCATGAAATCTGGTATTTAAGAGTCAGTATTTACCATGGATTGAAAGCAGGTGGTAACCAGGTGCAGGCTATAAATATGGACCCAAAATGCAACCGTGTGACCAGAATGGCAGCATTCTACGTGATAGCAAGGCGGCTACGGCTACAGGAAGCAGAAGAGAGGGTCTGGCTAAGGGAGGAGCAAGTGTACAGGCAGAGGATAACACTATTTCAACTCACAGAACCAGAGATCCTGCAAAGGTACAGGCTACACCCCAAAAACCATCCAGGACTTGATCAGGGACCTGCACCCACTTTTGGAGCATCCCACCCCAAGGGCCCATGCCATCCCACCTCATGTGCAGATGCTCTGTAGCCTGCACCTGCTTGCATCTGGGAGTTACCAGGGGGTGATTGCTGTGGCAGATGGGGTGTCACAGAGCTGCCTGTCCCGTTTTTGTAGGAGGTTCCTTGACGCCATGATGCAGAAGATGCACCATTTCATCAGCTTCCCAGACACACATGTGGAACTACTCAAAACCAAGACTGACTTTTATAAAATAGCACATTTTCCACACGTGATTGGCTGTATTGATGGCACCCACATCCCAATATGCCCACCTGCTGCCACAGAGTACATTTACAGGAACAGGAAGTCAACCCACTCCATCAATGTACAGGTAATCTGTGATGCCAACAACATCATCACAGACATTGTGGCCAAGTGCCCAGGAAGTACCCACGACTCCTACATCTTTCAGAACAGTGGGATCTACACACGCCTGACAGCGGGGGAATTTGGCAAAGGACACTTGCTAGGTAAAACACTGTGACACACCCTAATAGATGTTGCCAATGCATGTGTATGTGTGCATGTGTGCATGTGAGTAATGGCTTTCTCTTTCTCAAACAGGGGATAGTGCATATGCCGTCCGCTCATTCATCCTGACACCCTACCTCAACCCTACAACCCGTAGCCAGAGACGTTACAACCAGGCACACAAATCCACAAGGAACGTCGTGGAGCACACCTTTGGGCTCTTGAAAAGCAGGTTCCGCTGCCTCCACAAAAGTGGAGGTGCACAGCAATATTCACCTATAATCTGCTGTAAGATAATTTCAAATTGCGCAATGTTACACAACCTTGCAATGAAGAAAGGCACAGAGGTGGAATTGAGTGACTATGAGGACCATGAACATGCACTGCCTGACCCAAACACAGCAGGAGTTGCGCCACCAACAGATGGCAGACAGAGAAGAGCAGATATAATACAGAACTTTTTCTGAGTAAGTAAACACACACAGACAGGTGGAGCATTCACCCAACGTAGTTTAAAATTTTGCACTACGCAGGTACTCAAATTCAAAGATTTCCTACAAAAATGTCAGCCATGTAATAATGGTAGTCCTGTCTCACTTCCCCATTTAAATTCATGGAGAGTGGTCTGTACAAGTCATTACCGGGCACGCCTACCAGTGCCAGTTGAAAGTGGCTAGTTGTCCTCAATGGGTATTTGGGTTGTTAGGTCACCATGGCGCCTGCTTCTCCTCTGTGTGTAAACTATAGGGGGGCTTGTCATGCTGCTCCTACTGGTGCTTTCCTCACTTTCCGGTAAATCCAGAGCAGCAGTTTGTGCTGTCTGTGCATTAAGCGGCACCTCTGCAGCACTGGTCACCCTTGCAAGGCCCCTAGACACCTCATTGCTGCTGTGTGTTAGTCCCTCTTGCATGTTGATGCATCGTCTGCAGAGAAGGGAAGTGGCTGTGGCCTGGCGGTTCATAGCCTTACTTTGTTGCTGCAAATGTTGTCTGTCCTTGCGCCTTGCTAACTTGTCCTGGTCCAGTTTCCTGCACAGGAGTTGCACTGATTGTGTCATGTCCAGCACACCTGTTGCCATCTCCCTCATACCTAATGGTATGTTTTTATTCTCATCTACCAGTGCACTGATGCCCTTCCCTATGTTTCCATATGTGTATTCAGGGTCCTCATCTGGCGTTGCACAGACTGGATGGCCTTCCCCTGCATTCTTTGGATCTTAACCATGGTACCCTCCAGTCCAAAAAGACACTGGTACGCTCCACATGTTGTGCATCACTGCTACCTCTGGGCCTGCGGCGTCTGATACCTATACGGCCAGCCTCTGCACTGGACTGCTGTGTGGCAGTGCTTTCTTCCCCAGCCAAAGTTTGAGTGTCTTCACCCTCCATTTTACCAGCTGAAGTTTCCATTTCTACCAGTGGAGCAACTGCATGCCTCCTTTTTGAGGTGCAGGTGTTGTTTGCGGCAGTAACGCAGGCAGTTCAGGTGAGGACAGTAGCAGAGGGTACCCTGAACGTTCTGGGACGACTGCAGATGTTGAGACATTTCAAGGTCTTGGGATGGTGGCAGTGGTGTTTGTGCACCAGTGTCCTCTGTGACATTCTCTGCACTTGTGCCTGCCTCCTGGCTGTCATCCCTCAGTGATGCTGTGCCTTCCTCCTCCCTGGTACGCCCGCGAGTTGTCTCGCCTGTAGACATAAAAGCGTACATTAACTCTGTGCTCCTGTCTCACTGCTTCTACAATTAAATATTTTTGCACTCAAACACTATACATATTGCCTCAGCCTCATTATGACAGATATGTGTTGCCTAACTTCTTCATTGCTGTGCTGTATGACATGGTAGGTTTTTCAAAGACTACATGCCCAATGATGTATTGCTCCTGTCTAATACTACCTCTACTGCAGTGGGGTAAAGTTTGCCACATAGGGAAAGGGGAAGGTGATAGGGTGGGGGTGATTGATGTGCATGCGTCTTACCTTTTCTGGCGGCAGCTCTGGCTGAGCTGTCTGCATCTCCCAGTCCACAGGCGCTCTCTGGTTCAATGGTGGACCCCACCAACTCCTCTAGCTTAGTCAGGGGTGGTGCACGGTTTTTCCCTCCTCCAGTTTTGTTTGCCTCTTTGTGGAGCTCTGCTGTTTTCTTTTTGGTAATGCTCCTGAGGTCATACCACCTCTTTTTCAGGTCGTCTATGTCCCTTGGAGTCACTCCTATAGCATTCACCTTTGTCAGTATTTCCAGCCAAATCTTTCTTTTTGCAGATTCAGCCACAGTCAGGGACTGCTTGCCAAACAATTTCTGGTGTTCTTTAACAACCTCCTCCACAAGGACCTGCAGCTCCATGCTGCTAAATTTAAGTTTTCTCTTCCTCTCTGGATGTTCCTTTTCACTGCTGTTTGCCATTTTCACACTTTAAAAGCACAAATTAAGTTTTCCTGTGGCTCAGGGACTCTGCTCTGCTTGCTCTCCCTCTCCAGCAGCTTGTAATCACTTCCACCTGTGTGGATTTGGGCAGTTCCTGGTTGGGAGGAGGTGGGTGGTAGCACCTGATTGGCTGACTACTAAGTTTCACTTTGTTCCCTTTCAGATTCGGTATTTACCGATTCGGTATTTACCGAATCGGTATTTCCCATTCATTCCTATGGGCCAAAAGGCCCATAGGAATGAATGGGAAATACCGATTCAGTAAATACCGATTAGGTAAATACCCATTCGGTAAATACCGAATCGGTAAATACCCATTCGGTAAATTCCGGAAGACAGATACCGAATTTTACTGAATCGGTAAAAATTACCGATTTTTTACCTACATCCAAAATACTGATTCTAAAATACCGAATCGGTAAAATTCGGTATTTTAGAATCGGTACTTTTGGATTACCTACATCTAGCCCTAAGTTTTATAAAATATAGAAAGTCTCTTAGGCTTGAATAGGGGATCCCATACCTCCAAGATCAGCAGAAGTGAATCACATCAGGATCTGCAATAGCTCTCTGTCTCTCTGGAAACGGGCTTTCTTCAGAGTGTGTAAAATCATGTATACAGTGCAATATTAAAGGCGCCAGGATTTCAGCTACCTGCAGCTGCGTGCATGTTATGTCTAGCGCATGAGCCGATCAGCCTGAACAACACCTAACATTGCTATGGTAACCTTGGAGGCTCGAGCACTCACTGTGCAGACTAAGGTCGAGCTGTAGGTCTAAGAACGTTGAAAACAAGCCATTCTCATGTGAAGCGATTCAAGCAGACTAACTTACAACAACAGTTACATATAGTGTTGTGTGCAAAAGCAGCAAAAAGGTAAAATGGAGTTTAAACTTCTAATAACCCTATGCTAACATAGCAATGTACGTAAGTAAGGCCCTGCCTTCACTATAGTATAAACTCTGTAATGTTCTTATACTTGTTATGCCCTCTTAGGAGGGGTTATATATGGTTTTGATAACTTTAATTGGGCAGATATTTTTTATTTTATGCCTAAATACCTCCTGGTTTTATTATTATGATAAAGCATATGCAGAATACAGGAGGCCTGAACTGGTTATGGTGACAAGCGAATGGTAAAGGGTATAGGCTTGACTGGTTCATTGTGGAATGTTATGTCCAATGTTATAGGTCTGATCTGTTTATTATTAAAAGTTACAACAAAGCATAACGTTTGACTTATTTAGTATGAAAAGCCTACGTTAAAGTCAATAGGCCTTTCAAGGTGGATTGTTATTGCACTGTGTTAAAGTTTATTTATTAATATTTATTTATTTAAGAGTTTTATATAGCGCAGGCCAGAATCGGAGGTATTGGAGCTCTTTACATTTAATGTGAAGAAATCGAACAGATAGTATACCAGTCGTACACACAGTTAAACATTAGAACAAAATTAGTCGTCACGAGTCCAGTTCAAGGAGGGTGTACAAAGGGTCACATCGAGAGGTAGGTGGTGTGGAAACCTTCATTATCCACGTTGCCAAAAGCTGCGGTGTGCCTGATTCTCCGTTAAGGGTCAGTTGACCTTTTGGGAGAGTACGATTGAGGAAGAGGTCTTTGAGCTGACTTTTGAATTTTAAGAAGTAGGGGATGGTCCTGAAATGGACTGGAATGGAGTTCCAAATTTTGGAAGCGTTTCCAGAGAAGGAGAGTGATAGTGTCTTTTGCTCGCAAGTTTTCGAGGGAATGTGAAGTAGAGTGTTAGTACTCCTGAGGGTGCTTGTCTGGCCGGCCTTATTGAGTTTGACGGCCAGGTAGGCAGGTTACCCAGTGTGCAGAGCTTTGTGTGTGAGACAGGCAGTTCTGAAGCTGGCACGCATTTCGATTGGGAGCCATTTTAGCTCTCTGAGAGCAGGGAAGATGTGTTCATATTTCTTCACTCCGGTGATCATTCTGGCTGCTGCATTAAAAGTTTTTTTTTTTAACTTTATTTTCAGTTTTTGCATGATAAAGGAGATTAAACCAAGCAGTGCCGCCTGCAGTAATGGCAGCATTAGATCATGTGCAACAAAAAGAAAAGAAAAGAAGAAAATTGCGTCTTATACAATGGTCACAGATATGGTAGTGAGTAGGAGATACGATACAGTTAGATGTCAGGGGTTTACATTCAGTTCGCGAATCATAGGAGCTTAATAATAGAGGAAACAGAAATCACGGCAATTTACACATGGCACTTATAAAGCAATTTAGACAATAGCGGTAGGCAATGGAGTTGAACAGGTGTCTGGCATCTTGGCAGGAATTGGCATTCAACCAATACCCTCAGTTGTAATGCCAATTGACACTGGCATGTCCCGCTCAGCCCGTTTCCTATCTATGTAGTCTCGATAAGGCCCCCAAATATCTATAGGGCGGGAGGAACTGGGAATCAAGGTGGAGTACTCTTCACAATTAAAATTGCAATAAGCTAAACTACAGAGCCAGGCCTGCAGTGAGGGAGCTTTCTTGTTGCCCCATAAAAGAGCATTTTCGCTTTTAGCCAACAGAAAGCCCAGAGCTGCCAGCTTCTTGACCTTTCGGGGGACGTTTGCCACATAGCCCAACAATGCGATCTCCGGGTTGGGCACTAGTTGCATAGACAAGACTTCCCCCAGAGTGGCGTGTATTAGTACCCAATACTGGTGTATTTTTGGACAAGTCCAAGCGAGGTGGGCGAAGTCAGCAAATGGAGCCAAACATTTTGGGCAGTGATGGGGTCTATTGGGATCGATTCTATGGGAGCGGGCAGAGGTGTGATATATCCTACGAAGGAATTTAAAATGAAACAACTTGTGTCTATTGTTTAATGAGATCTCCTTGGTGGCCCTACAACACCATTCCCATTGATCGTCAGTGATAGGCCTACCCAAATCTTCCTCCCAGGCAGCTCGAACCTTAACATCAGATATGGGCCTATCTGTCCCGCACTGTTTGTAGAGTTTGGAGACCAAGTGTGCACCAGTGGGGCTCTGTATTAGTAGTGTCAGCAGTGGAGCAGGGTCAGGGGCGGCAGGGAACGAGGAATAAGTAGCGCAGAGCATGGAATATACATTTAATTACAAAGGTGTCCATGAAGGAACGGTCTGCAAAACCGGCTTCTTCAGACACAGAGAAAGCATGACCGTCAGGGGACAGATCGCCCACTGTACTGATGTGAAACTTTTCCAGTGTGCGTTGGACCAGGACTTCACCAGTGATCAGAAACAAAGAAGGATTGGGCAGGGGTAGTGCCGGAGAATAGAACGCGTCGAGCCTGAGCAACTTAACCCATGCCCAGCACGTGGTGGAGATGTCACAGGGGTCCCATTTGAATCCCGTGGGTAGGATGTTAGACAATAGACGTGGGTGCACCAAGTCGGCTTCTGGCTTAGAATAGGGAATGCGAACGTCAGGGTGAAACCAAACATGCGCATAACAGCATTACGCCACGTGATAATATAAATAGAAATCGGGAACTCCAAAGCCTCCTCCTTAATACGGTAAAGTCAAGGTCTGCCAACAAACCTGAGGCGTTTTATCTGCCCAGAAAAGGCACAATAATAGTGTACACAATTGTGTGAAAAAGGTTTTAGTGAGGGGAATGGGGTTATTGTTAAAAAGATACAAAAAACGGGGGAGAACAACCATCTTGATTATGGTGACTCTACCAGCCATCGATAAGGGCAGGCGCAACCATTGTACAGTTTGCGACTCCAGGGATCCGATGGCCCTGCCTTAGTTCAGACTGATGATGGTAGCGGTGTCAAGGTGAACATATACCTCCAGATATTTAACCGCGTCACTACACCATTCAAGCGGGAACTCACAGGGCCAGGCCGTCGTGCTAGCCGTAGTCGGGAAGATGACCGATTTCTGCCAATTAATGCAAAGCCCAGAGAATTTGCCAAACCGTGCAATTTCCAAGATCAAGGGTTAGAAGTTCAAATGAGGCATTCTAACATACAAAATAGTATCAACCGCGTAAAGCGAAACAAGGAGGGGACCCGTACGAAACTGGAGACCGCGATGTAAGTGCTTTTCTTGAAAATGGCGAACTAAGGGATCCATTGCCAGAATGAATAATAACAGGGATAGAGAGCATCCCTTTCTAGTACCACGGGATAAGGCAAAAGGCACAGAGAGGGTACCATTGAGGCGCAACCTGGCGATAGGTCTGGTGTATAAAAGCGTGACCGTGGAGACAAAGCATTCTGGCATACCCATACGACGCATCACTGACAAGAAAAAGGGCCACTCAAGGGAGTCAAATGCTTATTCAGCATCCAAAAGGACCGCCACAGCTGACGTGGCAGGGTCAAATCTATGCAATACAGTGAATAAAGTGCGAAGATTAACGGAGGTGGATTTATGGGGGACAAAACCTGATTGCGCTGGAGAAATAATGTACTCCATTAGTAATGATAGTCGTATTTCAATGACCTTGGCTAAGATCTTGTAATCGGTGTTTAACAGCGATAATGGCCTGTAGGAGCTGCATAGTAGTGGGTCCCGACCTGGCTTGGGAAGGAGAATAATGACCGCTTCCCTAAACGTTGGTGGGAGTATACCTGTCTCAAGCGATTCCGCATAAACCTCGACCAGTTTCGGGACTAGAATATCTTTGTATGCCTTGTAGAAATCGGCCGAGAAGCCATCCAGTCCAGGCGCAGAGGAGCCCCGAAGGGCATCAATGGCCTCAATGATGCTGTCTTGAGAAATGGGAACAGGTAAGAAGTCTTGCATGTATTTTTCCAAGTATACTAAAGCGATTTCAGACAAATACTCCCCTTGTTCCAGCATGTTGCCAGTGACCCTGGAGGTGTACAACGTTTTATACTAAGTGAGGAATTGCTCACAAATTTCAGGCGTAGAGTGGAGAAAGGCGTCATTCGGCTCGTCACCACCATTATGTAGGCGGAATCACGCGGAGGGCGCAACGTTTGTGCAAGTATCCTTCCCGGTCTCTCGCTCTCTCCATAACGCTGTGCAGAACACCGCCTACTAAGGAACAGCAGCTCACGTTCAGCCACTTCCCTAAATTCCAGCAGTAGGGCTAAGCGTTTGGCCTCACACGAGGCAGATGCCGAAAACTGTAGTTCCTGGTCCAAGGCAACAATGTCCTTTTCAATACGATCTAATGTCGAGCGGAGATCTTGCAGGAATCCAGCGGGTTTGGCAATACAGACTCCTCTGATGTAGGCCTTAAAGCCCTTCCAGAGGACTGCCCAGGTGTCGACCGTCCCAGTGTTAAGTTGAAAATATTCTTCAATCACCAGCCGAACCTCTTCACAAAATACTTGATCCAACAGCGCATGACCGGGGAAGTGCCACTGACGCTCGTAGCCACCCGGTCTAGGGATGTTAAGTCGGAGAACAATAGGGGAGTGATCTGAAAGCTTGCGGGGAAGGGTAAGTAAGTCACCCAGCCAACCCGCCTTCCCGGGAGACATCAGCCAATAATCTATCCTGGTCCATGTAAAAGATGAAAAATTAGTTGGCCCTTTGTTGAATGAATACATTAAAGTGAAATGTAGTTTATATTAATTTATGTCTGTCATCTGCCTGTAAATGATATGAGCCACTCATAATGGAAGGTAGCTCCATGCTGCACAAATGGTTAAAATTAAGTTGTCTGAAATTCAGCTGAAACCACAAAGAATTGCAAGTGAACGTGTACGTGTCCATTCTGCTGTAACTCCAACTTGTTTAATGATTCACAAGCTTTCACCTGTGTACAGAGCCAGTTCAGCGAGTCAATTCCTAGAAATGGCTCGCTGACCTAGTACGTGTCAAGTTTGCTCTGCCCTTGCCTGGGTAACGTGAAAGGGTAAAGTGTTTGTTCAGCACAAATAGTATGTGCGTCATTTGCATGGGGAAAGCAGAAAACACGGGCCTCTGCTGATTAGATCAAACAGTGCACATTGACATTTCAAGATAACCGACCAAGGCTGTAGGTCAGGAGGTAGTGGTGTAAAAGATTAACCAGTATCTGCATGGTCAGATCCGTCAGGAATAATGTAAAGTGTGAACGTAGACATATTTCTGAAAGGCACCATGATGTTGTAATGTACACGTGGCTGAGATGGTCACACCACAATGTAGTAGTTAATGAATAATGTGTCAGGGGTCTGTGAAAACATATATAAAGACTGATTTCCTCTCTGTAAAACCAGATCTCTTTGCAGTCCTGCAAATTGTCTCAGCTGCAGCTTATTGGCAATAAAGCCATTTTCTTTTGAAACCTTGTATGTGCCCTTCTTGTCCCTATTCACAAATGTTGTGCTTTTACAGATGGCGCCTTGACTCGCTAGGGACTGCTGGTTCCTGCAGGGGTTGATGTACTGCGGTCTCAGGACTCTATGGGGGCCTTCAACATCTTGGTGTATGCTGCGCAGCTACTGAGAGGACTTGTTTCCTGACACGCCCAGACGACAAGGCTCCCGTTGATAAGCCTTTGACACAAGACACCTGCAGTTCCCTTCGAGCCATCAGGAGGTTTTCTGCCACAAAAAGAAGGACGCATACAAAGGCATTACTGATCAGATGATCAGGTAGGCAGTGCATAATGCACTGAACTGACTTTAATAAATAGAATGTTGTTCTACTGATACCTCAAAGGGTAGACACTGGAATTCATTAGGAATTTCTATGGGAGGTCTGAGGGTACCTTTAACATAAGTGCCTGAGGAGGACTGTCCAATCTGTGAAAGATCATAAGGATCCCAAGGACAGAGGAGGGACTGTTGGAGGTTGCCTCGGAGGGACCGTGGGTGGTTGCCTCAAGACAGAGCATGCTTCTGAAAGACGTCTAAAAAATATGCATATTGTTGAAATAGGGTGTACAACAGTGTATTTCTAGAAAAGAAATAAAAAGTGATAAAGGAAAAAAATAATTAAATTAGTAAATACATAAAAATAAAAATGCTTAGTAAATTATTTCTGAGCACAGCTAAAGGCCGCAGGGCAGCGTTAGATGTCACTCAACCTACAGCCCCTCGCGGTACCCCAGCGTGGTACGTATCAAAGAAAAAGGGATACTCTGCAATTGTCCATCTAGATCAATGGACTCATTACACCAGGAAAAATAATGAATTGCAATGGCCAGAATATGGCACATTTGATAAAGCTAAAATGCTTTATTTAGAAGATTGTTTAAGGGAACGTGAAAAGAAAGGGAAGAAGGTACGTTTGTTGCAGTGGGATGCTTTTCATGCGTGGCGATCATATGTAGCCTCAAGATTCTCAGGTGGACCTAAAACTATGAGAGGAAAAGCTATGGTCCATGATAGGGAGAAAGGAGAAGAAAAACATGTAAGTCATTGTAGGGAAAAGGAAATGGAAGTAGACAAGTGCTTCACAGTTTACAAGCCAATACCAGATATTTACCCAACTCTACCTAATGCTCCCTTAGAACAGGAAGATTCTGAAGACCCTGTAATAGAATGTTTATTCACAACTCCACCACCATACAGCCCGCAAACAATGCAAGCTTCATCAGCACCACACACACACATGCCACACACACACACACCACAAGTTACATCACAAACTAGTAAGACAATACCTATACAACTTCAAGATACGCCTCTTTCTGGCTCAGGTAGACAAGGGTTACGGACAAAAATATCAGACAAAGAACAGAAAGTGGTACACGAGTGGGTAATAGAGGTTATGAAAAGTGGTACTTCTACATGGCGTAATGCAAAAAGCCGCTTCCCGACTGATTTCACGCCTGCACTTCAACGCAGCGCTTTGGAAAAGTTGGACAAAAAAAGTTACAGCTGGTTTAAAGACTGGGACAAATATTGGCCTGAGGAAGACGGCTACCCCCAACCTGATAGGTTGTCCCGTGTTCATAACGGCACAATATCAGCAGTAATGGACGATGTAGGGGCAACAAGCACAGAAATATTAGATGCTGTCCAGATATTAGCTGAATGGATAGATACACTACTGATACTAGAACAAAAATGTACAAAACTTAAAAAAAGCAAAGAGGAGGAAGCTAGTACTCTTTCTCCTACTCACACCATGCCATTAAGAGAAGTACCAGGAAGTCAGGAAGGGAAGCCCACTATTAAAGTTCACACACCATGGTCAAATGTTGAATTACATAGATTTGCACTTCAGTTTCCAGACATTAGACAAGAAAGAGAGGAATGGTATAGACAGACGGAAATAATATTAAGAGTGGGCACTCTAACACTAGATGACATAGAACAGATGTTTTCCATAATATTGCCACCAGACCTTTGGGGAAAGATAAGAAGAGAAGATGATGAATGCTTAAAAATAAAATGGGAAAAAATAACTACAGAGAAGAGGGAACAAGGAGAAGATATTTCAGAGGAAATGAAAAATGTGCCGGCTAAAATAAATATACTAGTACCAAGAAAACAAATTGACTGGTCAAAATTAAATGCATGCATTCAAGATACTGAAGAAACAGTATCTGGGTTTTTCTCTAGAATACAGAAGGTCTTCACAGCTTCAAGTGGGTTAGATACTGAAAAAGAAGCAACACAAAGCGCACTTGTCTCCTGCTTTGTAAACAATTTAAAACCTGCAATTAAAAAGGGATTCTAGAGTACAACCTTACTTGGTCATGAAAACCTCTAACAGAGGTTTTACAATTAGCACAGTATTATGAAATGCTAGGGAAAAAGGATTTGGAAAATAAAAATAACAAAATAAAAGAATTAAAAGCGAAAGTCTAGATTCAGCAGGCTCACCAGTATAGCAGCCGTGGTCCAAGAAGCAGGGGGAGAGGTAGAGGCCGTGGGGGCCCACAAAGGTCATTCTCTGCACCCCCAACACAGCATACAACCACAAATGAACTAACACACACACACAGGGATGCTTTAATTGTGGGGACCATGATCATTGGAGAGCGCAATGCCCACACCCCGTCAAGCTGTCACAGAGAGGTGGTGGGATGGGGAGATCAAGAGGCTGGGGACGGAGCATGGGAAGAGCTGGATATCAACAGCAAGGACGTGACTCACAACCTGGCCCAACATGGTATCCCCTCAACACAAATTTCTTTGATAATGAAGAAATACCAAAAATGGAGGTGCATCACCCTTATGATAGGATCTATCAGGAAGGGCCCCAAGGGGAATGGGACTATTATGCTCGATAGGGAGGCCCGAGAGAGTTAATACAGAGGATGGTAATCCCTGTAGATCTCACTGGAGCATATGTGAGGGGTAAGATTGTACACCTGTGGAATTACTAATAGATACAGGGGCCACCAATTCCTCCTTAACAAAGAAAAAGTTTCCAGATGTTCCTCTCTCAGGAAAAATAAATAAGTCAGTGGGATTCACCAACATACTTGTAACACGCCCAATTTCAGCACCCTTGAAATACAGTATAGGCCCAATTCAGGACACGCATTCATTCCTTATATCAGACAAATGTGCATTTAATTTGTTAGGATTGGACTTGCTAAAAAAGATGAATGCCACAATTAAATGCACTGCAGACGGAGTTTTCTTGGAAGTAGATGGACCAATGAGAGAGGAAATGGGCAACTGTTTCCTATCAATAGGAATACAAAATATTACAGCACAAATAATGGATCAGATAGATTCAAGGATATGGGCAAAACACAAAAATGACACTGGGAAAATGAACATCACACCTGTAACAATTACAGTCAAACAGAATGTGAAATTACCAAGAATACCACAGTACAAAATAGCTCCAGAGGGTCTAAAGGGATTGCAGGATATAGTAGCTGACTTACTAAAAGAAGGGATTGTTAAAGAAATATCAGGCAGTCCTTGTAACAGCCCTATTCTTCCGGTCTTAAAAAAAGGCGATGGAAATACTGATGAAAAAAGTTACAGATTCATAGTTGATCTCAGAGAAATTAATAAAATTGTGGTGCCACAGTTCCCGGTTGTCCCAAATGTAGTATCAATATTGTCAACATTGTCACCAGAAATGACATATTTTTCAGTAGTGGATTTAAAAAATGCCTTCTTCTCAATTCCAGTAGATGAGGGTAGCATGTACCTCTTTTCATTCTCTGTAAGCGGGAGAACCTTCTGTTTCTGTTGTATCCCTCAGGAGTTCACAGAAAGCCCGAGCATTTACAACCAGGCCTTGAAAAGAGAACTAGACACATTCAATTTATCACCTAATTCTGTGCTAATACAATATATAGATGACCTGCTGCTTGGTAGCATCTCTGAGACACAATGTACAACTGACACCATTAATTTGTTAAATTTCTTAGCTGAACGTGGTCACAAGGTTTCACCAGAGAAAATACAATTTGTTCAACAGGAAGTATCCTACCTAGGACACATCCTGTCGAAAGGGCAGAGAAGATTGGATGATAAGCGCATTAAATTGATTCTACAGACACCAGTGCCACGCACCCAAAAACAGGTGCGAGCCTTTTTAGGTATGGCCAGTTATTGTCGACATTGGATTGCTAACTTCTCCTTGATTTCAAAACCCTTATTGGCCCTGACCCACAAGGACACACCCGAACCCCTTCAGTGGTTGCCAGAACATGAACAAAGCTTCCTTGCCATTCGGCAAGCTCTCTGCTCTGCTCCTGCTTTAGGCCTACCAGACTATTCTAAGTCTTTCCAACTCTATGTTCATGAGTCTGACGGGAGTGCTCTTGGGGTTCTATTCCAGCAGTTCGGTGACCACAAAAGACCATGCGCATATTTCTCTGCCACCTTGGATACTGTAGCCAAGGCTTAACCTTCCTGTATACGTTCTGTTGCAGCAACTGCCTTATCACTACAACCTGCAGAAAGCATAATAATGGGACATGAAGTTGATGTCTATGTACCACATGCAGTGGAGCTGATATTAAATAAGACACGTACTCAGCACCTCACAAATGCCAGACTTACACAATATGAGATCTGTTTATTTGCAGCACATGTAACACTTCACAAGTGTAATGTTCTTAACCCTGCCACTCTGTTACCTGTTCCCACTGATGATCTAGTAGAGTCAGACCATGATTGTATTTGTTAACTGAGGAGCAAACAAAAGGTAGAATAGATATGACTGATACACCCTATGCAGATGCTGAAGGAGAATTGTGGGTGGATGGTTCCTGCCTTAGAACAGAGGATGGAAATACATCAGCAGCCTATGCAGTTGTAACAAATAAAACTGTAGTTGAGTCCTGTAAGATACCTGAGTTGTCTGCACAAGCAGCAGAACTTGTGGCACTCACACAAGCTTGTGAGTTATCTGAAGGGAGGTGTGTTAACATATACACAGACAGCCAATATGCCTTTAATGTGGCACATTCCTTTGGAAGACTCTGGAAAGAAAGAGGTTTTATTACCTCACAAGGCACAAAGATACAGCATGGAGTGCTGATCACTAAATTACTTAATTCCTTGGCACTTCCAAAGAAATTGGCCATAATTAAATGCAGTGCTCACAAGAAGGTTACTGACAAGGTAGGCCAGGGAAATGCATTTGCTGACATAACAGCAAAACAGACAGCAAGAAATAATTCAGCACTAGTACTAACAGCCCAAGACTTACCTGATGAAGTGAAGTCACTAGATCTAACAACTGAAGGTATAAGACTAATTCAACAAGGAGCAATAGCAGAAGAACAGGTCGGTTGGTCAAAGGACGGGTCATTTGTTCAAGGATGTTGGATGAATGACACCAAGGAAAAATATATGTTACCAGACAGGATGGTCTACTCCATGTGTTTGGCCATGCATGGCCCGGCACACATATGCAGGGATGCCATAGCAAACTGTATGGAAAAGTTCTGGGTGAACAAGAATATAAGGAAAACAGCACAGGAAATATGTCAAAGATGTATGGTATGTGCACAGTACAATGTGGGTAAGACTGCTCCAGTACCCAAAGGCCACTTTCAAAAACCAACAATGCCATCTGAAGCCCTGCAAATAGACTATGTGGAGATGCCACCTACAAATAAGTATAGGTATATCCTGGTGGTGTGTGCATGTATTCAAAATGGATAGAGGCATACCCGGTAAAACACAATGATGCCATCTCAACAGCCAAGTGCTTGATAAAGGAATTGATCCCACGTTTTGGGGTCCCAAAACCATATTTTCAGACAATGGCAGCCACTTCTGTAATGAAACAATAAAATTTACATGCAAAGCCTTGGGAATACAGCAGAAGCTACACTGCGCCTATCATCCAGAGGCGTGCTCAAGAGCAAGATAGCAAAAATATGTGCGGACACAAAATTGACCTGGATGGATGCCTTACCTATTGCCCTAATGAGCATGAGGAGCACACCAGATGCCAAGACCAAACTCAGTGCCCATGAGATAGTCACTGGGTTGCCAATGGTAGCTTGGGGAGTTCCAGACAAAAATGCTCTGCCTATTATGACGAATGAATTGTTTAATGATTACTGCATATCACTTACACGCACTCTTGCTTCTATCAACCAGCACGTGAAGGGGGCCCTTCCAGATCCACTGCAAGTTGAAGGACACAAGTTTAAACCTGGGGACTGGGTGCTCATCAAGTCATTCCAGAGGTCCAACTGTCTCCAAGCTCGCTGGAAGGGTCCACAGCAAGTCCTGCTCGCCACGAAGACTGCGGTAAAGTGCACCAACAACAAATCCTGGATCCACGCCAGCAACATCAAGAGGGCACCTCCTGACACCACACCCAGCCAAGACCCAGGTCAGCAGCACATGCCAACACCGGAATTGATCAATGAGGAGAAGAGGTACAATTTATGGTCAACAAAGAAGACAGAGATGAAATGCCAATATTACCTATAATTGATCCTCTTCAGGAAATAGATGAAGTATTACTGCTAGATATCATCCTAACAGATATTTTAACAAATATCTTTGACTTTGGGAATAACGGTGAAGAAAATAACGAAAGCGCACTACTGTACATCCAAGAATCATTTGATCAGCTAGAATATGAGCTAATGCAAGACTTAAACAGTATAGCATTACGAGAAGCTTTAGATAGAGTACTTTCTGACTAAGAAGATTCAACTAGGGTATATTGCACACTACCACCAGGAGTAATAGCTCAGTTGCAGAACAAGAAAAGTTTAGCACACTTCATCAGGGAGTTCTTAGTAAAAAGTGGGCCAGTACAACGTTGAGTAGATGAACTGATCCAGGAGGTATTTGCGAGTCCTCCTGTAACTGCAAAGTGCCAGTGCCACTGCAGCAATTAGTAGATGAACTGATCCAGGAGGTATCTGCGAGTTCTCCTGTAACTGCAAAGTGCCCGTGCCACTGCAGCAATTAGTAGATGAACTGATCCGGGAGGTATTTGCGAGTCCTCCTGTCACTGCGAGCACCCGTGCTGCTCCAGCAACCAGCAAATAACTTTTCACAGGTTGGCAAGACAGCCTGCTTTAAAAAGCTACCTTTAGGGTGCGGTACAGTGGACAATATTGTAAAAATTAAGTAAGGCTGCACTAAAAGTTGATATACGTGACCAAAGGGTCGTGCATTACAAGAATTACATGCATATCTTTGGGAGGCGAGAAGTACCAAGAAATTCTCAGAGGCCATCTGAAATATTAACAAATAGCTGTTCGCAATATATTCTGTACTACAGCCTCATCTTATATGTGTTCATGCTTTTTGTGTGTTTAGCTTATATTATAGTAAAGATTCACAATGATAATTCACAACATAGTGTCATCAATAGCACTACATCCAATTAAAGAAAGTATAAGAATAGATAGGTATGAATAGGAAATATACAGCTCTAAAAATGAAGAAAAAATGGTACAAGTCTAAAATGTGCATACCTGGGGTGATATTCTGTCTTTTATTGCTAGCATTAATTACTGTATACTTATTGGACGTGTTCTATCCCATGGAACAATTGATACCAACACCAACACCCCCTGCTATCATACCTGCATACACTTTGTCACCTGAAGAAATAGCCCACAGAGAAGATATGCACTTAGTTGCATCATACCAATAAGATATTAACAAGGGGAGATTGCTGGATATGTTTGCAATTCCCAGCTTTGGTGGACCAAAGTTTGCCCCTGGTTCAAGTCCCACTGCCTTTTGAAGCATCCTGTTATGCCATTTACATAACAATAGCAAAAATAGAGCTAATAGCTGTTTTGCAGAATTTAAAGAAAAGTACTGCTGGTGCAGGGACAACTATGGCTCCACCTGCAGGAACATTATATAACAAATATATGGCAGATATTCTGACTCTGGGGAACTGCACGGAAGTAATAGAACAGAATGCAACATTCCCCCTGTCTGACATCTTTACTCCGCTCTTTCCAACTCAGAATACAAGCACTGGGATAGCAGGCCCATCAAAAGAGGCAAATAAGAATATACCATTTTTGAAGTTAAAATTAAGAAAACACAACGCAATAGGGAGTATTTGTATTAAGAGTAATGGGACCTATCAGGTGGGCAATACTACAAATTGTAACATGACATTTGAAATGACGGCCGGAAATATTAGCATTCCACTTTACGTAGGTGACTCAATTTATTTCATTTGTGGAGAGAGGGCTTATACATGGCTTCCAACAAGTTGGAGTGGTTGTTGTCACCTAGGTTTTGTATTACCTGCTATAGCAATAAAAGACACAAAGGAAGTATGAAGGGACATGCAAAGACATGCACCACGGCGAGGCAGGAGAAGTGTGGATCAAAGAGATACAGCATCACAGATAGCGGGTGATATATTTAAATGGGTGATACCATGGATTGGTCCATCTATCAACTCAGGGGATATACGTAGATTGTCCAGACTACTAGAAGCAACAATAAATGAAACGACAAGTATACTTGAAAATATTACAGTAGAGCTTCAAGCTGTGAGATTAGTTTTGTTACAAAATAGAATGATTCTTGACATGATGCTAGCAGAAAGGGGAGGAGTCTGTGCAATTATAGGGGCGTCCTGTTGCACCTATGTCCCTGACTCCTCTGTTACTGTCAGGGAAGCAATAAAAACATTGCATCATATAGGTGTAGAAGCACATCAGGATTCTGGTACATGGGATATAGAAGGTTCACTTTGGAGTTGGTTGAGCGCATGGGGTTGGAAGATAGGAATGGTGTTCATAACAATTTTCCTACTAATAATAGGCTGTTGTCTATTAATTAATTGCCTGCCAATGTGCTGTCAACTATTGGGACAGCTGACAAAATGCCAAGGGAGGAGATTAAAGGAAAAAGAAAGAATGCTGATGCAAACAGTCACTACTGAGAACATAGACATTTCTGATAATGATAAGAATGGACAATATAATTATTAAATTGTGATATGCTTCGTGATGAAATTATTTTAAACTAAGGTTCAAAGGGTCGTTTTGTAAAAGATGAAAAATTAGTTGGCCCTTTGTTGAATGAATACATTAAAGTGAACCGTAGTTTATATTAATTTATGTCTGTCATCTTCCTGTAAATGATATGAGCCACTCATAATGGAAGGTAGCTCCATGCTGCACAAATGGTTAAAATTAAGTTGCCTGAAATTCAGCTGAAACCAAAAAGAATTGCAAGTGAATGTGTACGTGTCCATTCTGCTGTAACTCCAACTTGTTTAATGATTCACAAGCTTTCACCTGTGTACAGAGCCAGTTCAGCGAGTCAATTCCTAGAAATGGCTCGCTGACCTAGGACGTGTCAAGTTTGCTCTGCCCTTGCCTGGGTAACGTGAAAGGGTAAAGTGTTTGTTCAGCACAAATAGTATGTACGTCATTTGCATGGGGAAAGCAGAAAACACGGGCCTCTGCTGATTAGATCAAACAGTGCACATTGACATTTCAAGATAACCGACCAAGGCTGTAGGTCAGGAGGTAGTGGTGTAAAAGATTAACCAGTTTCTGCATGGTCAGATCTGTCAGGAATAATGTAAAGTGTGAACGTAGACATATTTCTGAAAGGCACCATGATGTTGTAATGTACACGTGGCTGAGATGGTCACACCACAATGTAGTAGTTAATGAATAATGTGTCAGGGGTCTGTGAAAACATATATAAAGACTGATTTCCTCTCTTTAAAACCAGATCTCTTTGCAGTCCTGCAAATTGTCTCAGCTGCAGCTTATTGGCAATAAAGCCATTTTCTTTTGAAACCTTGTATGTGCCCTTCTTGTCCCTATTCACAAATTTTGTGCTTTTACATCCATGTGTTATGAAACCCGGAGTAGTGTGTAAAATTCGGAAACGGAAGAATGAAGCCGACGCTCAACATCAATTAAAGAAAAGTGGGAGCATATATCCCTAAGGGCCTGCCGGGCACGGGGTTTGGTGTCAGGAGCACAGGAAGTACTGTCTCTGGACGGGTCTAACAGTAAATTGAAATCCCCCCCAAGTATCAAGAGCCCGGGGTCAAGGGACAGAAGCCGAACCTGAAGGTCATGAAAAAAGGTTGGGGAATCGGTATTCGGGCCGTAAATCCCCACAAACGTGACTGTATGCCCCAACAATGAACCCTTAACGATCAATATACGTCCATCAGAATCAGCCATAATTTTGTGCAAGGAAAAAGGGACCACCCCCATGGCATACCTGCTAAATTAGACAAATATCTATGGGTGCCCCAGCTCCGATCTATAGAGGCAAGGTCGGCACCTGGCAGATGCGTCTCCTGAAGAAACACTACGTTAGCGTGGTGCCTAGCAACATAGTTAAGGGCCTGTCTACGCTTCCTAGTATTATTAAACCCCCTGACATTCCAAGATATCAAAGAAAGCCCGGAAGGACCGGGCTGTTGTCCTAGCTTAACCATGGAGGAATTGGTGACCCTGTTGCAACGCAATGCATGCCTATCTCCTGTCGTCAACAGGCCTTGTGACCAGAAAATCAGCAAAAACTATCAAAACAAATCAAAACCCCCACATCCTCCCACCACCCAGCCTCCCAAGAACACAGACGAGGCACACCTTTACCCCGGAAGCAAAAAGTATGTGCAATGAACATAATACATCCATTTCAGGAGTCAAACAAGCACATAGCAAACAAAACATATTAGCAAAGAACATTGTGATATACACCATAGGGCGTGACAACGCCACACCGGCCGGGCAGTAGATAAAACGTTATCAAATGCAGTAGGAATAAACATGAGCAATGAACGAGCATGAATATGATGCAGCATAATAGAACAAGCCAAGCGGAGAAGCAATCAACCAGTCCCAGGCTGGGAGAAGAGTTCAACACTGTTTTGTGATCCACCCGTGGATGGAGAGGCCGGGCGCGTCACGACTGGAGAACCAGAGCGATTTTTCTTATAGGTCTGGCAAAATTATTGCACTTCAGTTGGAATGTCGAATATGCGAGGCCTACCGTGCACATCAACTCTCAATCTGGCTGGATATAACATGCCATACCGGAGACCCAAATTTTTTCAAGGCGGCCTTGACACCCTGATGCTTGCGCCTCACATCATGAACCATGATGGTAAATTCTGGGAAGAAAGTTAGTTTGCTGCCCTGCCACTGGGCGTCTCCTATGTCGCGGGCCGAGCGCAGAGCAGCATCTCTGTCCCTAAAGTTCATGAGTCTAGCAATAATGGGTCTCGGGGGGAGGCCCGGCCGAGGTCAAGGTCCCAGTGACCTGTGTGCACGCTCAACCACAAAGCCCTGCGTGAAGGTCTCCCTACCAAACAAAGCAGTAAGCAGCTGTTCCACAAAACTGTCAATACGCCGAGTGGCCGTTGTGTCCGATATACCAATAATTCGGATATTATTCCGGCGACTGCGAGCTTCTAAATCTTCATTTTTGATAGCTAGTTCCTTGAGTATTTTTTCCACTCTGTCTAGCCTTTTCAGGGAGGACGATGCACCGTTCTCAATGTCCGACACCCTCGTCTCTACGACATCTAGCCATCAGTCATGCACCTGAATATTAGTGCCCATGGCGGACAGTTTCTTGTCTAAGTCATCGAAGCGGCTATCCAGCGCTTTAAAACCTGCCCGCATCTCAGTTATCATGGCTGTCGCCAGAGAGGAGGGGTCGTCAGAGTCGTCTTGGCCTGCAGCTCCATCCTGCTGACCAGGGGGAGCCTCCGAAGCAGGCCCAGCAGCCTTATCAAACTGCAGCTTACCCTGCTTGGGGTCTTTCTTCACCATCACGATTGAAGTAGGGAGTGGCATGTTTGTGAACAAGCAGGATCCCAGGCAATCCAAAAGGTCAGCAGGCAACAAAACGAAAGGCGAACATGCAAGTGGTGACCAGTCCAAGCACCGAGTGTAGCATGCCAGTTACGCCCCCCGGGTGGTAACATCAGTGGGACAATACCAGGCAACAGCAGGAGACCAGACAGGCCCCTCCAGCAGGATAGATAGACAAGGGCCCTCAATGGGCACCGGACAGAACCCCAAGGGACTGTGGAAGGTCAGTCCCCCAACACGCCAGGCAGGAGTACAGCTCAGTGCTGGGAAGACAGAGCAAGCTGAGATGATGTGCACGATGATGGGAGAATGGGGCACAGTACTCAGGAGCAGACACGCCCCTAAGGCCTACCGAGCCCCGCAAGCACCGTACCACCAACGGGACCTAGAGAAAGCTGTAGCAGGGGGGTGGGGGGAGAAGGACCTGCAACGAGAAGTGTAGAAGGGAGGACGGGGTAGCACCAGAAACCCGCTGAGGCAGCCACTCGCCGCACCCGCTCAGGCCGAGTTCTCCATCGGGGTATGCTGCCAGGCTGCACCAGGCCGGTGCGCAGGTCACTCAAGCGCCGGTCCCGGGAGTCCTAGCTGACCGCATCTAACACCGCAGTGGGCTCCGCAGCGTCAGGAAACCGTAGGAGGATGTCTGCTGGCATCCGGTCACTCCTACATAGGGCGAGTGGAGGATGAAATAGCCCGGTCGGCAGAGCTTCAATCTGTTGCGGCCATCTTGGTAGGTGCCGTGGCCATGCCCCACTGCTGCATTAATAGTTGATATGAGGGGAACAAGGTGGGCTTTTGCTATGCCTGTGCGGGTTGCATTCCCGTAGTCCAACCTGGACAATACCAGGGATTCAGTTGCCTGTTTGAGATCAAAATCATAACATATCATATCAGAGGAAAATAAAGGTTTTCAGCTGTTTGCGAAAACAGTGATGGTTAGATTGAGAACGAATATGAAAGGGAAGACAATTTTGGCAGCAGAATATGAGAACATACGCCCTCCACTTCTTGTGCGTTTAACTCTTGGAACTATTAGAATGTGTTTACCCTCAGATCTTAAGACTCTTTTGGGCTGGTAGGGGAAGATCATAGCCTGAACCAACCTAGATCCCTTTCCTTCCAGTGACTTATGTGTGATACACATAGCCTTATATTGAATCCTTTCACGGATGGGAAGCCAATGAAGTGAGGCCAGAGCGGGTTTAGCTGAAGAGCGTTTGGGGAAATTTAAAAGAAGCCGGGCTGCACAGTTTTGAACAGTCTGTAATATTTTAGTTATACAACAAACTTGGTGGTAGTGTTTCTCACCCAGAGAAAACGTCCGCACCTTCTGTTAAGGTTATTCTCACTGGACAACTTATACGTGAAGTATCAAAAAGAGGTGCACTGAGAACTTGATAAGACACCCACCACCAGGGGTGTTTTGAACAATGCAACTTAATGCAAATACCAAGAACCAAGAGACAACCAAGTTGCACAAGCACCCTCTACAAAGTCAGTTATCAGAGAACAATTCTGTAGGATAATAGTTTTTTTCAAGGTTGTTACACCAACATCAACCGTAGGTTCAATAGGAGCTTCAAAGTATGGATCCAAAAAACAAATGTTGTGCTTCAAGTTCTTTATTAGTCAAATATATTAAAAAAAATTCCAGCTTTACACTGCCGACACGTGTTTCGCCCTCACCAGGGCTTTTTCAAGGCTATCTTAGTTAGTCTATACTGGTCTGGCGTCGGAGAGGTCTATGATTCAAAAGGATACAAGTATGAAGCGTCGATATTAAGAGTCCTATTAGGTGTGGTGATCACAGCGAGCTATTCCAGATATAGGTTCCACCTTTGTGACTTCAAGATATTAGGCCCCACGTTGAGTATTATAAGACATAAGGACAGTCGTGGACACGTCAGTGCCCAGCAGTGGAGACTCGGCGCCGAGTACAACGAACGGAAGACTTATCAAGGTCTTCAAGAATCTTTAAAATAGAAAGATAAGACTCATCTCCACGCAGCGAGTCGTACTATTCTACCAAGACATACTTCCACGACTGTCCTTATGTCTTATAAAACTCAACGTGGGGCCTAATATCTTGAGGGCGAAACACGTGTCGGCAGTGTAAAGCTGGAATTTTTTTTTTATATATTTGACTTATAAAGAACTTGAAGCACAACATTTGTTTTTTGGATCCATACTTTGAAGCTCCTATTGAACCTTCGGTTGATGTTGGTGTAACAACCTTGAAAAAAACTATTATCCTACAGAATTGTTCTCTGATAACTGACTTTGTAGAGGGTGCTTGTGCAACTTGGTTGTCTCTTGGTCCCTGTAATATTTTAGTGATGGAAGCAGGAGCTCCAAGATAAATCGCATTCGCATAGTCCAACCTAGATAGGATCAATGCTTGTATTAATAGTCTTTTAGCCAGGAAAGGCAGAATGGGGAGGATTTTTCTAATCATCCGCAGAAGGCCATAGCAGGTGCCTGCCACTTTCCGCGCCTGTTCCTTGAAATCTAGATTAGCACCCAGTATGACTCCTAAACTTTTTATAGACTTTTTTGGGGGGTCCTAAATTATTGCGCCACCAAGAGTTTATATTAGGCTGAGCCGTTTTGCCCAGAAGCATCATTTCTGTTTTGGGTTCATTAAGCTTCAAAAAGGAGGTATCCATCCATCTCGCCACTTTTTCCAGACAGGACGTAAGGGCCCCTTCTGTGTTGTCATATTTATTCAATGAAACGACTAGCTGAGTGTCATCTGCGTAGGTGACAATTTGCACCCCAATAGGGGTGAGAATATGTGCCAGAGAACTCAGATGGACGTTAAACAGGGTGGGGCTTAATGCTGATCCTTGAGGTACTCGCAGGTAAGAGGCACTGGATCGGAGATACAGTCTTCCTCAAAAACCGAGAAAACTCTGTCTTCTAAGAAAGACTGCAGCCACTTCAGGGCTCCTCCCTTAATCCCTACATCCCGAAGTCTGCTAATCAGGAGCGAGTGATTAACTGTATCGAAGGCTGTGCTGAGATCTAATAAAGTAATTACAGCGCAGCCTCCATCGTCCAGTATCTTCCTGGTCCCCTCCACTACCGATAGGAGGGCAGTCTCAGTGCCCTGCTGTGGTCTAAAACTGTTTGAGAGGAGTGGAGCAGATCAATATTTTACATGTTTCTCAGCGATTTTACTTATGCCAGGGAGCAGAGATATAGGTTGATAATTCGCCCAATCTTCCGGATCCAGGTTGGGCTTTTCAGCAAGGCCTTGACCATTGCCCTCTTTCATACGGGGGCACGGTTCCTGCAAGGAAGGAGGCTTTAATCAGGTCAACTAGAACTATGGAGGTAGTCCTACTGATCTTAAGAAGAGCAGTAGGCGGGCTGGGTCAGTGGGTGAACCAGATTTAAGGTGGGTTAGGATTTCAACTAAGGTGTCCTGATTCAGAAGGGGAAATTCCTTCAATGAAGCTTGTTCCTTTATCGGATCAGGTTGATGTACCAGCTGCATATCTCCTTCCGTAACAAAGGATTTATAGAAGGTTTGTATCTTCACCGAGAAGAATTCCGCTAACTGATTGCACCGAGATTGAGGATTGTCTGTATTCTGTAGGGGAGCGAGCGGGGTCAGGAGGGATTAAGCAATCGAGAAAATCTCACGCGGGGAATTCACCTCTGAAACTATTTTCTCCTGATAATAGCGGCTTTGTGCCGCTTTTTTCTCTAATTTGTAAAGTTTGATAGCTTCTCTTTATTTAGCGTTATTACATAGTGAAAAATCTTTTCTCCACTTTCTTTACAATACCTTACACTCTTGCTTAATTTTCCGAAGTCCCGAGGAGTACCATGGGTTTTTCTTGGTTCCAGTTTTTATCTGTATCTCTTTTTCTGGGAGGATATTATTTAATGAAGACTCTAGCCAGTTAGGAAAAAAATAATTGGCAATTATGGGATTAGGGTGGGGTGTGGGTCTTGTTGTGTCCAATTCGTCCTCCCACACATTCCATGGAAGGGTAGACCAAGTCCGAATGAGTTTATTTGTTTTCTTGGCCGGGAAGCTTACTTCCTGCCTAGCCCACTTAAATGGGAGCAGTAAATGATCGGACCAGGGTAGAGGAATAGGTTGAGAAGCAATCAAAGATTGAATATTAGAGAAAATAGGATCTAATAGATTACTTTTATTGTGTGTTGGCCCTGGGACTTTTTGACTAAACTGAAAGGTTGCTAGCCCCTCAACGAGATCCGCTGCTTGGGCTTAGGGGAGTTGAGTTTTATCAAAGTGAATGTTAAAATCTCCCAATACTGTGAAATTAGGTAGGGAGCTGGCCAAATTGGCTACGCTTTCTATCAGGGCCTGACAGAAAGGACCAATAGGACCTGGGGGGCGATAGAATAAAATACCCAAAAGGGTGGTAACAGGGGATACCCACATTGACAACAGCATACTTTCACAGTTAAGGATGGGGTTATTCGAGATACGACATTTAAATTCCTCCTTATAGATAATGGCAATGCCCCCTTCCCGACCAGTGTCTCTGTCCAACCTCTGTATCGTGTAATGAGGTGGGAGAGTTTGTATCATGGCATAATCCATATCTTTATCTAACCATGTTTCCGTAAGGAAAAGAACGTCAGGTTTATCATCTTCAAGTAGAATGTGGATCTCTACAGCATGTTTGAAGAGGGTGCGACAATTAAGTAGGAGCACTCTTTGCAGTGTTCTTGATGTGTTTGATTATGTCTAGGTTTGGGTCCAGAGTGATTCCCAGTGATTTAAATGAGAAGGCTGGGTGAGCTGGCAGTTAAGAACGTCAATAGATTTAATCCATTCTGTGATTTGGGGAGTCTGCTCTTTATTTGATATGAGAAGGATTTCCGCCTTATCTTGGTTGAGTTTCAGGTGGTTGAGGGATAGCCAGTTTTGAACTTGTTTAAGTCTCTAAATATCACAGATGGAGAAAGTTTCTAGATAGATCTGGGTATCATCCGCATAGAGGTGGAAGGGAATATTGGCTTTTTTGAGTAAGTTGGTGAGAGGTTCCATGTAGATGTTGAATACTTGAGGGGAGAGGACTGATCCTTGATGGACGCCCCTGTTAATGGGGAGTAGGTCAGACATGGAGTTTTTGATTTTTATTCGTTGGGTGCGGTTTTCCGTGAAGGAAGTGAAACATTGCAAGACTACCTCTTTAGCTCCTACCCTTTCTTGAAGTATCTTGATGAGTAGTTTGTGGTCAACGGTGTCGAAGGCTGCCGATAGATCTAAGAGTATGAGTAAACTGCATCGGTCTTTATCTAGAGATTTGTAGACATCATCAATGACAGTCAGGATCGCTGTCTCTGTGCTGCAACCTTTTCTGAAGCCCGATTGATGAGGGTCAAGCAGGTTGTTGCTCTCTATGTGTTGGGTGAGTTGAAGGAGAACACATCCTTCCAGTATTTTCGCTGGTAACGGGAGATTTGATACAAGTCTGAAGTTATTGAGATTGATTGGGTCAGAGCCCTGTTTTTTTAGTAGTGGCGTGACTTGGCTGAGGGGTCTGTCTGTCGGGGGAGATGTTTGTGTGGGGATGGCGTAGATGAGTGCGGACGTTGCGTAGCGAGGGGAAGCGAGAGTCAAATGCGTCTAGGTTGTTATTGTTGGCTTGGATTAGGACAGTGCCGTTGCTGTAAATGGTCTCAATGGTGTTGCCTCTGCGCGCATGGTGGTTGGACATTGAGATCGTCATTTTGCAGTTGAAAGGGGTACTAATTGTTTTGTATATGTGAAAATGGTTTCTGAGGGTGGTGATCCACTTCGCAGGGTTCAGGGTGTGGAAAATGAGATCCATTTTCTGCTGGCCTTTGGAGGAACAGTGGTATATATGTCAGTGAATAGTGTTTCCGGGTCTTGTCTAATCAATATGTGTTTGAAGTTTCTTTTCTCTTCGAGTGATAGATTAGGGAGAAAGATGATGGAGAAGGAGTTGGGGCCATGTGGTTTCAGGCACTTTGTTGCAGAGGATTGGAGGGAGGTTAACGTGGCAGGAATCATTTTGTCTCTGTTAGCAGGGAAGATTACTCCCCAGTTCTATCTCCAGTATGTTGGTCCTGGCAGGGTAGGACTAGAAAGTGCAGGGAGCTGGAATCCCTCTTGAAGGCTTAGAGGTACATAGAGATGAGCACTTTCTCTTTCAAGGAGGCCGTGCTAAGCGTCCTTGTTGACAGGCAAGGGACAGTTGGATGTGAGCCCCTTCTCTTTGTAAGAGGACGGGTTCAGCTATATAGAGTTGTCTCACAGCAGGAATCTGGCCATGAAGCACTTTCCCACTGTGGGGCAGTTGCTACTGGGAGGAGGAGATAAGCGGTCCAACACCTGCCCTACCTTGGAGACCTGAAGGGCCATCATCATAGGGTCAGGTAACAGTGAATTATTTTGTTGCCCGCTTTGCGATGAGTTATAGAGTTACCAAGTGTACCAGTAATTCTATAATTGTAGCACCACCAAATGTAGTTATTTTGGCAAAGAGTAGTTGCACCACAGATTTTCAAAAAGACTGACACTCAGATATCAAGCGGTGTCACGCAGAGTCAGGCGGGCCCATAATTCGTCTTCGGTTTGTGTCCCGAATAGGCCACCATCTTGGGGTCAGGGACCAGAAGATGCACTTTTAGTAGTCACCTCACGAGGAATTGTAGTGTCTCCAGGCGTGGTTCATTTTGTCCAAGAGTGATTGTAACCTGATTTTCAAAACAACAGTCTATTTTCAGGAAAATAAGTGGCATCTCGCCGTTGATTTCGAGGTATCAGGTCATGAGGAGCCGCCATCTTAGGGTCAGGCATCCAGGGTTACATGACTGTGTTTCGTCATTGCGGAGTCCAGCATGACTGGGGTGGATGTCAGAGGAGCCAATGAGTGTGAGCTGGAGCATTCAGTGACAACAAAGGAGTCCGGAGTCTTCAGAAGCCTCACCTCATTTTTAATTGTGGGCTGCACGGTGGAGGTATCAGGTCGCAAAGGGCCGCCATCTTGGGGACAGGCATCCAGAATTTCTTTACTGCGTCTCATTTGTTGCAGAGTCTGGCATGTCGGCATGTCTGGGGTGGCTGTCAGAAGAACCGGAGTGAAAGAAAGCACTAAAGCACTCCCGGGGATCATAATAGGCCGAACTCCACAGAAAGCCCCATCTCGCCGTCATTGTGAGCCGCACAGTGGAGATGTCTGGTCACGAGGAGCTGCCATCATTGGGTCAGGCCTCCTGGGCTTCTTGGCCAAGTCTACAGTGTCAACAATGTTGGGGCACTCGTCGGTTCAGTGCCAGATTGCTCCACGTCACCCAATGAGGAGTCCGCTGGTCGCTCCCCTCCAGGGCATCTGTTCCGGCCCTGGAGGCTACGAGGCGTGGCTTGGCGTTTCCTGCAGTAAGGCCGACTTCGAATTCTCATTGTCCCTTTGCTTTAGGCGCTGGGGGGTCTCCGGTTGTTGTGGGGGTCCCCGTGAGGGGGTGTAGACAGGTATTTTGTAATAAGGAATCTTACATATTACCTTACATTTTAGGTTACTCCTTTTGACAAACCCTTGGGTTAGAAGATTTGCACTGTGATAATCCTGGGAAGTTTAATTGTCTGTCAGAATTTTCTAATCAAATAAATTCATATACATAGTTATATTGCCCAGTGTGGGTCGCTGTTAGGATCATGTTTCCATGTGTTCCTACTAACTTTGGTGCCGTTTGACGAATCTCTGCAAAACTTCCAGAAAAAGTGCTATTTATGTACTAGTTTGTGCATGGAAAGTTGTGAGGTGATTCGTCAAACAAGCGGGATCCAAGAAAAGGGGTGTGGGCTCAAAACACATTTTCCCAATTCATTTTGTCCATAGGAAATGTAAACACAGCTGCAGCCCAGACCACTGACAGGATTTACACCAAATTTGGCAGAAAGCTAGATCTTGGTCCAGAAAGAGTGCTTTTTGTGATTTGGTGTAAATCCATTCAGTAGTTTTGAGCAATTAATGCTAAAAAAATTGGATCTCTAGGGAAGCAGAGCCTCAGTGGATTTGACAGATCTCAAGCTGAAATCATCAACCAGGAAGTGGCGGCAGCCATTTTAGAACTTGGAACTCAATCCTAATTACTAAGAAAATCAAAAAGGATGTAGCAGTCAGGGTAGGGATACCCTGACCCCCGAGGCCTGCTTTTGGGGTCCCAGAGGGACCCATTCTGGAACCAAAAGCTTTTTTTTTATGTTGCAGTGAATTCATGGAGGATCTGCGAATCTGCAGCAAAATCTTTTTAAAAAGCGTGGGGTCCCACATGTTTTTTTTTAAAATACGCCTAAGGGAGCCAGGTCCATTTTGGTAGATGTCATCAGTGATGTCATCAGTGATGTCACTGACCATGTCATGAATGATGTAATATGTGACATCATCAGCAGTGGATTGCGGGCGCGCGAGTTATAGTGAGTGAATTTCAATGGTTTTGTATGAGTAAAATGTTCAGCTAACTATAACTGGTGTGAAACCTATGGTTTTTTCAGTGAATTTCAAAGGTTTTTTAAATGCTAATTCCTAACTATAACAATTGTGAAACTTATGTTTTTTTAGTGAATTTCAAATGTTTTTTAAACGCTAATTCCTAACTATAACGATTGTGAAACCTATGGTTTTTTCAGTGAATTTCAAAGGTTTTTTAAAAGATAATTCCTTACTATATCGAGTTTGTAACCTATGATTTTTGAAGTGAATTTTTTTTAGAACCTGTTTTTTATAACTATTAATTATTATTATTATTATTTTTTTCTAAAATTAATTTTTCAATGTATTTTTCATGTAGGTTTTTTAGGTCTCGCCTAGACGAAAGCAAAAGCGAAGCTTTTGCTGTCTAGGGAGACAACTTATGTTGTTACTTTCGGGGGAATGTGGACAGCAAAGTGCCACGCGCTTTTTCTTGCCGAGATTGTACCTCATGAGCGCGCACATCGCCGTGCCTCATATTCCCATGCGCAAGGAAAGCCACACTGAACACACACATGCAGGCAGGAAGGCACACACACACAGGAGCGCACCTACACACATACAGAGCCCCCCCCGCCGACGCCGCATACATAGAAGCGCCCCCCCGCCGCCGCCGCATACATAGAAGGCCCCCCGCCGCCGCATACATAGAAGGCCCCCCCCACCTCCCCCGCCGCCGCATACATAGAAGGGCCCCCCCACCACCCCCCCGCCGCCGCATACATAGAAGCGGGCCCCCCTCCCCCTGGCCGCCGCCGCATACATAGAAGCGCCCCCCACCCAGCCGCCGCATACATGCAAGCGCCCCCCCACTTACCGTCATTCTAAAGTCTTGAAGCCTCCGCGGGGCTTTCCCTCGGGCATGAGCCCCGCGTCACCAGCACTGCTTCTCCGTGGGCGCGTGCGCGGGCTTCCGAAGACGGAAGTCCCGCCCCAAGGAAGGTTTCGCTTTCCCTGTCGGAGCTGGTTAACAATGGAAAACATTGTAATTACGGTTCAGCGGTGGTAAGTCATTAGAGTGGCTATTAGTAGATTTCGTTGATGGCTTTGATTTAATATTGTGACAGCGCTGGCTTTTAGGTGTACTTTTTTAAAGATGGGGCAGTGTTTTCAATTAGGTAAGGTGCCATATGATAGTAAAACGCAGCCGCTGCTTATGATATTCTAGTCTTCTGAAGGTTCCGGCAATAGTTTATACATGGCAATGGCCTGTTAAGCGCTTTACGCACTCTATTAACTAAGACAGCTGGTGAGAAATGCAGTAACCCAGACAACCTTCATGAGCGCCGTCCATGCTGCTTATAAATCTTCCTATCTAATCCTAACTATGTTAACAGTGGCTTGTTTTTTTTAGCAGAGATGCCCATTGATGGCTCATGCAGAACCAAACACCAGATATCCACTCTGGGGTCTGTCATCAATGGGTGTCAATGGCACTCCCGCCAACCTCCGATTGTGTGGGGTTTGAAACTGACCGATGCTCCATTTGTGCACAATTGTGTATGAACGAGGACATGCACACACAATATTAGCGTGTTTTATTCACTATTTCAGCTTCAGCAAAGCGCACACATCCTCTATTGCTCATGCAATATTGCACCAGGTTTCACCAGCCGCAATTCGCAGGAGCAAGTACTTGCAAGCTACCTACATGGCTTTATAACGTTTTGGGCACAAACTAAAGGTTTCAGCCAAAATGGAATTTGCAAGGCGATTATAATCTGGGCCTCAATATGCTATCTAGAATACTTTTCATTGTGTTACATTCTTTATTTATAAAAGAAGCCAGCTGGCCCTGTTATGATTGTGTGCTTGTCTACAGTGCAAAAACACTTTCACATGAAATTTATTGACCCTTCACACCAGATGATTTCCAGACAAGATTGCGAGAAAACACAACTGGCTGACTTGATACAAAATCAGTCAATTTTTGACCTACGGGCCGCTCAGATCAAAAGAACCCTTGCCAGCTTCAATTGTTTGCTTTTGGGATTCTGCAAGAAGTCAGATTTACCATGTAGTGATGGGCACATTTTGGTTAATAATTTGTAACAGAGACGCAGAGAAGAACGATCTCCTTTATATGTATATGTTAGACAAAAGCATTTTTTTGACTGAAAAAATATTTTTTCTTTTCCCAAAAGTCGGAGTTCACCCGACTTTTTCCCAAAAGTCGGGTGAACTTCACTACGAAGTTCACGAATTTCGTAGCGCGCCCTGCATTGCAAAATGCGATGCAGGGTGCGCTACGAAATTCGTTATATTTATTAAATTGTTTACTTACCTTCAATTATCCATACTCCAGTTTTTAGCACCCCCCACCCTGCCCCTCCCCGCCCCGCCTCTCCGCCCCACCGAAACTCCCTCCACGAGCCGTGGCTGGCTGCAACGCTTCAACCTTTAAAATAAACACTGCAATATAAAGGGTTTTAAAGTGTGCTGGTCAGGCAAGACTTTTCTCAAAACATATGTTTTTACAATTGTTAGGTCGAGTCTGGGCAGCGCATGCGCTGCTCTACAAGGCATGCTGTATTGGAGTATGGACTCGAACCCCCGCCCACTATCCACCTGTTTGGCATTGGCTTGTGCCCTTGTCTTTCGTAAATGCTGGCATCTGATTCGTTAATAGCCTTGTTAGTCCCTCCTTAGTGCCACCTTTTCTTCATTTGTAACCTCTCGTGAGGACTGCCCATTTTACTTCAGTTGTTACTCGGTAGGTCTTATTGACGCTGTAAGAACAATTTTCTCTAACGAGGAGTTGCCAGCACTGCAGGCACTACATGCTTTTCTGCAACATTCAGTGTGCCATGCTGCTTCTTTGCAGGGAAATAGGTATCCAATTTACAAGAGTTTGAGCTATTGGCATTGTAAATGGCAATGCCTTTTATTTATGTGTTAATTATCAAAACAGATAAATAAAAGGTATTGTCATTTACAATGCCAATAGCTTAAACTTTTGCAAATGCTAGACCTATTGCATTGCAAATGCTTGTTTTTAAATCATTTTGTCTCGGAGCGCTCAGGGTGCGCGCACCGGTGAGCTTACCCGAGAGCGCAGCGAGAGCGCTATTCCCGCGTGCGAGAAAAAAAAAGTTTGTATTTAAAGTAAAAAATAATGCAAGACATTTAGTGGCATACTTATAAAAGTAGTATTTTTGATTTTAAATACCCGTATTTTAACTTTAAACATATTTCCGAAAAGCTAGCAAAGCGTCATTTAGGTACGCCGCGTAAGCGCTTCCGGAAGTGCCTACGTTCGTGCCACGGAAGCGCCCCCGAAAGCGACCACGTTCTTGCCGCGTAAGGGCCCCCAGAAGCGCATGCAGTGCGCGCAGCGTAAGCGCGTCAAGTCATGTGACATTAATATAACACTTTTCATTGGTTCTTTACAGTTTTTTAACAACTAATGAAAACCCCACCCATTTCCTTCACTACCTCTTTCACTTTAGAGAGAGCAAGACCTGTTCCCTGTTTCTCTTCATTACTTTAGAAAGAATGGCTGCAAGTCTATCTAGCAGCAGTGAGGACTCTGATGGGTTTATCCAGGAGGAAACTCCTCAGCCAAAGGTGAAGGAGCACTTTATCTGGAAATGTTTTACTATTCCACCAGGAGAGAAAAAGGTTAATCCTCCAAAAGTGGAGGGCAACATTTGCCAAACTGTTCTTTCACGGGGTGACCCTAGAAGAAAATATAGTTTTGGCAACTCAACAATGATCAGGCATGTTTAAAGGAGGCAACCCCAGAACTATGCCCGGGAGAGTGTCAGGGACCTGGCACGTAATCCCCCGAGAGATGGCGCCTCAACTTCCACCGGAGGACAAACATCATCAGGGAGAGGAAAATCAGTGGAGCTGATTCCCAAAATTCAGCCTGTTTTCAGCGACATCAACATTTGTTGTAAGCAGTGTAATGAACTGTTTGTGTTGGAGAGCAGAGTATCCTCCTGATTGTTCGCAAAAGGGAAGAACACCGCTGCCCTCCCCAGTCCTAATTTTTTCCCTTTTTTTGCTCCTGTTGAGCAGTTTGGCATTCCCTATTTTTGTTTTTGTTATGATAAAAATACCAAAAAAAATTAAAAACGTTCGTAAAAAGAAAAAAAAAACAAAAAAAGAAGAAAAAAAACAGTTCTTTTTAGAACTACCTCCAATTCTCCAAAAAGAGCTATATTCTTTATATATAGTAAAGGAGTGAGTGAAGTGGTGAGCTCAGGGTGCGCGTACCGGTAAGCGTACATGGGAACGCACCCAGCGCTTACCCTGCGAAAATTGCAAAAAAAAAAGTTTTTTTGCCCTTCAGGGTCCTTATAGGCTCCCCTCAGAAAACCTAGGGGGTCAGGGGGTGTGTACCCTGCCCCCTTTTAATCATTTCCACCTTATAATTTTTACCTCATGTGTCTAGATTCTACCGAGACACAAGATGGCGGACTCTCCAAACTGTTTAGAATGTTGACAAACATCCGACAGCCAATCAGCTTTCCGCTCGCGCACTCCCGTGTCACGCCGGGTGCGCTCCCAGGTACGCGTACCGGTGAGCGCTTGGTGCGCGCCTATAGATATATATATGTGTTTTTGAAGTTAATTTTCAAAAAAACACTAGAGCAAATTTCACCAAATATAGCAAAGGCACATCTGCGTACCAGTCCCTACAATTTCGCCAAGTTTGGCGTAATTCCGTTCAGCGGTTCGAGCTGTAGCCGTATCAGAACGTCCTATGGAAAATTGCATGGGGAAAACACATTTTGGCACCCCTCTTTTTTCTCAGCCCCCACTTCACGAATCCCCCCGAAACCTTCAGGGAAGGAGCGGAGCGGAGCTGGCCAAAATTTTAGAAAATTACACGCAAATTCCTCAACCGGCGCCAAAGTTATTCCCAATAGAATGTTGCGGATTTCCTATGGTAGCTAGGTCCTAACTATAACTGCCTACTGGCGACTGCCAGTAGGTAATATATATATATATATATATATTCACTGAAAAAACCATAGGTTTCAGCCACGTTATAGTTAGGAATTAGCATTTAAAAAACTTTAGAAATTCACTGAAAAAACCATAGGTTTCACCCATGTTAGAGTTAGCTGGACATTTCTCTCATACAAAACCATTGAAATTCCTCTGTGATAGTTCGTTCAGCTATAACTCGCGCGCCCGCAATGCACTGCTGATGACGTCACATATTACATCACTTATGACATCTCAGTGACATCACTCATGACATCACTGATGAAATCTCAAATGACATCACTGATGACATCACTGATGACATCATCCAGTGAATGTGTGCTTTTCTGAATTTTTTTTTTTTATATATGTATATCTCAAGGTGGATCGAAGAATAAATGGGTATATAAGTGTCTAAATTGATGTTTTTTTTATTTAAAATTGATTGTATAACAGACTTATTAAGTGTATCTTAGTGAATACATGGGTTAGCGAGTAATGTTTAAATATGTAAAGATCTGTATTAGTCTCACACATTTTTTGAATAAGTGGCTGCATCAGTTGCTGAGTAGCTACATCAGTGTCTATATAGGTTATTAGTTGTTTGTTTGAGTATCAGTATGAGTGTCTGAGTGTATATATGGTTCGGAGGGGATATTACTTAGCGCATAGATGCATGAATGACTGACTCACTGTTTGTATGTGTTTTGAAGACAGCATGTGTGCAGGACTGTATGGGAGGATGAGTGTGTGTATATGTGTGTTAGTGAGCAAATGACTGTCTCAATGCTGTCTTTATGACTAAGTCCATATGTTTTAAACTAATATATATGAGTATTGGTGTATATAAGTGAGTTTATATGAGAGTGAGAGATTGTAAGAGTTCCTGTGTATAACTAACTATGTGCTTCTATAAGTGATTGTTTAAGAGGGTAAGTATGTGTACATTTCTGTACAAATAAGTGTAGGTGTGTGTGTATAGCTATATATGTAAGCAAAGGGATATTTGAAAGTTTATTTGCATGTGTGAGTATGTGTATGAATAACTATGTATGAGTGTAGGTGTGTAACAGGGTGCATAGAGGTATGAGTACATATGTTGAGTGAGTACATGTATGAGTGACTATTTAGAACTGTTGGTGAATGAGTGGATATGTATGTAGATTTCGGAATTACTGAATAGGTTGTTGTAACTGGTATTGGTATCTCCATTTTTTGACAATTTTAGTTTCTATTTTTGAACGCCTGTATCAGGGGTTATATTAATGAAAGGAGGTCTGCCACTCTTTCACAACGATGATGTCATCAGTGATGTCATCAGTGATGTCATTTGAGATGTCATCAGTGATGTCATGAGTGATGTCACTGACCATGTCATGAGTGATGTATTATGTGACGTCATCAGCAGTACATTGCGGGCGCGCGAGTTATAGTTAGCTGAACTAACTATAACAGAAGAATTTCAATGGTTTTGTATGAGAGAAATGTCCAGCTAACTATAACATGGGTGAAACCTATGGTTTTTTCAGTGAATTTCTAAGGTTTTTTAAATGCTAATTCCTAACTATAACGTGGCTAAAACCTATGGTTTTTTCAGTGAATTTCTAAGCTTTTTAAAATGCTAATTCCTAACTATAACGTGCCTGAAACCTATGTTTTTTTCAGTAAGTTTCTAAGGTTTTTTAAATGCTAATTCCTAACTATAACGAGCATGAAACCTATGGTTTTTTCAGTGAATTTGTAAGGTTTTGTTAATGATAATTTTAAAATGTACTATTTATTATATTTCTTTCTTTTTATAGTAATTTCCTACATTTTTATTATAAATACTTATATTTATTTTATTTTTAAAGTTACATTTCATATTTTTAATGTAAAATAATAACAAGAGTAAATTCAAAAAGAATGCACTGCTAGTGAAACTGCCTGGGTGAATTTGTAAGTGTTTGTTAGAGGCAGATTTACAACACCCTTGTGCGTCTTTTACACCGCCGTTGCATCACTTCTCTGATGAAGCAGTGGTATAAAAGATGCGCCATGGTATGTGGTATTTAGAATGTGACGTATCTGGGACGTGCGTCACATTGTAAATCCCTGTACCAGAAGGAGACATTCCTACACGGGGGGGAGGAGGGGGGGCTTCCAGCGCAGGAACACCTCCTAAAAGTGGCTGACTGAAATCTACAAGATTTCACTTTGTCACTTTTGGGCTCATGCTGTGTCAAAACCCTGCACTACCTTGAAGCAGGTGTAAGGATTGACACAGCAGTCTGAGCATAGGGCCCCCAGAGCATTGCAGGAGATGTGTTGCACTTGCAACATAACTCAAACAATGCACCACCTTTACAGCACAGATACATCACATATATGTGCCATTTTTGTCCCATGGTACACCGCATTGTAAATATACGGCACATCCATGGTGGTGGTGTCACGGAGCACAATAACGGACATATTCCTGGGGATATGCCAGTTATTGTATATGTGCCCATTAGTGTTTTAATGTAGTGAATGTATTATTACATACAGATGAATTAGTCACTACAAAACTAAAACAACAGTGACAGAGTGTTTGGTGGAAGTGTAAGGATACAAACTGGTAAATTGAACGTATAAGAGACAAATTTGCAAATACATAGAAGACTGCATACATCGTCTATAAGGGTTTGAAGCAGTCTATGCCCTAGGGCCTATTTTAATGCATGAGTACTTAGGTAATGAGTGGATGATTACAGTTCTGCAAGGAAAGAACCTGATTGAATTTATAACAGCCTCAGTTTTACCACAGTATACAGATAAACACATACTGCTGAATGTCTCACTACAATATTGAAACAGTAGTGTGAGAATGTTTGCTGGAAGTATAAGGATACACATTGAGGAATTTCGTTCGATGCCCTGCATCGCATTTGGCGATGCAGGGCGCGCTACGAAATTTGTTTTATTAATGTAATTGTTTACTTACCTGCAATCATCCAGATTCCATTGTTGATCACCCCCCACCCTGCCCCTCCCCCGCCCCACCTGCCTACCCCACTGCAACTCCCTCCACGGGCTGCGGCTGACAGTTACATGTACTTACCTTAAGCATAATAAATAATAAAAAATGATTAATTATAAAATTATCACCTGTGGAAGACACAATAAAATACAGTTACAATATATATTTTACAACACAAAATAATTTGTAAACAAATTCATTTGCCTTTTTTGCTGTTCTTAGAATATATTGAATTTCACTAGAGACAGTGACTTCAACACTACTCATCACATAACAGCGGGCAAATAAAATACAATCAATAAGTTTATCTTTAAAAAAACATTCAACATTCTCAATAACAATCGAAGAAATAGAAATAAAACATATCTTAAATGTTTTTTTGTAAGAGCAATTTCTTATGTAAATATGACACATCTCAAACAATCATAAAATAACAAAACATTATGATTAATTTTCATACACTGTAAATAATGTTACTTACAAATATATGCTGACAAAATACACAACAAAAAGTCCTTAATGGTTTCACACACTTTTCCTCACGGCCAAATAGTATGCCTCAAATCCTTTGTTTAGAAGTTGTTCAATAGTAATCCGGAGCGTCCGCCTCCCAGCCTTCTGATCCAAAACCACTGACATCATCTACGGGTCCCCGAGGACTGATCCATCAGTCCGACGCTGTTCAACATCTACATGGCCACCCTCACACAAGTAGCCCACCATCACAACTTCAACAACATCTCCTACACAAACACCCAGTTCATCCTCTTCCTTACCAAGAAGCCACACACCACCAAAAGCAATGTCCACAACACAATGAAGGACGTCACCAACTACATAAAGAGCAGCACTGTAAACATAAACTCACACAAGATGAAGGTACTCATCCTCAGACCCACCTCCTCAGCCCTGGACAACTCCTGCTATCTGACTACACTGTGAACAGTACCAACACCTACCAACCATGTCCACAACCTAGGATTCAACCTCAACTCCTCCCTCTCCATGTGTAATCAAGTCTACACCGTCTCCTCGTACTACTATAATACCCTCCACATGCTCCGCAACATTTACAAGTGGATCCTAACCAAAAGAAAAAGAACCATGACACAGGCTCTCATCAGCAGCAGACTACACTGTGGCAAAACACTCTACACAGGAATTCCAGCCAAACACCTACAACAACTACAACAAATCCAAAAGACCTCCACCTGAGTGATCATCAATGTCCCCTGCTGCAGCCACATCACTCACCACCTGATACACCTACACTACCTCAATATCAAAAAAGGATCACCTTCAAGCTCCTCACCCTCACTTACAAAATGCTCTACAACACCAGACTAATCTACCTTGACAGCAGTAATCCTAAAGGGCAAATTTTGATCTCTTTGGGCAAACGTTGCTTCAAAACTTATTGAGTATCATTACAATGTATCCAACCTTTCAGACATTTTAAATGAACAATCTAATGTCCAGATGTGGTAGAAGGTCCATCATGAAAAATAATTGCAACAGCTACAAAAGTTCTTCCTGATATTGAACATTGACCAGCTACAAAATGTTTAATTAAAGTTTCCAATTTTCTTCCATCAGCTGTACAACGTTGCAGCATTAAAATTACATACTGTCATATCTTTGTATAAATAATGTTGATGAAATTTCTGATTTACATTGGCTACACTCCATGTTTTGACTTGCTCCTGTAATTAGATTGTTAAAAGACACTGATTCACAGTCAGGTAAAGTCAAATATATGAATCTTTCAGTGTCTATGTTAGTGCTACATGTAAACAAACAATTTTGACAGTCATGTTGCCATTTATAAGAAAGGCCAAAAAGGTTTTCAACATCTATACCTTCATCTTCCAGTACACCAAGCATAAACATTCAAAATTCCTGACAATCTTGCTGATTATTTGGCGTAAATTGACTAGAACCAGAACATATGTCCAAAACATTTAGAATATCAGAAACACTTTGTATTTTACTTTTATCACTACTACATTTCTCATAAACAGAATACAACAATGAACAGAATCTTTTGTATCGATTTTCAACAATTTGCTGTTGCAAACTTTCAAGAACAAAAACAATATTAACAATTACATTAGCATAGCAGTTGACACCACAACTATTTTCAAATCGATAGCCAACATTCTCTTCAACACTGTCCTTTTTCTTTTTGCTTGCAGGCACAACTTCATCTTGTTTTTTTTCATTCTCTACATTTTCACTACAGATATTCTCAAATCTTTTTCTACCTACCACTCGCTTTTCAAATACTGGATATTGACCTAAATTAGGCGCATATTCTCTTCTTAACCTATAATACTCTTTCACACAATTTACATCTGCACTAACCTTTGTCTCATCAAAATCAATTAAGTACAATCCAGATAAAGTTCTGACTCGAGACAAAGCAACATATGCCATACCCTCTTTAAACACAGTACTTCCAATATTCACTAAAGCACTATCTACACTTAAACCTTGAGATTAATGAATGGTCACTGCATACGCCAAAGAATCAGGAAACTGTTTTCTGTGAGCCTACAAATCTTTTACAAGCAAAAACCGAGCTGAACAACGACTAAATTGTTGTACTTCTTCAATTTGATCAAATTAGATTTTCAAAAATTCAACACCATCTCTATTTACGTAATTAACGAAATCAACAACTTTACCCGTTGCTATATTTACTAAACCTTTGTCCACATTCAAATTACGTCATACAATTACCCTACAGTTTACACATGCATACAAATTATTTTCTAAACCAGCAGTTTTACTTATCGATTTCTCTAAAGAATTCAATTTCCTCTTCAAATTTTCACTCAAAATAATAGTGATTCCTTCATGTTCTATTTTATCAATAGCTTCCAATTTTAAAATTTCTTCATTTTCCAACTTCAACATTTCTCCGTTGAATTTAGAACATTCACGTAGTGTTGGCATTAAGCAGATTACAGATTTATTTTCTGCAATTGTTATGTATATTTTCTCTGGTACAATATTTCCATTTGGAAACAAATTGGAAAGTAATCGACTCTGTAAAGCTTGTTTGCCATGTGCAGTCATTTTTCCAATTCTTATATCTTGAAGAATAGTTCCATAATCAACATCATTTGCTTGTCGCATATTTCTAATAAGTTCCTTATACTCAAAATATGACCAAATGTTTATATTTCCAGTACTCCCCAAAGACGTTCTAGTATCTTCATGCAACAGTGTTTTAAACACTGGTTGTCCTTTTACAGGAGTAAGTTGTAGAAGATCTCCAAAAACTATTGTATTGTATAGTATTGTATTGTATATTGGATTTATATAGCGCTTATCACCCAGGGGTCTCTAAGCGCTTGCCTTGGGAACCCGTCCTGGCTTTTCCCTGTGAGATAGCCCCTACAGGGCATCCCCAAGGTGAAAGCCAGGCATCCCGCCGCGGGGGGCCATTGTGGAGATTAAGCAAGCTTAATGCCCAGAGTTGCAGAGTGTGAACCCATGATTAGGTCAGGCACCGAAGCGAGAATTATGGAGTCCGTGGACATTTGAGCTCAAGACCCTGCCGTGTCGGGAATTGAACCCTGGTCCCGGGTCTGACCTCAGCTTCAGGGTCTGCCTGCTCTAACCAGTGAGCCACACTTCTCCACAAACTCCACAAACTATGACGGGCTTTCCTCCAAATAATACGTCATACTCTGTTTTAAGAATTTGCTGCATTCTTAAATGCACAAAAGCAAACATTAAGTTTGATACCATGCTTACCTCATCAATAATAAGAAGTTTCATTTTCCTAAAAACTCTTGATACTTCACAACAAGCTTCTCCAGATAGCTTGTGGTATTCTAATTTGTTTTCATGCTCTACTGGTAGCATTAATAAACAATGTAAAGTAATTCCTTTTATATTATGGGCTGATAATCCAGTTGGAGCTGTGGGAACACAAGACAAATGTGACTCAGTTGTTTTGTGTAGAAAACTTCTGATTACTTTAATTAAAAAACGTTTGCCTGTTCCAGCTTGTCCACTCACGTACATTCGGATAGGTTCAAATGATGAGCAAGAGCACTCTTTCTTCTCATGAAGTAATCCATGGTCAATGTGTTCTCTCACTTGCTCATATATTTCTTTCTGCTCAAGATTTAGTTGTTCTTCCAAATTTCCTAAATTTCTAACATCTTCTTGACCTTGATACATTGCTGTTTCCACCTCTTCCATAGCAGTTGCCGCTTCATTTTGAACACTTGGTTCTCCTAGTGGGTCCTGACTCAACGGAGCAGAAGTTTGACTCTCTTGAGAACTGTCTCTAGCAATCTCAGCTGCAATTGTAGCCTCTTGCTCAATTTCGTCAATCAACATTTTCACATAAATAGCAAAAACAGCACATTGTATAGTATCTTTAGTTGCTTTGAAAGAATCTTCATAGCTCTTGAAATCTCCAAGTAATTCCAATTCTGAACGCCATGGCTTGAAAAGTTGCAAAAGAGCTAAATAGTAAAATTCCCTTTTGTCAGGTGTTTCGCAACTCAGTTTACGGTGATTAATCACATGTCCTTTTCTTTGTTTCACCAGACATCCTTCAGAACCAATCCCAGCATATATACCTGATGTTTTCTGTAATATTCCGTTTAAAATATAGTTTTGCAGCACTTCATAGAGAGAAATGTTCTCAAAATGATGACTTCTATTTGGATAATATGTATCCAACATATTTGTTTTCACAATATCTGTACTTTCTGGCTCTTTTTCAGCTAAATATTAAATTTCTTGCACATATTTAAAAACTCGGTTACGTGTTCCAGCAAGACCTAGACTCACCCAAATGATTCTTCTTGATTTGGAGTACAGACTTACAGATGATAAGCGATCCGAGCATTCATACACTCTAATTTCTCGATGAGATAACATCTTAGAAACTGTAAGTATATAATTTCTTACTTAGACTCTTCTCGTGGGAAATCTCTTCCCACATTTCCTTCAATTCCGTCATTTCTGATTTTGTTATGTACGATGTTACATATCGAGCAACAGCAATGGAATTGTCTGCAACATATTGAATAGATTTAGCATTCCACATGGACAAAATGACTGGGTTATAGTCATTTATGTTTTTTGACTCTTAATTTCTTCTTAAGTTGTAGGTATTTTTTTGAGACTTTCTTGTGATAGTATGTCGCAAAGATGACATAAAACTGTTCCCTCTTCCTTTCGATATTACTGGACGTGGAAATGCAAAACGACATTTGGTGTAGAATTTGTCCTTAGATTTGTACTTTTCACGACAGTATTTCCCACAACGATGGCTTTGGAATCGTAAGACTTGATGTCTTAAGTCCTTATCTGATGTACTTTTGGGTATATCACATGTAGCATATTCTTCAATAAAAGACAACACAGCATCATCTGAGTCTGTTCCAAATTTGGGAGCATCTTTGATACATAATAGCATATGTATGTGACGAGCACCTCTCGCTTGATACTCTTTTCTCCAAAAGAAATCCAGAACCTCTCCAAGAGGAGGATTTTTTTTATTGGTGATAAAATACATCATAGCTTCGAATCTATGATTGAAATACCTGCATACGTTAACAGTATCCAGAAAGCACAATTCTCCAGGTGTCTTGTATTCGATATTTAGTATATTTGAATTTGCCTCTCGAAGAAATTGAAGTAAATCATCCCAAGCATATTCAGCACAGCTTAGAGTAAGGAACCATGTAGGAGTTCCTAAGTTCCTTAGCATACATTTAAGTTCTCCGTGACGACGGTACCAGTACTCATTAGTACCAAGCTGACATGCCATCAGATTAATCAGCTGACATTCCAAAACATTATCTTTCTGCTGTACTTTATCCATGAAATTCCTTTGCCGAAACATTTTGCAGATGTACACCTGTTTTCAATATATGGTTTACTGCATAAGAAAGTCCAGACAAATCACTCTCAAACAAAAGATAAAACAAATACGGAATACATTGTCGAAATCTTGGATCTTCTGCATATAATCTTGATGTCCGGTATTGATGCAGGAATCTGCACAGGTTGTTCATCATATCGTCCTCCTTTTCCTGTAGGAAACAACTGAGGGAAACAACGAGCTTCCAAGCTTTTTTCCCATACACTAATGGGTCTTCCTTTTGCTTCTTTAATTTTGAATAACTCTGTAGCATTCCCCATCATTTCTTTGGAATGCAGTGGATGAACACTGCAATGTTCGTAGATTTCTTCAGCTCTGGACACATCCACTTTTTCAATTTGTCCAGATGGCAAGTCACTATCTTCTGGTGCAGTTATTTCTTCTTCTCCCACATACACATTTTGTAATATTCATTATTTTTTACCAGATACAACGTTGCCTTTTTCACTTTCCTAACATCCACTAATTCTTGCCAGATTTTCTTAATCTTAGTAGGAACGCCATTAACAAGAATAACTAAAGGTTCATCCTCTACATTTTCTACACCAATAGTTTCAATATTTTTCTTTAAATCTAGAGGCAAATATACAACTCTTCCCTTTAATCCTCTCTGTAAATCTGAAGGAGGCAATTTTCCTGTCTTAGGCTCCATACGAACAATAGCCTGAAATGGATGCACACATTGAATAAGAATAGACTCATAGGGATTTAAATCCATTAGTTCAGAAGGAATATTTACCAACTCAAGATTATTATGCACAGCTCTAGCAAACATTTTGTTCTCATCTAATTTGTTATAACAATATTTACAAATACGCTGATCAGAACCCAAATCAAAACAATTCTCAACCAACAAATAAGTTGCAAAATCCTTCCACTCATTATTATTTTCCTTTTCACTTTTTAAATACAAATCAACACTCCTGGTCTGATTTTTATAATGAATTTGTCGACAACAGATACAAGAATAATTTGACCTTTCACTTGAAATCACCTTAAACTTTATAATTTCTTGCTCAAAATGTTCTACACTGCAATGTTCTACATTCTCTTCCAGATTTTCTTCTATTAATGTCTCAGTTTCTACACTGTCTTCCTGAGGACCAAAGTAACTAACCTGAATTGCATCACAAACATTTGTTACATCTGATACAGATCCGCGCAAAAGAGTACTGTTCAACTTTTTTAACATTAGTGCTGGACTTTTTGCATAATACAATGTTCTCATTAATTTCCTCATTTCAGAATGATGTACTGCTAGCATCCTGAAATGATGAAAAATACTTCGCCTACTTTTTCAGAAAGACAAGCCAGAGAATGACCTTGCAAACCAGTATTTTCTCTCACTCTGTAAGGGTCTAGTCCTTGCAACATCTTAATCTTTTGTTTCACACTTTTCTTAGTATAGTTACGTAAGAAATTGCGTAACAAAAATCAATAGATTCTTGCTGCACACTGCAAATACTACTACAATTCCAAGTGTACACTGGAGCTTTAGGACGTCTCCCTAAAACTTCACCAGCTAACACCTCTTCTGCATTTCTAGGAACAATTTTCTCTTTCTCTATAGGACAACCATTTCTAACCTCATAAGCACAACCACTAGTGTCAACTGCATGCAACAAATCATTACTCTGAAGATAACTTCCTTCATTAAAAAAAGGCTCGGAACTTGAACTATGAGGCCTATTAGGATGGCGGACGGAAACGGGTTCCGTCCGCCATGGTCGCGGCAAAAATACTCCCGACCGCACTGCGGATAATTTGCGGTAGCGATTAGGCTATTTCTGTCATCACACACCAACCGCGGCGGACGGATCACATCAAAGACCGCCACAAGCGGACAGTACCACAGAAACACCGTCCACCACGGACGCATTGACCGCGGAAACAGGTCCAACCACCGCCTGACCTGCAGAGGGTCCAGCTGCACGATTAGGATAACCCCGCCATCCCAACGGAACTCACCACATTCCTCGACCGCCGCGGAAAAAAAGCACCAACAAACGGAGCATGACTGTGGAACGACCAAACGAACATCACCCCTGCCGTCAAACCGATTAAAAAATGGCGGAGGAAAGTAAATAGAAAACACAAAAAATAGGACACACACCCACCTGAAACACCCACCCCCAACAACTACATGCCCCAATGACACCCCCCACCACAAACAAGAGCGCCCAAGTCACCACACCCACAGAACATTGGGACACAACCACCACACAGAGTATAAAATGAATCCCTCCCATTACCACAATCCTTTGCATCACAGCTCAGCTGGAAGAAAGAGGCAGAATAGCACAAACAGCAGACACACACAAACACACATACAACCTGCACACCAACACACCCACCACACAAAACCCCCCACAACACCATCCCTACATACCACACACCTGCATACCGCACCCCACCCCAACAACACCTTGCGCATCACACACCATGGCACTCAAGAAAAACCCCAAGTTCACAGAGAGTGAGTTGAAGGTCATGGTGGATGAAATCATCTGTGTCGAACCACATCTATATAAATACAAAAACACAGACACACAACTCCCAACAGGCCTCCAGGTCTACAGGGAGGGTGGGGGTGAGTGGGTGAGAGTCCAGCACTACAACTCCCAACAGGCCCCCATGTCCACAGGGAGGGTGGGGGTGGGTGAGGGGTGGGTCCAGCGCTACAACTCCCAACAGGCCCCATGTCCACAGGGAGGGTGGGGTGGGTCCAGCACTACAACTCCCAACCGGCCCCCATGTCCCATCCCAGAGAAAGATGGAGTCTGCCCACCATTTGCTGACCAGTGCATCTCCCCCTTCAAACTTACAGGTAGTTAGCAATCTTCACAGGGGCACCATCCAATAGCAGGATCGGACCACACATATCCAAGTATTGTCTCCTCACCTCCACATCACCATAATGCCCAGTACTGTCTACCACACCAACATGATGACACCAATAACTTGCCTGGTGCAAGGCGAGGCCGGGAACAACACCCAGCCCATCCTGGGACCGAGACCCTGGATGCCATTGCCAGAATGCAAGCCTTCCACCAACATGATGACACCAACAACCATTGCCAGAATGCAAGCCTTCCACCAACATGATGACACCAACAACCATGTCCTGATTCCCTAGAAATTTGTAATGTAACAACAACAAACCTGTCATGTCCACAGCATTGATTCTTGAATTCTTGTCCCTCAGGTGATCATAACTTGACAGGCTAAACCAGCAACCGCCAGCACCAGTCGCCCCCCTCACAGCCAGGACTCTCCGGTGAAGATTCCATGGACACCTTGGGTGGAGAGGACGATGCTGGCCCAAGCACACTCCCAGGGCCATAAGGCTCGCAGGACATCCCTGCCTCCACCACCTTGGCCAGTGTAACAACACCAACACCTGCCATTGTGAACTGTGTAGCAACCACCACCACCTCCACCACCACCACCACTCCTGCCAGTGCCACCCTGCCTGGCCCATCGTCCGATAATGGTCCATCAACAGCTCAGGCTAGCAGGGAGAGTGGACGGGGGAGGACACAGGTGAGGCCACAGCTCACAAACAGGAGTGCTGGTGCAAGGCGAGGTCGAGAACAACATTCAGCCCATCCTGGGACCGAGACCCTGGATGCCATTGCCAAAATGCAAGCCTCCCACGAGCGGTCGCAGGCACAGGTGGATCGGGCACACCAAGACTCACTACAGACCTGCCAGCTGTTGCGGTCCATGGACACCCGAATGGGACAAATTGTTGACCTCATGGGGCAGCAAACAGCTCTTTGGAGGGAGTGGTTATCCCGCGCCACACCACTTCCCCCTCCCCCAAGTGGCCAGCGGGACAGGGCACCAACCCAACCCCCCCTTCCCCCAAGTGGCCAGCGGGACAGGGCACCAACACCACCGCCACCATCACCTGAGGCCACTGACAGGAAGGTGGTCCCAGAACAACCTGCCCCCACAGCTGGCTCCGCTCCGGCTCCAAGACGGTGGGGCCGTACGAGGCTGGATCCAGCACAGAGCAGTGGCAATGCACCGTCCACTCGCTCGAAGAGGGGCTGCCACTGACTTCACCCTTCCTTGAGCCTGGCATTCACTTTGCGAACTATCTTGCCCCACAATGCCAAGCATTGGCACACGTCTGTTGGACTAGGTGTACATTACACAATGTGGTGTCCCCACGGTGTTGTCATCTGACATGACCATTAACTCACACTTCCCCCAACACCTATTTGTAAATATGCACTAACAGTAATCCACACCCTGTAAATAAAAATCACGGAAACACTCAAGGCTGTGTGATATCCATGTTGAAACACAGGTTCATCTCAATTGTTGTCATCACCAGGTGCTGGGATTAATGTTGTTTGGAATCATGACTCTGTGTGAGTGACCTATGGACAATCAGAGAACAACAAGCACAGGTCAGGAAACTGAATCACACCCATCTGTAATGGCTGGATTTTCTGAGTAGGTGGGATCAACCCCCAGGGGCCCCTCCAACCCAGCCAGAACGTACTCACCTTCCCTCCTCAGGACTCCTCTATCCAGGCACCTGGTACCTACCTGAGGATGGGGAACTCGCAATATACAAGCTCATATTATTAAGAACACCACTAAATCTATAGGGATACTAAGAATACTCACTGATTACTAGGGATATCCATACCCTACACCACACTTATTCACATCAGTTGGTCTCGCGGCCACCCTGACCCAGACCGTTCTACCCTAGGGCAGATATGACACACAATCCGGTGTGTCTACACATGGGCCTGCAGAACCCAATGCTCCCTTTTCCAAACTGTTCGCAATCCTGCGAAACTACACGTTAGTTCGACCTCCTAACGCTCTCACTTATTCAAGCCACAATCCAGTGGGTATCAACACTGGTTCGACCCCCCAGTGCTCTCATTAACGCCGCATATCAACGGCGACCACATTCCTATGAACAATTATTGGGATAATATCTCAGTTGTCTACTCGGGATGAAACTACAATAATAACTTTGAATATAGTTCCAGATTATATAGTGTACTCCCTGCTCTTGGCATCAAAGGTCCACTCACTCCCTATTTATGTGATCACCACTTACCTGATTGGGATTACTCATCCATTCACATACCTAGTAATCACCTAGGAGATACATTTACCTTCAGTGAACAAGAATAGGGGCTACACACCAGTTTGTTATAAACTGGGGTTATTTTATTACAACAATATAAACCTTTACACAGATCTGACAAAGACTATAGGTAGAACACACCGCTTGAAAGAGAAGGATTACACATAACAGGAACACTCCGCTGAAAGGGAAAAGATTAGACATAAAGTGTAAGTGTAGCTAATGTGATGAAAACAATATCACCTGATTAGTGTGAAGTCTTGTTCTAGCTGTCATCTGGGTTCCTCTCTCGTCTGTGCCTTGGCCCATCTCAGACTCTCTCTCTCTCCTGCACTCTTGGGTACACCTCTGCGCTGATCACTCTGTCTCTGGACTCCTCTCCCCCACACGAACTGTCTCCACCTTCCGTCTTCAATCTTAATGGTTCCTGCCGCTCTGATCACCGTTCATTCCACTAGCTTATTCACTCTGTCTCTGCGCCAATGTCCAATTAACTCCATCTGCTCCCATAGGTTAGTCCACGATCTCTCCTCTATCTCTTCTAAAAGGCATTACTTCAGACTCCAGCTATTCACACCTCCTCCTGATAAGCAACTGCTTCTGACTGCTTCCTTCAGTTCCAGCTCACTATTCAACTCAGCTCTTCTCCAGCTTGAACCCTCTCTGCTTGACTCCCTCTGCTCGACTCTCTGGCTGACTGACCCTCTGCTCAACTCACTGACTCCGCCTCTGCACTTCACTGATATAGAATGCTGTTTCCTCATGGAAAGTTCCAGCCAGCAGCTTCCTCCCACCAATCCCATGCACCAGGCTCCTTGCGCTAGACGCTCCCACAGTGACCAGTCTGCTTGTTTCGTCTAGAGACCTGAGCCCGGGAACAATTCCTGATTAGATTCAGCTCTGGCCGGTTCTCTCCGGTCCGCTTAGGGCGAACAACAGTTATAACTATAAACTTTGCCTTTGCCCTGAAAAGCCTCTCAGCTTCATCAAGATGGAGTCCCTCTAGCTCTAGGCCTGTAGGCCTGAAAAGGGTGAAATGCTCCTCAGCTCTGTCAGAATACCTACATAAACCATACCAATGTGTCTAATATGTCAAAGCCAATAGGCAATAGACAGGTTAAAGTCAAGAATAAAGGCATATTAAGCAGCTATCCTCTTCTAGGTCTGGAAAAAAGGGCTTAAAAGGGCCAACACAGGCTAAGAATACCTATACTAGATGCGAGCAAGACTAATGATCTATATCACTGCTAAATAAAGCCAAAAACTCTGCCATAACATTGCACCCCTAGATCCTTATCTTGCGAGCATCAGTAAACAACAACAACCATCTAAACAAACATCAACATAATCTATCCAACATAGGCTAAGAATACCTATCCTAGATGTGAGCAAGATTAAGATCTATATCACTGCTAAATATCTCTGCCATCCACCCTTAGATCCTTATCTTGCGAACATCTTATAAACAATAACATCTAGATAAACAAACATCAACACAATCTATCAACAAATCAAAACCTAAAAAAAAACTCCCTAAAAACAATGACAACTCAAGGAAATTCCACCTGAAACTCAATTGTAGGCAATAGAAACCTAAAAACAAATCAAAGCACCCTCAACTTGAATGCCGAAACATATCAGATAACAACAGAAACTAACGAAAGCATCCTCAAACTAAATGTGCCTCAACTTCAAATGATAACTGGTGAAATCTAGTGATGTAGGGACTTATGTGTTGAATGAAAACAGCAAGGGGCCTAAATGGGGCCTACTTCGGACAACTTAAGGCTAAATGAGGCCTACCTACTATTGTCAACTTAAGAACTAAATGTGTTTCAACTCCTAATGAGAAAACAAGAAAGGGCCTAAATGAGCCCTACGTACTATAGGCAACTTAAGCTAATGATGACTCATGAAACTATTGGTGTAGGGGCTAGTATGTGAAATGAAAATAACAATAGGCCTAAATGAGGCCTACCTGCTGACATATGTCAATTTAAAGTGAAATCAGAGAAGTACTGTTTCAAGGTCTGGGCAAACATTAATACATAATCATACTAAAAGACACACCACCCAGAACAATCCAAATTTTAAGGTAACCACCCTTTGATCAATCAAGGTGAAAATGTAAGAACAGTAAAAAAAAACCCATTTCTACAAGATAGCTGGTGTAACATCAAGCTTAGAACAACAAAAAACAGTTTAAATCACACGGTGGAACACATGTGCGCACCACCATTCAAAAAAGTCCTTCATTGGCAAAAACTGTTTTGAAGAAAACAGAAAAACTATAATAGGTGACATGTTTTTTTGCTTTAAAAGTGGGGCCTGCTTGTCCAAGGGATCATGCATCAAATTCTTTTATAATACTGTTACAAATAAAACATGTTTTAGTTTTTTGTTTTTTAAAAGTGGGGCCTGCTCGTAGTGATGTCAAGAAAAAATTGCAGGCCAAGGAATTAAATAACTTAGTCCAAAAGTCTTCAGTGTAGGCCACCACCCTGCATCCTCGGTATCCGGACACTTCCTCCAATGCGGCCATCCATCGCCCTTCCGGTCTGGTCTGGTCTGGTTCCATCATCCAAAAACAATAAACTAAAATAAAAACATGAAAGTAAAAAGCTAAAACAAAAAAAGTGGAAGGGGGAGGGACCCACGCACAACCACAACTTCAGCAATCCTAGGAACAAGAGAACAAGTATCATTATTCTTGCAAAATAAAAATTTCCATTTAAAAAGCACCCCGGGTGCCTTTCATTATTGAAAAGAAAATATCCTAATTAATTAAAAACATTCAAAATTTAACTTTTAATAATATTAGCAGGGCCTAGCATACCCTAATCCTCCCCAAGCCAGCCCCTCCCTTCAGAGCAGGAGCCACGCTACAGTGGGAAGCTACTTTAAACACTGCAATATGATGAGCCTCTCTAAATCAGCCCCTCCCTTACATAAACAAGCCATCCGCGGAAGAAAATTGGATTGTAGCCAATCATAACGAACAGGGACGTGATCGAAACTTGCAGAATGAAGGAAAAAAAACTCGTCTGCACAAACCAGCTGGTCTGCCAAGGTCGAAAAACAAATTTCTCATGCCTTATTTTCTAACTAACGGAAGCTAGCATTTAAAAAAAAAAACAATTCTGTTACAGTGTACTGCCAATTAAAAAAGCTCCAGTTTTTAAAAAGACTTTTGTCCAACTAATTCAGCTAAAGGCAAGACACTTAAAATATGGGCACTTATTTAGAAAGGGGCAACTACCTTTTGCACACAAGATTATACATTCTGCATTTGAGAAAAAACGAATTAACATGGTCCATTGTAAAAGAGAAATAATTTGTAAAACAACATAAAATGCAGATACATTTCAACATTGTATTTAATTTAATGTTTTGCTGACACATTTATAAAAGCATACTTTTTAATTTACATTTGGGAAAATAATAATGTTACATTTTAACATTTTTTTCTTTCAAAGGCACATGGTTGCCTTCCACTAATTAAAAGCACATGTTACCATGCACCGTCGGGCAAGATTCATTATTCTGAACCTATCATTATTGCAACCAGCACATTCCTGTCTAGATGGAAACCCCTCACAGAAATAATTAATGAAAACAGCTCCGCAGCGTGCACTCTAACGGGCCATCTTTTTAACATTTCACTCATTTTAAAAGAACACAGCTTTCTCCATAATCCGACTGGTTGATTTATAACCACATCAGTTCCAAGGCAAACCCACACAAAAATTCGTAGACGCATTTCAAAAGGAATGTGAAATGAACAGAACCCTTCGCAAAACACAAGATGGTACCTTTCCGTCAAGAAACTGACAAAGCACATAGGCAGACCAAGGAATCAAAAAAAAAAGTCAAAATCAAACCATCAAATAATCCTTAAAATAATCCACTGACTTTTATAGTCAGGTCAGATAACCATGCATGTTGACAGCATGTAAAAAATAAAGACTGCCATCTCAACTCAAGATATTAACCCTTTGGCAGCTCAAGCAGAATCATTTCCCAACGTCCATTTATACATGGGAAAATCATTAGCACATTTCTTCACGTTTACAGATGACACGTACACATATTTTCAAAAACGTTATCCCCAAGCACCCGAGAGAGATCCAGCTCTCTCCTGCCAAACGTAATGATAGCATGCCCTGTCCAAGCCATAACCACATGGCACTATTCACAAGCCATATTTACAAGACAAGCTTTTCACAAACAATGTATCCAAGGCGCAATGCACAAGGAACACAATAGATCAACATGAGAACCTGCACCTCACAAGCCACATTAATATGGCGCTATTCACAAGTCATATTTACAAGGAGCTATATTCAAAGAACTTCACAAATCATATTACAATGAACACATTTCACATTGCACAGCATAAGCAGATGCAGCAAGCTATTGAATGGGCAATTTAAAAGCATTTTTTACACACATTTATACAATTGGACCATCACATAGATGTAACTGGCTTCCTCATGTAATGCCATCCTTCAACTCTGGCAGTTTAAACACCAAGATGAAAACCATTCCTTCCACCCTGAATAAGCCAAATGCCATGATGTAATGCACTCTCCTCACGCTGCAACTGTTCAAGCCCATAGGTCTAACAGGCTACATAAACTGCAACATTACGCCAGATGGAACCAGCGTTCAGGGCACTCCCTCAGAACACATGGGAAACAATCTAAGCACATGGCCAGGCACACAGGCTTCGTAAGATGACGACTACGCCAGAATGTAATGGCTGGATTTTCTGAGTAGGTGGGATCAGCCCCCAGGGGCCCCTCCAACCCAGCCAGAACGTACTCACCTTCCCTCCTCAGGACTCCTCTATCCAGGCACCTGGTACCTACCTGAGGATGGGGAACTCGCAATATACAAGCTCATATTATTAAGAACACCACTAAATCTATAGGGATACTAAGAATACTCACTGATTACTAGGGATATCCATACCCTACACCACACTTATTCACATCAGTTGGTCTCGCGGCTACCCTGACCCAGACCGTTCTACCCTAGGGCAGATATGACACACAATCCGGTGTGTCTACACATGGGCCTGCAGAACCCAATGCTCCCTTTTCCAAACTGTTCGCAATCCTGCGAAACTACACGTTAGTTCGACCTCCTAACGCTCTCACTTATTCAAGCCACAATCCAGTGGGTATCAACACTGGTTCGACCCCCCAGTGCTCTCATTAACGCCGCATATCAACGGCGACCACATTCCTATGAACAATTATTGGGATAATATCTCAGTTGTCTACTCGGGATGAAACTACAATAATAACTTTGAATATAGTTCCAGATTATATAGTGTACTCCCTGCTCTTGGCATCAAAGGTCCACTCACTCCCTATTTATGTGATCACCACTTACCTGATTGGGATTACTCATCCATTCACATACCTAGTAATCACCTAGGAGATACATTTACCTTCAGTGAACAAGAATAGGGGCTACACACCAGTTTGTTATAAACTGGGGTTATTTTATTACAACAATATAAACCTTTACACAGATCTGACAAAGACTATAGGTAGAACACACCGCTTGAAAGAGAAGGATTACACATAACAGGAACACTCCACTGAAAGGGAAAAGATTAGACATAAAGTGTAAGTCTAGCTAATGTGATGAAAACAATATCACCTGATTAGTGTGAAGTCTTGTTCTAGCTGTCATCTGGGTTCCTCTCTCGTCTGTGCCTTGGCCCATCTCAGACTCTCTCTCTCCTGCACTCTTGGGTACACCTCTGCGCTGATCACTCTGTCTCTGGACTCCTCTCCCCCACACGAACTGTCTCCACCTTCCGTCTTCAATCTTAATGGTTCCTGCCGCTCTGATCACTGTTCATTCCACTAGCTTATTCACTCTGTCTCTGCGCCAATGTCCAATTAACTCCATCTGCTTCCATAGGTTAGTCCACGATCTCTCCTCTATCTCTTCTAAAAGGCATTACTTCAGACTCCAGCTATTCACACCTCCTCCTGATAAGCAACTGCTTCTGACTGCTTCCTTCAGTTCCAGCTCACTATTCAACTCAGCTCTTCTCCAGCTTGAACCCTCTCTGCTTGACTCCCTCTGCTCGACTCTCTGGCTGACTGACCCTCTGCTCAACTCACTGACTCCGCCTCTGCACTTCACTGATATAGAATGCTGTTTCCTCATGGAAAGTTCCAGCCAGCAGCTTCCTCCCACCAATCCCATGCACCAGGCTCCTTGCGCTAGACGATCCCACAGTGACCAGTCTGCTTGTTTCGTCTAGAGACCTGAGCCCGGGAACAATTCCTGATTAGATTCAGCTCTGGCCGGTTCTCTCCGGTCCGCTTAGGGCGAACAACAGTTATAACTATAAACTTTGCCTTTGCCCTGAAAAGCCTCTCAGCTTCATCAAGATGGAGTCCCTCTAGCTCTAGGCCTGTAGGCCTGAAAAGGGTGAAATGCTCCTCAGCTCTGTCAGAATACCTACATAAACCATACCAATGTGTCTAATATGTCAAAGCCAATAGGCAATAGACAGGTTAAAGTCAAGAATAAAGGCATATTAAGCAGCTATCCTCTTCTAGGTCTGGAAAAAAGGGCTTAAAAGGGCCAACACAGGCTAAGAATACCTATACTAGATGCGAGCAAGACTAATGATCTATATCACTGCTAAATAAAGCCAAAAACTCTGCCATAACACCATCACACAACAATGTACTGCAACATCCCACAACCCACAAGCATCTCAAAGTAAGCGGATCACGGGACACACATCAGGGAGCATTGCTCGTACACCGTGTCCCACACCCATGTGCAATAGAACATAACAGGAAGCATTCACACACCACCTCCACCCATCACCAGCAGACATACGTCACGCATTGAACAGCAGCACAAGAGGTAGTTACTCACATTCAAGGAAAGTAGCGAGCAATGAGCTGATGCCTCTGGTCCACACCTTCTTCCTCCCCACTATCCTCATCACTGGACATGGGTGGTATGGGAGGTGGAGCAACCTGTTGGTCTGCAGGGTCCATGATCAGTTCAATATTATTGCGTAAGGCCAGGATGTGGAGCATGCAGCAGGCAATCACTATTTTCCATACTTTGCCGGGTGAGTATAGCAGGGCCCCTCCGGTTTTCTCCAGGCAGCGAAACCTAGACTTCAGGAGTTAAAAATGTACGTTCCACCGCCCGACGTGTCTTCCCATGAGCCTCATTATAGCGCATTTCACCTGCGGTAGTAGAATTCTGTAGGGGGCTTAGCAGCCACAGGCGGTTTGGGTACGCCGAGTCGCCTAGGTGGGGGGATGACAGACACATACATCATTACCAGGATTGGTGGGAACAGCATGGCACACATACAACACAGTAGTCACACAAAATACACTCACCTACAAGCCACGCACGTTCTTGACGCAGATTAGCCATCAGTTGGGGGACAATGCTGCTCCGCAGGATGTGAGAGTAATGTGCGGACCCGGGAAATCTGGCACACGCATGGGAGATGATGTTGTCAGCCAGGCACACCACTTGCACATTGATAGAATGGCACTGCTTCCGGTTGCAATAGATGGGTTCACGTGCCTGGGGTGGAATCAGACCAATATGTGTGCCATCAATGGAACCCACTACGAGTGAAATCTGGCCCAGGGCATAGAAGTCACCTTTCACTGCAGCCAGCTCTGCCGGACGTGGGAAATGGATGTAATCATCCTTGTAACGCATCATGGCTTGCAGCACATCACGCAGTACCATGCTGAACATGGATTGGGACATCCCCCGGCATGACCAACTGTGTACTGGAAAGTGCCTGTCGTGAAGAAGTGAAGTGCCACCATCACCTTTGCTGTGGGTGTAATTGCTCCTGGATATGGCCTGCGTGGCTGCAGATGAGGTGCCAATTGGGCTACAAGGTCCTGCAATGTCGGTCGGTCAAGCCAGAATTTGTGGATTACCTCCTCTTCAACCATGTCCTCCAGCACAGTGTATGGTCGATGCACATTTGGAGCTCTCCTGTGTGGGAGTAAATGGGAGCAGATGTCAATTGACCAACACCGCACAGCTGTGCCACACTATCACATCTTGACGAACACAATACAAATAATACATGTTGCAGACACTGATTGTATGTGTGCCATGACCGAAATATAAAGCACTTCAGCTAACTACACACACAATGTTCACCCACAAACAACATCCTGCGTGCAAACATGTCCAATGGTACGTGCACACATGTTGAAAGAACAGCCAACATCACATGACTGAGGGCCATTGTGTGGACAAGCATTCCCACAGACACACTTGGATGTGCACACACAACACGAACATGGAACACTCCCTCCTTGTCTTCATGCACCCATGACCCCCACCTACAGTGCTGTGCATCCTCACATGACAGGCATGGACATACAACAGGCGACACACAGACGCAAACACAGAATGCATGTATACCCCATCATTGCATCACCGCCGGGTGCGGGTGTTCTCCCACCGCAGGGTGCGGGCGGTGGGTGACCGGCCATGGCCATCCATGCCAGGGTAACATCAATACACATGGCAGTCACCCACCGCCCGCACCCGGTGGTGGGTGACCGGCCATGGCCATCCATGCCAGGGTAACATCAATACACAGGGCGGTCACCCACCGCCCGCACCCGGCGGTCTGTGGTGGGAGCTGCTATGTGACTGAAAGGGGGGATACCAACTGCCATTTCCACTTGCACATTCAAGTGGATGTGTTAGCCTCCCCCGCCCCCACGGAATGCATGCTCCGCCATTACAATGCCAGTGAGGGATGATTTTCAAAAGATGCACCATCGTGGCAGCGCGCACATGCGGTTGGCAGGGTGTGACTGTGATGGTCCTTGCACATGTAGCCAAAGGAAACAGGTAACGCGGGACGCGTAAGCGATTTAAAAAATAGCGGAAGCCGTGCACCGCCACAGCAGGGCCAGTCATTGGCTCATTTTGAATGAGGCAGCCTGGGAAAACCAATTGCTCCAGACGTGTGCCACTGAGATCAGGTCAGGGCCCTATAAATGTGTGAATTTCAGCAGCACACATCCACTGCTTCCAGCCACTGCTGCCTGCACCCATCACCTCTAGCTGCTGCTGCTGAGCAATCCACCAACTGCTGCCTGCACCCATCACCTCTACCTGCTGCTGCTGAGCAATCTACCAACTGCTGCCTGAAACCATCACCTCTACCTGCTGCTGCTGAGCAATCCACCAACTGCTGCCTGCAACCATCACATCTATGTGCTGCTGCTGAGCAATCCACCAACTGCTGCTTGCACCCATCAACTCTACCTGCTGCTGAGCACTCCAACAACTGCTGCTGTTGTGCCACAGTCCTGGACCTTGCCATGCCGAGAGTTTGAGAGATCTGGTCTCGTCCCTTCACCGCAGCGGAGCTGGAGGTCCTTGTGTACGGTGTGCTCTGACACTATGAACGGCTCTACGGTGCCCCCGGACAGGTGGTAAGTGCAGTCGGGGACATGTTGTCGTGCATAAGGTGGTCACTGACTCCTGGCTTCTGCAATCTTGGCGGTGTGCTGTTGGACCTTCACATGTGTTGTACTGTGCATGGCTGCTGAAAGATATGTGCTGCTCCTATCTGTGTGAATGGCCAACTGTCCACTGACTTGCCCCCTCTTGTCTCCCATCATGGTAGGTCAAGCTGCACCTTCGCAAGACCTCGTGGAGGACCATAGCATATGATGTACGGGCAGTGGGGGTGTGCAATAGGCGACACACACACTGCCACAAGTGGTGGGACGACATCTCCAGGCTCTGCAAGAATGTGGCAGAGATGACACTGGGGATGATTCCAAGATCAGGCAGGCTTGCACGACGTACCATCACCCCTCTAATGCTCCGTATCATAGCTGTAACACATCCTGACCTGTACGCCCGGTTGAGAGGGGAGCAGCAGCAAACTAGCGGTAAGCAGACTGGATGGGTTTGTGACTTGTGAGTGCATGCATGTATTGCTGCTCAGACACAGTAGTGACATCCGTGGTGTGTATGTTGTGCTGCAATTGCATGTTGGTGCCATTAGCAGAGTGAGCGTTAGCATCCATGACAGCCAGGTGGACAGACCAGTTGCATTGTAGTGCAGGGTCCCAGGACATGCCGTTGAGGTCTGTGGTCCCATGGCATCACATGTGTGGTGGTCAGCATGCACTTGCATTGTTTGTTTGACGTACATGTTTCACAGGCACCCCCGGTCCTATGACATGAGGATGTCTGGTAGGGGTGATTCGTGTGGAGGATGGGTGCTACATGTTGGTCAGCAGTCAAGGACGTTTTGATTTTGTAATTTGCAGTATGTGAGTGTGGCACTTAGGTATACCTCTTTTCTTTCTCCTTCAGCTTTGGCCAAGGGCACTGACCCACAAACGATGGAGCTTAGTGGTGGCAATACATCCGGATCAGAGATCACACACACGCAGACTGAGACTGAAGAGAGCAGCCCCGGAGAGGGGGACAGAACTGTCCCTGAGGACTCACATGTGGAAACACCATCGTCCTCATCTTCAGACTGTGGTGGTGAGTCAGCACTGTTGGTAGACACAGGGAGTGATCAATCTACACCTTCAGTCGGTACACAGCACACTGGGCCCACACTGCCACCAACTGCAACAAGTACTGCTCGTGCTCGCCAGAGTAGGGGGAGCCGAGTGGCCTTCGGTGCAGGCACTGCTGCCCCTGCCCCTGTGACACAAACTGCCCTTTGTGCTGAGGCAGTGGATCTGCTGCGACAGCTGTGTGTAGGGCAGACCAACATGAGCAATGCATTCCTAGACCACGATAGGAAGTTGGGGCAGGTGGTAGCATTCCAGGAGGGGATGCATGGCGATGTTGCTGGTCTCCACAGAACAGTTCAGTCATTATCCAACACAGTGTCTGCAGCCATTCAACAGTCGCGTTGACAAGGTTCTACTTCAGTTCCCCCATCCACACCACTTGATGTCTCAGGGGAGAGTGACATTTCTGACCAGGCCTCATTTTCTGGGTATTGCACTAGAAGCAGGCACAGGCAGCAAGGCAGGGCACGGAGGCCACAGACACCATCGCCTAAGACAGGGAAATCTTTCACAGAACACGACATTAGCTTCTCTGGAGTTGACACACAGGATCCTCAAGGGGTGTTGGGGGACAGGGATTCACATGTAACACAGGCATCCACTCAAAAGGTACTCCCAAGGCAAGGGCACCTCCCAAGGCCAGGGACACTCCCATGGACAAGGACACTACAAAGGACAGGCAACTCCCAAGGCCAGGGACACTCCCAAGGACAAGGACACCACAAAGGACAGGGCAAATCCCAAAGCCAGGGACACTCCCAAGGACACTATAAAGGACAGGGCACGTCCCAAAGCAAGGGACACTCCCAAGGACAAGGACACTTCAAAGGACAGGGCACCTCCCAAGGCCAGGGACACTCCTAAGGACAAGGACACCACAAAGGACAGGGCACCTCCCAAGGCCAGGGACACTCCAAAGGACAAGGACACTACAAAGGACAGGGCAACTCCAAAGGCCAGGGACACTCCCAAGGACAAGGACACTACAAAGGACAGGGCAACTCCCAGGGACAGAGCACTGGCCACGGATAAGGCACATTCCAAAGACAGGACACCTCCTAGGGCCAAGGGTCTCCACGGCCAATGAACCTCCCAGGGCCAAGGCTTCTCCCATTCAGAGGACATCCTCCAAGGACAGGCATACATCACCCCTGCATCCCCTGAAGCTGGTGTTGTTGAAGGAACCTACACTACATGTGTCAGAGGTGGAGTCCCCCATACCTCTACTCCCATCCACACCCCGGTGAAGCAGACGAAGGAGTACACTGTTGTTGCATCCCTTATTACACATGATACAGAGGGCAGGAGGCAGGGCCATAGCAAGCAGGGTCCAGCACGTCCCCAGAGAGCATACCACCACCAGCACATGATCCACCTCTGATGGGTGATGTTTCAGATGAGCCCGCGCCACTTACCAGTCCAGTCATGTCCAGGGTGCCCTTACATATCCCAAAGAAATGGAGACACACACCAGTGACACCTGACCACCCCAATGTCGCTCCAGTACAGCTGTCCCCAGCTCCCAGAGCCACCCTGCCTCCTGGTCCATACAGCCCTGTGGCTCATCATTTCAGTGGTCCTAGTGGGTCAGCTGCAGTTCACTCTCATGTGTCAGATAGTGGCACCGCGTCTGTTGTTCACTGTCATGCCTCATGTAGTAGCACTGTGTCAGTTGTGCCCTTTCCTCTTTCAGGTACGGCCACTGTGTGTGTCCGCCACTCTCATGTCTCAGATGCTGGCATGGTATTTGTTGGTCACTGTACAGGGACATGTCCTGGCAGTGTGTCTTGGTCTATGGCTCATGTGTCAGTCGCTACATCTGTGGCTGTGTCTCACACTCCTGTTTCTGGTGCTGGCAGTGTGTCTGAGTCTATGGCTCATGTGTCAGTCATTAGAGCTGTGGCTGTGTCTCACACTCCTGTTTCTGGTGCTGCCAGTGGGTCTGGGTCTATGGCTCATGTGTCAGTCACTAGAGCTGTGGCTGTGTCTCACACTCCTGTTTCTGATGCTGGCAGTGTGTCTGGGTCTATGGCTCATGTGTCAGTCACTAGAGCTGTGGCTGTGTCTCACACTCCTGCTTCTGGTGCTGGCAGTGTGTCTGAGTTTATTGCTCATGTGTCAGTCACTAGATCTGTGGCTGTGTTTCACGCTACTGTTTCTGGTGCTGGCAGTATATCTGGGTCTATGGCTCATGTGTCAGTCACTGGTACTTGTACCTGTATCTCCCAATCCTGTATCAGATCCTGCCACTGTGTCCGAAGCTACTAGGTCAATCAGTCCACCTGATTCTGTGCTGTGAGGTGCAGTTCCGATCACTCACATGTCATTGTACTTGGTGTCTGGATTGTCCATTATGACCACCCTTGCATTATTAATGTCCATGGGACGGGTGCATGCCACACGTCCTTGTGCTGCTTCAGATGTACCTGCTCTGTTCTGTACCATGGCCTGTTGATGCACTTAGCCCCTCTCATGTGCTGCCTCAGATGTACCTGCTCTGTTCTGTGCCATGGACTGTTGATGCCCTTAGCCACTCTCATGTGCTGCCTCAGATGTACCTGCTCTGTTCTTTGCCATGGGCTGTTGATGCTCTGTACCCCTCTCATGTGCTGCTTCAGATGTACCTGTTCTGTGCCATGGACTGTTGATGCTCTGTGCCCCTCTAATGTGCTGCTTCAGATGTACCTGTTCTGTGCCATAGACTGTTGATGCACTTAGCCCCTCTCATGTGCTCCCTCAGATGTACCTGCTCTGTTCTTTGCCATGGACTGTTGATGCACTTAGCCCCTCTCATGTGCTGCCTCAGATGTACCTGCTCTGTTCTTTGCCATGGATTGTTGATGCACCTAGCCACTCTCATGTGCTGCCGCAGATGTACCTGCTCTTTGCCATGGACTGTTGATGCTCTGTGCCCCTCTCATGTGCTGCTTCAGATGTACCTTGAGGTTCCGTGACAATTGTAAGTGGTGTTTTCGACTCGCACGAATATGGTCGAGTCTGGTATCTATGAACCGCAAATGACGAGTTTAGTAAGTGTGCGCAGTTTCGCTGTGCTAACTTAAACCGTTCGTTTGTTATGTGGGTTTTCTATCTGTACCCACGGGTTCCATCTTAGATACGGCATCCATTTTGTCTCTTGCCCTCAAGTAGCCAGCGAACGGACGCTGTCCGCTTCGCGACCCTGGGACTCCCAAGATATTTGCGGAAGACACATGTTCTTTGTAAGTGTCTTTATGACGAGGGGGATGATACTGTAAGGCAGATGGCCTCGCTCAAGGCTCATCTTGCCGTACCGGTTTATTGTCTCAGCCATGCATCTCATTAGGCACGTCCCCTTGATGCCTGTATCTCGTGTTTCCCGATACCTTCCCTTTTACACCCTTTCCGATCTCCCCACTGTCTCCGTCTTCCTCTGCACCTATCTTTGTTCCTATTTTGATCTGTTTACTGCCGATTGGAATGCACTAATGTTGGGAAGATGGGTTTTTACAGTTGGGAACCGCCAAATGTTTCCGCACTTATGTTCCGGACCTTATGTGTATCAAAGTGACCAAAGCGACCCCTCTGGGGGATAATGGTGGGAACCGGGTCGTAAACCTTTGTGTACCATGTTGTCTTATGGGTAAAAACTGTATAAAAGGAGCGATCCACAGAACCAATTTGAAGCAGTCTCCCCAAGTTGCACGAGTTGTACTTGTCGTGATATCTGTGTTCCCTGCAGCAAATAAACCTTGAATCTTTGACGCCGAAGGAAGTGTCCCGTGTCTCTGTCATTCGTACGCCGGAGCAGGTTACCCACGAAGGTTTCAGGTGTTGTGCCCTGGCACCGCTGGGTCTTAAAGAACCCAGTCCTTAAGTTGGAGCCCACGTGGGGCTGCATCAGTGGTACCGGTCCAAGCCCGACGATCGTGAGGAACTTCGTGTGAAATCTCCGAGGGAAGGTGCACTCCGCTTCATCGATCCTGTTGTCGAAATAAGTGGCCCGAAGACTTTTCCCGCGAAGATTCCCGCCTCCTGACGGCTGCGACGGACTGCTGCCCTGACTGTAGACCTGTTTTGGCGCCTGGCGTAGACCTTGGTATAGCGAGACGATTGACGGGCCTTCCTGGAGACGCCATCGATCTTTGAGTTAAGTATTTGTGGGTCGCTCCCAGAGTTCTTGGTTGTTGACACTTTAGCGAGTGTTTTTGTTGTTAACGCTGTGTGAGTGTTTTTGTCGGTGACACTTTGCTAGCGTACTTTGTTGTGTTGTTTGACGACTGCAGCCGCCAAAAACCGAGGGTTTTGTTCTTTGCTGGGACTTGGTAAATCCCGTAACCCTTGAAGTTTGTGAAACTCGGCTAGTGTGCAAGATGCCTGGTCGCAGTACTCTGTTTAGTTGTTTCAGGCCTTGTGGTATGGATTCCCGACTGGAGGACTCGTGTCCGATACCTCCGGTTGGAACTCCCACGTATGAACTGTATAGCAAACATGGGCTAGGCCCGATTACTTTTAATGAATACTGGATCAAATATACGAAGAAAGATGGTGACCTTCGCTGGCCACCACATGGTAGCTTCGAGGCCCCGATCTTAGATAATCTAGAGGTTAAATTGTTCGCGAAAAAGTCAAGGCCGGCCATGTTTGATGCCTTTCGGTTGTGGCGTAAAGAAGCCCGACAGAAAGAAATCAGACAGACTAAGCGAAATCAGAGAGATAGTGCTGGTACCATTGTAAAGAAAGCAGAGCAGTTCCAGCATGATAAGGAGGTTAGGGAAAAGGAAGTGTTTGACAGATTACAGCGTATGACTATAGATAAATGCTATCCTACTTTGCCTACGGAGTCGGAAAAGAAGGATGAGTCAGTTGAGGATCCTTTAATGTCTTATCTAATGAAGTCGCCACCTCCGTACGTACAGGGTACCACAGCCTCTGTGATTCCCCCTGTACCTGTTCCTGCACCTCTTCTTCCTTTGCCTGTTCCTCAACCTGCACCCGTCCTTCCGACTGTTCCTGCTCCTTCGTCTGTTGCTATTCCTACTGCTCCTCCGCTTCCACATACTCCTGCTCACGCTACTGCTCCTGCTCTGTTAACCCCTGCTGTTGTTTCTGTTTCTACTCCTTCACTTGTTAGTCCTGTGTCCTATACTTCTCCCTCTACTCGTAGTCGTAATTCTCCTCTTGCGGCTAGTTTCTTTCATTCGCTCGGACCTGTCCTTGGGTCCGCTGGTTCAGATGGTCCTCAGAGACGTAGTCAGCTTCCTGGTAATAGGGAACGTGCTTCGCTATATAATATGGCGATGGGTTGGATGACGCACCCCCTTAGAAATCCACCACGTGTTGTACTCGACACATTTTGTCAGTTCAATATACCAACCCAAAGATTTGTGTTCGAGGAAATGTGTAAGGTCCTTCGTGATCAGATATCGGCCGACGCACCCGACGAGGTGCTGACCGCGTTGTCTGATCTACAGCTTCAGTTTTCGACTGGACTGATAGTGGATACTAATGTTCGACGTGCTGTTGAACGGTTGCTATCTTTTCGTCCCACTCCTATACCTCAAGCCTTGTTTGTTGAGGATGTCGAAAGACTGCCAGATGAGTCTGGTCAATTTCCTATGCGAGAAGTTCCACCGGTTTGGATACCAGCTGATCCTAATGCTCAACCCCCGGTGTTGGCTCATTTCCAGAAAGTATGGATACATCTCCCATGGAAACGCTCGGAAGTGTTACAGGTGAAGCAATCTTTGCCTGATCCACGCAAAAATCCTACAGGGTATTACAAAGAATTATCGCAGCTCGTAGATGCTACGGTAATGAATCTCGCCGATATCGATATGTTGTTCGGCAATGTTGTACCGCAACCGGTATGGGCTAAAATTCGCCATGAAAACCATCCAAATGAATTAGGTGGTGCTTGGGCTGCCATTGTAGCGGCAGATGCTGGACAAGCGGCTGCTACTAAACCCGACCAGTTGATTGTTGACCTTCCTCAAAGAATAATAACATTAATGAAAACTCTTATGCCAGCTATGAAGGTGAACTGGGACAAATTGTCGGCTTGTAAGCAAAAGAAGGACGAGAGCGTTTCCGACTACTTTACGAGGTTCGAGGAAGCATTCATTGATCATAGTGGTCAGGATATGAGCACTGAGGGTGGTCAAAGGTTGTTCGTAGATAAATTTGTTTCGAACTTACTGCCCGATTTGAGCAATAAATTGAGGAATTCAGAAAGTGCATGGGCCGTTTCTACTTCAGCTCAGATATTGGCTACAGCACAATATTATGAGAACAGAGAGAAAGAAAAGAACGACCGTGCTGATAAAAAGACGAAAGAGCTAAAAACTAAAGTTCTGCTTCAGCAAGCGTATCCTCCACGTTCGAATCAGAATAATTCGCAACAGAACAGATCGCAGCCGCAATCGAACCGATCTCAAACTCGTAATGATTCCTCTTCCCAAAGATCCTCGTTAGGATATAATCAATGTGCTTATTGTAGACAAGAGGGTCACATTAAATTCAATTGTCCTGTTCTAAATGAACGTAATAGTGGTAACTCATCTAGAGGAGGTCGTGGTGGTTCACAGCAGGCTCCACGTGGTAGAGGTCGTGGTGCTCAGAACGATCGTTCAGATAACTCATCAAATTCCGATAATTGTTTCGATCAACGTGGATCGTCGCAAGGACGATCTGCGCAGTACAATGTAGACGATTATTACGTCGATCAGGGAACTGACGACAGTAATTACTAGGACAGCCTTAGACAAGGAGAGGGAGTGGTATCAGTTCCGGTTGATCAGAGAGGGCCTTACGTCGCAGTTGCTACATCGGGCGTCGTTGAGCCTTTTCTGTTGGACACTGGTGCAGCGAAAAGTTCCATTAAGCATTCGAAACTCCCTGGCGCACCTTTGTCTGGCTTAACAAATGTTTCCGTTGGATTCTCTGGCGCCCCCGTTAGCAATCCAGTTTCGCGCCCTTTGCCCCTTAAAATTGGGCCGCGTGAGCTAGAAGCTCCGTTGATTCTAGCCACGGGTTGTGGCGAAAATCTCTTGGGCCTGGATTTGCTTAAACGTTTGTATGCGACTTTGTATTGTTCTCCTGCGGGTGTGAAGCTTACGTTAGGAGAGAGGGTTGTCTCTCCCATGTACTTGTCCCTCGACAAACTTCCACCGGAATTGAGTTCTCTTCCTGCGTCTTTGTGGGCAACAGGTCCAAATGATGTGGGCCTACTTGATATCTCACCATATGTTGTTCAGTTGAAATCTAATGTTCGATTGCCACGTATTCCCCAATATCGTATCTCCCTTGATGGTGAACGAGCACTGTTAGCGATCATTTATGATCTGATCGAGAAGGATGTCATTGAAGAGACTCGGGGAAACGTGTGCAATAGTCCTGTACTGCCCATTCTAAAACGTACTGATCCTTCGAAACCACCTGTTTATCGCTTTGTTATCGATTTACGGGAAGTGAATAAAATTGTGGTTCCTCAATTCCCTGTTGTGCCTGACATTACGGCGCTACTGACTCTGATTCCAGCTTCTGCATCATGGTTTTCGGTGATTGACTTGAAAAATGCGTTTTTCAGCATCCCAATTGCTGAGGAGAGCAGAGACCTTTTCGGTTTCTCTCTTGGTGGACGCAGCTTCCGGTTCAAGCGCGCTCCTCAGGGCTACTGTGAAAGTCCATTGATTTACAGTCAAGCCTTGAAGGGTCAACTGGATGCGTTTAGGTTGCCGGTCGGTGCGGCCTTAATCCAATACGTCGACGACTTATTGGTGGCTGCCGATACTCAGGACATCCGCAAAATTGCTACGGTGTCGTTGCTGCAACATCTCTGTGAGTTAAATCACAAGGTGTCACCTACTAAACTCCAATATTGTTGTCAAGAAGTAACCTATCTAGGTCACTTATTGTCAAAGGAGGGAAGGAGGTTGACCCCAGAGAGAATTGCAGCAATTGTACGCATGGCTGTGCCAACAACCCAAAGAGATGTGCGTGCCTTTCTAGGTATCACGTCGTACTGCAGGCAATGGATTCCTAATTTTTCATTGCTAGCGAAACCATTAGTGGCTCTTACGTGCAAGGATGTTACGACTCCTTTACCATGGACGGAAGAATGTCAGAAAAGTTTTTCTGAATTACGTGATTCATTGTGTTCGGCTCCTGTGTTGGGTACTCCAGACTACAGCAAGCCGTTTACATTATATGTTCACGAGAGAGAAGGTTGTGCTTTGAGTGTCTTAACGCAACCTTTTGGCGGTAAGCAACGTCCATGTGCATATTTTTCCTCGACCTTGGACCCGGTAGCTAGAGCATTGCCGAGTTGTTTACGAGCAACAGCGGCAGCCGCGGTCTCCATCCGACAATCAGCAGGACTGGTCATGGATAATATGCTTACGGTGATGGTTCCGCATGCAGTCGATACTCTTTTGAATCGGACGAAAACTCAGCACTTGACGAGTGCAAGGTTGTCTGGGTACGAGTTGACGCTGTTGGCAAGCCACATTCAAATAAAACGTTGTAATGTTCTGAACCCGGCAACTTTGTTACCAATTAGCACAGAGTCAGATGTAGTAGCAGAACATGATTGTTACTTGAGGACTGAAGAGGAAACAAAGGGTCGAGTGGACCTTAAAAACACCCCATTGGAAGATCCGGATGGCACATTGTATGTGGATGGGTCATGCTTTAAGTTGCCGAATGGCGATGTGACTACTGCTTATGCTGTGGTAACGTTGAATACTGTTGTTGAGACTGCAAGATTAAATCAGAATTCTGCCCAAGCTGCAGAGCTGATTGCTCTTACTAGAGCGTGTGTGTTAGCGAAAGGGAAACGTGTGAATGTGTTTACCGACAGCCAATATGCATTTGGCGTCGCACATAGTTTTGGACGATTGTGGAGAGAGAGAGGTTTCTTGACGTCGCATGGTACGAAGATTCAGCATGGCCAGCTTGTGAATGATCTTTTGGATGCACTGACATTGCCTAAGCAAGTAGCGATTGTTAAATGTAGTGCGCATCGTAAGGTGACGGATGATGTTGGTCGTGGTAATGCGTTTGCGGATGAAACTGCTAAGGAGACTGCCCGGAACCTTAGCACTCGAATGTATGTGACGAGTTCGGTGAGGTGGCCTACAGAATCGAGTATGTGTGAGGACACTATCGAGAGTGTGAAAGCAATTCAGAATGAGGCCACCGACGCTGAAAAGACGAAGTGGAAAGAAAGTACGGGAAAGTTGGATGCGAATGGTTGTTGGATTGATTTGTCTGATCAGAAGAGATGGATGTTACCGGACGCGTATGTGCTGGCCGTTGTGACAATGGCGCATGGGTTAGCCCATATTAGCTCAAAAGGTATTTGCAAATTGTTGTCTCCTGTGTGGAAGAATGATGGTATCACGAAATGTGCTGAACGTCTGGTGAAGAATTGTATGGTGTGTATGATGTACAATCCTGGCAAAGGAACCCCAACTCCTCCTGGCAGTTTTGCTCCCCCTTCATGCCCCTTTGAGGTGATTCAATTGGACTTTATCCATATGGAGCGATGCAATAACCTGAAATACGTTTTAGTTGTGGTTTGCGCATTCTCCCGATGGATCGAGGCTTATCCTCTCAAAGACAATACTGCTTTGTCTACTGCGAAAATCCTACTGAAGGAATATTTTCCTCGGTATGGAATGCCTAGAGTCGTGTGGTCAGATAACGGAAGTGAGTTTGTGGGTAGTGTGATGAAGAGTGTGTGTAAGGGCCTTGGAATTAATCAGAAATTCCACAGCGCCAATCATCCCCAGTCAGCTGGTTTGGTTGAAGGGTATAACGGCACCCTTAAACTAAAGCTAGCGAAGATTCAGGCTACGACTGGTCTTTCGTGGCCTGACGCTTTACCTTTAGCATTACTGTCAACTAGGGCGACTGTACACTCCCGAGTAGGGCTTAGTCCCTATGAAATAGTGTTCGGTCGTCCTGCGAATGTGTGGGGGGTTCCTAGGCCAGGTATTTTCTGTGATCTTGAGTACCCAATGTTGATCGATTATCTTCATGACTTGACTGCTAAACTGAGGTTAATTCACCAACAGGTTCACAAAGCATTGCCGACGCAGACGGAGGGTCCAGGCCACCAGCTCCAGCCCGGAGATTGGGTGGTGACGCGGAACTTTTCGCGCAAGAAAAACTTGGACCCGAGGTTCACCGGACCCTATCAGGTCCTCCTTGCCACGAGAACTGCAGTTTGTCTTGAGGGGCGGAAGAATTGGGTGCACGCCACCCACACCAAGAAAGTCCCCATTCCGTTGCCAGCAGACTCGTGGGTGAGGAAAGGCATTGCATCAACTGAAACCGAAGGATTGCCGGCGTTTGTACCTTTTAGCGACGCACAACCTGTCGGAGAATCCTCAGTGCAGCAGAGAGACACTGTTGAACAATTGTCAGAGAAGGACTCAAGACCAAAACACTCAGCTGATCAACAGGACGCTGTCCTTTCAACGGATCCTTTGTTCGACGAACAGACACGTCCTGGGAAAACTCGATACTTTTTGCGATCTAGCACCAAAGACTAATAAAAGATCCTGCTTTGCTGTATTGATAATTGCATTATCCCGTTTTCCACGATCAGTTTGAACATTCGTACCACTGTAATTATTTTGTACATATTCATTGAGTTTTGTTCCTTACACTTTTTGCTTTTACAGCTGAGAGATATTGTTTTGCATATATATATATATATTGTGCATTGAAGGCCGTAGGGCCGCGCGCGTACTTCCTTCTGGATAGTAGGTCTTGACGCTAGGTTAAAGGCCGTCGGTTCCTGGGAACTCCTAGGGATTGACTTTGCTACACAGAACGAAGTGCGTCAAGAAACGTTGCGGACGGTCGTAGGGAATGGCATTCTCGAAGCTGAAGGATTTGGAAGGAGCTCAGGCTCATAGATTCAAGCTGCAGCAAGTCAGTCGTACCAGATGTTTTATATTCCAACTATTTGTATTGTTTTTGACTGCTTCTGCATTATTGGCGGGTGGGGTGTATTACACGATGTCTTACTTCTTACCTACTGCTACACCTACTCCTACCCCTGACCCTAAACTTACCTCCACTGTTTCTCCTCATTCCTTTCATATCTTACCCGAACACGAACAGGCTAGACGTGTAGAATTCCGCAACAATTCCTTTATTCAGCTCCTTCATCAGCATCAGTTAGTGGTTAACACTACTAATTGTTGGGTGTGTGGGTTGATGCCACATACTACGGATAAGGGAATTCCATATCTGGTGTTACCGTATAGTTCCCAAGGGTCTGCTCGAGCATTCCAGACAATGTTTCGAAGCGCACTGGGTTTCCACCCCATTCGAGAACCACGTTCTCCCTACTCTGGTCCTACCTCGTATCAAAAACCTTTGTCGATAGCAATAGAGGATTTAGATAGCGATATCTATGATCCCTCGCTTATTCCCGAAGAAGAGGTACAAGCCTATAGGGTCCTAAGTAGAGGTGAATATAGTGTGTTCACCAGTGAAAAGCAGCTTAAAAGCTCACCTCCAATATGGGTCGTACCCCACACTGGTAATTATTGTCTCATGGGTCGTGGCCGAAGATCGCAAGCCCGACTTGGAGCGAGTGCTTGCACTGAAAATTACATTCTGCCGATGTTCTCGTCCCCTGTGTTTCTGGCTGCCAAGGGTACATACTTCATCTGTTATGATCGTGCATACGCATGGTTGCCCGCAGACTTCATGGGCTCATGTTTTATTGCAAATCTGTTGCCTCCGACGTTCACTGTAGATGCCGATTATCACAAGACTAGAGTTGTGCGAGGCGTAATTAGCGAAGAGGATACTGCCGGTCAAGAGGCAGGAGACTTTTTCAAGGGTTTCCTCCCGTTTTGGGGACCTATGGTTAATAGTAGGAACCTGAGACAGTTGACTCGAGTGGTAGAATCAACAGCTAACATTACTGCCAGTGCCCTCGGTAATATCACCACAGAACTTCAGGCGGAGAGACTTATGACGTTACAAAACCGTATGGTTTTAGATGTCATCTTAGCAGATCGAGGTGGGGTATGTAAGGTGATCCATTCGAGCTGCTGCATTTTCATTCCAGATAACGCTCCAACTGTCTATCAAGCCATCTCGAGGTTGCATAAGATCTCCGAATCCATACACGTGGATGTAGGGGATTGGACGCTACTTGGGTGGTTTTGGGGCCTGATGTCGACTTGGGGTTGGAAGATTCTGATGATCATCGGAGTTGTTGTGGTGTTCCTGTTCACGTGTTGCCTTTGTGTGCAGTGCGGTCCTGCCTTATGTGGCCTCTGTGCTACAACGTGTATGAGACAGCCACCTGTTACCAAGGGGACTCGGTTGGACAGAGCTATGCTACAGCAACATCTCGATGGTCTGATGAATATCGAATATGATTCCGACTAGTGCTTGCCTACATGAGGGCAAAAGGAGCGTCTGAGGTTCCGTGACAATTGTAAGTGGTGTTTTCGACTCGCACGAATATGGTCGAGTCTGGTATCTATGAACCGCAAATGACGAGTTTAGTAAGTGTGCGCAGTTTCGCTGTGCTAACTTAAACCGTTCGTTTGTTATGTGGGTTTTCTATCTGTACCCACGGGTTCCATCTTAGATACGGCATCCATTTTGTCTCTTGCCCTCAAGTAGCCAGCGAACGGACGCTGTCCGCTTCGCGACCCTGGGACTCCCAAGATATTTGCGGAAGACACATGTTCTTTGTAAGTGTCTTTATGACGAGGGGGATGATACTGTAAGGCAGATGGCCGTGCTCGAGGCTCATCTTGCCGTACCGGTTTATTGTCTCAGCCGTGCATCTCATTAGGCACGTCCCCTTGATGCCTGTATCTCGTGTTTCCCGATACCTTCCCTTTTACACCCTTTCCGATCTCCCCACTGTCTCCGTCTTCCTCTGCACCTGTCTTTGTTCCTATTTTGATCTGTTTACTGCCGATTGGAATGCACTAATGTTGGGAAGATGGGTTTTTACAGTTGGGAACCGCCAAATGTTTCCGCACTTATGTTCCGGACCTTATGTGTATCAAAGTGACCAAAGCGACCCCTCTGGGGGATAATGGTGGGAACCGGGTCGTAAACCTTTGTGTACCATGTTGTCTTATGGGTAAAAACTGTATAAAAGGAGCGATCCACAGAACCAATTTGAAGCAGTCTCCCCAAGTTGCACGAGTTGTACTTGTCGTGATATCTGTGTTCCCTGCAGCAAATAAACCTTGAATCTTTGACGCCGAAGGAAGTGTCCTGTGTCTCTGTCATTCGTACGCCGGAGCAGGTTACCCACGAAGGTTTCAGGTGTTGTGCCCTGGCACCGCTGGGTCTTAAAGAACCCAGTCCTTCAACCTGCTCTGTTATTTGCCATGAACTGTTGTTGGTCTGTGCCCATCTCATGTGCTGCCTCAGATGTACCTGCTCTGTTCTGTGCCATGGCCTGTTGATGCTCGTTGCCCCTCTCATGTGCTGCCTCAGATTTCCCTGTTCTGTTCTATCCAGTGCCCATGCTTCTGGCTACTCTAGGAGTCAACCCATATGATGTGCAATAAAGCAAGTTATTCCTGTGTAGTGGTTTTGCTGTGCCATTCCTGGTTGTCTCCTTGCATTGTTGATATATTGGTGCTATCCTAAATACTGTGTCCCCAACATGCCCCTCCCCCTCCCCATGTCACAGCCCTGGCAGGTACTCCCCTTCCAACAGCGATTGGTGTGTTTGCGTACCTGCGTCGTCGTTGGCGACGGTCCATGACTTGCTGGTGGTGGAGCACGAAGAGGAGCGGAAATGCGTGTAGAGCTGGGTCCATGACGGCGATCTGCCTGTGGTGGGTATCTCTGCAATGTTTTGCCTCTCCGCTGTGGGGAATCCGCCGTGTTCAGGCTGGTGGTTTTTCCGCTGCGATTTGATGTGTCTTTTCCGCCATCGTGATTTAGAGGACAGTCGGAAACGTCATTCCGTACGGCGGTGTCTCTGGATTTGTTACGTCCGCCGCGGGGTCGGGTGTATTTACGCGGCGGTGCATGTTCTTCCGCGGCGTACGGAAATTTGACAGTGCTTCCCATCCTAATAAGCCGGACGGACTGGCCACGGCTGGCGGACTGTAAAAAGGCATTTTCCGCCTACTTCAGGCCGGCGGTCATCCTTCTGTCCTCCATCCTAATCGACCCCTAAGTTTCCATTCACCCCAAAAAAACTCACAAAAATTACTTCTGTTAATTACTCTTCGCCTCTTACTTTTGGCCTTCATTAAATCGATTGGCTTATCTAGTGATCTAATTCTATTGATTACTAAAATGAACAATTTTCTTTTCAATTCTAAAGCTTTCCTAACTACATTTTCTATACCTTTCTTCTTCTTATAAAATACTGTTTTTTTCTTACATACCGTAATTTCTTTAATTAAATTTGACACAAATCTATTATAAAACATTTTTGTCCTAATTTCCATAAATAGTTTTGTCCTGCTTTTACTATACACAGTTTTCTCTGCACTTGATTTTCCATGATTATTCTTTTTATTTGTATTTTTATTTTTCGTTGCAGATACACTAATAAAATATTTCTGTTTGTTCACACTACTCTTAGTCTTTAATATTTTCCTCAAAAAAGTGTTCCTTGTCTTACCAGGACTTTTTTTCTCTTTGTTAACACATTGTTCTTCATGTAAATCTTGTTCTCTTCAAATAAGCACCTTTCTTTCGTTGTTTCCACTTTTGAAACTTAGTAGGCATCATATAGTTTTTTCAGTATCGATAAACTGAATCTATAATAAAAAAATATATAACATTACAAAGATAAATATATCAAATATTCTATTATATTACTTACAAGCACAGAGGGACGATTATGAGGACAAACGTGGGACTATAAAAATAAAAGAACTTACAACAAAAGAGGAAAGAGTAGGAAACCAGGGAAAATATAACCAAAAAGGGGAGTATAAACAGACACTGCAATATAACAGAATAAAGGAAGTATGAATAAACTGGAAAGTATGAATAGGTAAAGGAGAGTATGAAGAGAAACATGGAAATATGAGGAGAAGAAAGAGTATAAGAAGAAAAAAGAGAGTAAGAGGACAGAGGGGGCACAATAAGAAGAGAGAGAAAGACTCTAAAAAAAGAAGGAATATGGGAAAAGATACGTAACTATAAGAACAAAAAAGGAATACTAGCAAAGAACAGTATGTATAAGGACAGATAGAACAGTACCAGAAGAAAGCACGAAGAATGTGAGGAAAAGTGGAGCAAAAGGAAAACAGGGGTAAACAAAAACAGAGGATACAGTCTGAGGCGAAAAGAAGGAGTATAAACAGATGGAGGATTATAAAGAGTGAAAAGTTTATGAGGAAAGAGACAGAAGTATGACAAGACAAACAAATATAAAGAGAGAGGTCAGTATGAAAAGACAGAGAATATGAGGAAAGTGCTGCAGAGTGTATACAGTGAAACAAAAAGCAATAACAGATGTGAGCAAACAATATGAAAAAGATTTAGGAAGTATAAACAGAGAGGACAGAAAATAAAAATAGAAAAGAAATACAAAGAAACTGTGGAAAATATGAACACAGAGAGAAGGAATATAGGACAAAAGACAATATAAGAAAAACTCAGCAGTAAGAGGACACATTAAGAAGTAAGAGAAGAGAGAGTAGAATATGAAAACAGGGGGCAGTATAACAACAGGGTGTTAAATGAGGAGAGAAATGTCACAATAACAAAAGACAACAATATTAGTGGAGAGTGCAAAGTATAAGGAAAGACAGAAGAAATGTGAGAACAGACACAAGAGTATTAGAAGAAAAAGAAAAGTATGAGAAAACAATAGGGAATACCTGCAAAGAACAGCAAGAATAAGAAGAAACATAGAATATAACAACAGAAGAGTATATATGAAGAAAGATGAAGGAATGTAAAAAGACACAGAGACAAAAATATGGAGAAAAGACAAATATAAAGGAAAACAGACCGTATAAGCAGAGAGGGAGTACTACGAGAACACAGTAACAACTATGACGACAGTGGTACATATAAAGACAAGAGACAATATAAACAGTAGGACAAAAATGCAAAAATAGGAGCAAGTATGAAAAAAGAGAACAGAATGCAAGAAAAAGAAGATAGTATAATGAGAGAGGAAGGAGTAACACAAGAGAGGAGGGAGTATGACAAGAGAGTGTAGAAAATATGCAAAAAGGGGCGAATATGGGAGCAGATTATCAAGCCTGGGTGAATCAATTATGGCAACTTTATCAGCAGGAAACTGCCCCTAAAGTGGCGATAATGGGCTTGATAATATGCTCTATGAAATTCCAATCGAAGATCATGTTAGATGTGAAGAAAATCTAACATGAGCTTTGATTGGAATTCCATAGAGCATATTATAAAGCCCATTATCGCAAGTTCATCGGCAGTTTCCTGTCGATAAAATGGCGATAATTTTAACGCCCAGGCTTGATGATATGCCCCATAGAGGCATAATATCAAGGACCGCTGTTAAAATTATCGTCGTTTTATCGGCAGGAAAATGCTGATAAAACAGCGATAATGGGCTTGATCAGACCCGGCCCGTGGAGGGACTTGAGGTGGGGCAGGCAGGCTGGGCGGGGGAGGGGCAGGGTGGGGGGTGATAAATGGAATCTGGATTATTACAGGTAAGTAAACAATTAAATTAATAAAACGAATTTCGTAGCGCGCCCTGCATCGCAAAATGCAATGCAGGGCACGGAACAAAATTTGTTTTATTAATTTAATTGTTTACTTACCTGCAATCATCCACATTCTGTTGTTTATCACCCCTCACCCTGCCCCTCCCCCACCCCGCCTGTCCCACCACAACTCCCTCCACGGGCCATGTCTGGGCTTGATAATACGCCCTTGTTAATTCCCATAGAAGCCCATGTTAACGCCAGAACATGGACTTCTCTGTGAATTAACAAGGGCGTATTATCAAGCCTATTATCTCCGTTTTATCGGCAGTTTCCTGCCGATACAACGGCGATAATTTTAACACCGGTGCTTGATAATATGCCCGTCACTGCCATATTATCGTTAATGGGCGATACATTATCGCCGCTTTTATCGGCAGGAAACTGACGCTAAAGCGGAGATAATGGTCTTGATAATATATCCTTGTAAATTCCCATAGAAGCCCAGGTTAACACCATAACCTGGACTTCTATGGGAATTCACAAGGACATATCATCAAGCCCATTATCACCGCTTTACCAGCAGTTTCCTGTCGATAAAAGCAGCGATAATGGGGACGAGGAGCTTCGCGCGCAACCGTGATGGCCGCGTGAGCACAGGGCTCCCAGACCTTCGCCACCTCCGGCACTTATCCTGACTATTATCCTGGTTATGACGACGGGTCATTGAAGACGCAACCCAGCTGATATAATAGCTGTTTCCAGAAATCGATTTGGACCCCGGGAACCGATTTTACAAAACTCTGAACTTTTGTGGCCTGCTCCACGGAACTGCCCCGGGCTCGAGTCAATGGCTTGCCCGGGCAGTAATTGAACAACATCGGCCAGCCTGATCCTACTCTCTACCCAGGTCTTAGCTTTCGGTTTCGCTTTTGGCCTCGTACCCTCCCCAACATCGGTTTCACTCCTTCTACACAGGGTTTACTCAACTCCGCAACTTCGCTCTAGTGCTGTGATTGAATGTCACTGTTCGTTGTATGGCGAGTGGTAACCTGTTCTTCTAGCGAACCCCTTTGGGTGATTTGAACGTAGCCATTTTAACCAGGTCTCAAGGTCCCCTCGGGGGCACAGCTTTCAAGATGGCCGGCAAACCGGAGATCAAAAGGCGAAAACCAAGTCTGTCCACCGTGGGGGTACCATACAATCTAACGTTATGAACAGGTACTCTCATCCTAAGGGATCTCCCAGTGGGGCGAATAGGCCTCTGGGAGATGCGGGAGACGACTCGATGGTGGGAGATGATTTGACTCTACGTGATGTCATGGGCGCCATTGCTGGCATGAAGACCTCTATTGGCCAACAATATGAGACTCTGGCCCAAAAACTTGACACTGTGGCGATCGACGTCAATTTGATCAGGGCGGATTTAGCCAAGACCAATGAAAAAGTCAAATCCCTGGACTTGAAGACCTCCAGCCTCACGACTGATGTTTCCGATCTACAAATGGAGGTCCGCAATCTGCGGTCTTCAAACGATTTCTTTTCTCGCCGTCTGGAGGAATCCGAAAGTCGTGCAAGACGAAATAACGTTCATATTGTGGGTGTCCCTGAAAAACCAGAAAGCCCAACTGTTGACCTCCTTGTGGAGGACCTCATCGTAAACCATCTTGCACCTAAAGGTCTGAGCAACTTCTTTGCGGTGGAACGGGCACACAGGGTGCCGGGAGGTAAACCTAAGGAGGGTGCTGCCCCGCGGCCCATAATTGCCAGGATTTTCAACTTTCACGATAGAGACGCTATCCTGCAGGCGTCGCGCTTGGGTGGCCCCACGAAATTTGAAAATACCACAGTGAGCTTTTACCCGGGCTTCACCCAGCTTGTCCAGAAACAAAGGATGGGGTTCCAGGGGGTGAAGAGATGATTGAGAGACAGGGACATGAAATACGCAATGCTCTTTCCAGCTCGGCTACGTGTGGAATATGGAGATCGGACGTTCTTTTTTGATCATCCTGAGGCTGCAAGTGACTGGCTCGACACGCTGCCCAGGCAACAGGAACACTCTGAACACTCTGAAAGAGCTGAAGGTGGCCCGATGGAGCAGGAATGAGAAACAGACTTGATTCTCTGGACTACATATAGACCTTCCAGCTGTGGTTTGATGATTCTTAAACTTGCTCTGATAGAGGTGGTTACCCAGGGGTGTGGGCCTCTTCCTCCTCTGGGGTTTCTTTTCGTAGATTAGTTATATGTTAGGGCGACAGGCACACTGCAAGTTGGGGTGGCTTTCGAGTCTAACGCAGGGGTGCAGGGTGGTGGGTCTGGTTTTGGGAGTTTGTTGGGGGGTGGAGGGGGGAAGTTGTTGAAGTTTGGTTCATTTCAAGGCAATGTATTGATGGACTTCTGGACTTGGATGTCGCGTTCGTTGTGGGGTGGATGCAGCAATCATTCCTGGGATGGGGGGTAGGGGACTGAAATTATTATGTTGGAATGTTAATGGGTTGGGGGACAGGATAAAACGTTGTGTGATGTTACAACTATTAAGACGCCTCTCCCCTGATGTTGTGCTGCTGCAGGAGACACACCTGATAGGAAACACATACCATGCTATGAATCAACGGGGCTACCGTCTTCTGGCGCACTCTGGATTCACTACCGGCTCTAGGGGGGTGGGTATCCTGATCAGGGGTTCCCTCCCTCTGGAGGTCGATGATATCATCCTTGATGATAGGGGGCGGTACGCCGCCATTATTGGAAGATGGGAGGGGAAGGTTATCACCCTGCTTTCTGTTTATGTCCCGCCTGGCCTCCAGACTACGACCTTTGCCGACTTGGGGAGAGTGATTCTGGGGCTCCCGGAAGGCATCCTGGTAGTGGGTGGTGATTTTAATTTGGTAGTATCCGGAAATAGCGACCGCTACCCCCCCAGGGAACTCGTGAAGTCCCGATCCTGGCTGGGTGGCTTCCTGGATACTTTGGGATTAATAGATTGTTGGAGACTGCTTCATCTGGGCCAGTTGCAATACACCTTTCACTCTGGCGCTCACGGTAGTCTCTCGAGACTCGATTACATACTGATGTCCGCGACACAGGCCTCTTCTGTCAGAGAGATCAGACATTTGGACAGGGGTATTTCAGACCACTCTCCTATATGGCTTGTCATGGAAACAAGGCTGGGAACTGAGGGCCGGGTAGCCCCGATTAACCCTTGGTATCTCCGCGACCCTAAGATCCGTGCAGAGTTGGTCAAATCACTGGATCAATACTTCATGGAAAATGTGGGGTCTGTGTCATCTTCTTTCTCACTATGGGAAGCCTACAAGACTGTTATCCGTGGCCAGGCGATATCATTAATCAATAGCGCTAAGAAACGTAAATACGAGGCAGTTGCCCGACTTGAGACTGAAATAACTGACTTAGAAATGGAATTGGAATCTGGTGTTACCCAGGACAAGCTCCACCTCCTCAGTCTTAAATAACTTGACTATAGAGCGCTGGTGACGGATGCCGCCAAAGTGATGAGCAGAGAGCAGCAGGGATGTCTGTATGATGTGGGTGATAAGGCGGGAAAGTTGATTGCTTGGCTTGACAAGAAGGAGAGGGCTCGTCGTGTGGTTCCTTTGATTGAGAGAGTGGATGGAGTGAGAGTAACTGACCCCACTGAGATTGTGGGGTGTTTTTCGGAATACTTGTGAACTGTATATTCCCCTGTATCGGACAGGCCGGAGCAGGACTCACATCTGCTTCTACGAGACATTGCACTGCCCCGCTTATCGGATTTAGACAGGGAACTGATGGACGCAACGCTTTCCGTTGAGGAGGTGGCGACTGCTGTCCGCTCCGTGCGGTCGGGAAAGGCCATGGGCCCTAATGGACTATCCCATTGAGCTCTACAAGCTGCACCCGGATAAAATAGCACTGTATCTTCGATCGATGTTTTTAGAGTCGCTAGATGCGGGTTCCCTCCCTCCTGAGCAACGACTTGCATCTATTGTCATGATTCACAAGTAGTGGAAGCCGCAAGATCGTTGTGCATCGTACAGACCCATTTCGCTCTTGAACGCTGAGCCCAAGATCCTCGCAAAAGTGCTCGCGAACCGCTTGATAACCGTCATTGGCGACCTGATCCATCCAGATCAATCCGGTTTCATTCCACACCGTAACACGGCATTGAATCTTCGGCGCTTGCATGGCGCCCTCTTCTGGGAAAGATATGGCTGTTGTAGTTCGGACTGGACTGTTCCCATGGGGCACAGGGTCAGAGCTGATTTGCATAAAGCCATTATCTGACCCAGGGTGGTGTGGAGTGCAAAAAACGATGGATTTAGGCCCAGATCCTTGTACTGGGGTGAATGTAAGACATTGATCTACATTCTGTCCATCAAATTGTTTTTTGTAATTTTCGCCCTCCCGAGGGTGGCGTTGTTACATGAGCCGGCCATTTTGGCCTCTTTGGACGCCACAATGGCGTTTGATATGCTAGAATGGCCGTACCTCTGGGCAGCCCTTGCTAAGTTTGGTTTTCGCCCTGTTTTTATCGGCTGGGTGAAATTACTGTATGAGGAACCATTGGCCCAGGTGGTCGTGAATGGTCGAGTTTCTGACTTGTTTACCCTCGGAAGGGGTACGCGCCAGGGATGCCCGTTGTCCCCGCTTCTTTTTGCCCTCGCCTTGGAACCCTTGGCAGCCTGGCTGAGGTGGGAGCTATCGATGAAGGGTATTCGATGGACCCCCCGACTTCGAGGACCGAGTGTCACTCTATGTGGACGATATCCTGCTGTATCTCACGTCACCTCGGAAGTCGCTGATAGTGTTATTTGTTGTGTTAAATTCTTTTGGGAAAAATTCCGGCCTCGTAATTAACTGGTCCAAGTACTGTGTATTTGTCCTTTCGGGTGAGTCTACTCTCTTGCCACGTGGGTGCCCCATACAGGTGGTGCAGGCGGGGTTTAAATACTTGGGGGTCTTTATCGCCCTAGATCCTGTGGTCCGCTATGAACGTAACTTGCTACCCCAGCTTCAACGCCTAAGGTCCGATGTTGAGGCATGGCGCAAGCTTCCGTTGTCCCCTCTCGGACGAGCGGCATTATTCAAGATGATGTCGCTACCCCGGTTTTTATATGCGTTACAGAATACATTTGACACTATCCCAGCAAGCTACTTTTGAGAGGTGGAAAGTCTACAGAGACAACTGATATGGGGCGGGCGATCGAGTATTGCCCTTGCCAAATTGACACTCCCGTGGTACGATAGTGCAATCGCACTCCCGGATATTAGGCACCACTATTGGGCCTCCCAGCTGGGGGCGATCAATCATGGTACGTATGGTCCCGCGCCGAATCCCGCGTTCGAAATGGACAAGTGGTTGTTGCCTAGCGGGGACTGTAACAGGGCGCTCTATACAAAATCTGCTGGGAAGATGCTCACGGGTCCAACCAAGATAGCGGTGCAAGTATGGTATTGTGCAAATGCTGCAATGGGATGGAAGGATAGATTGACACGAGCGACTCCACTTTACGCATCCGAGAGACTGGGCTCCCTGTGGAAGATGAAAGGCTTCGACAGGTGGAACGTGATTGGTATAAGCAGGGTGAATGATGTATGGACCAAGGACAGGGTCAAGACTTTTGAGGAGTTGTAGGTGGAGTATGATTTGAGTGTCAGAGAGTTTTTCCGTTATGCGCAGATTCAGCACGCACTGACATCGGTTTTTCCATTGGGTACTACTGTCCCGGAGGCATCCCCACTTGAAGATCGAGTACTGGATGGGTACGTCCCCGACAGTATGATCTCGCTAATCTACAAAAAACTGATAAATAATAAGGTTGACCTCCTACATCGTCTCAGAGAGGCCTGGACCAGTGATGGTCTGGAGTTGGACGACGAGGACTGGCAGTCGGTGGTATCCTTGCCGAAGGAGGTTGCAATTCTGGCCCGTCTTCGGTTTGTGCAGCTCAAAATCCTTCACCGGATCTACGTGACTGGTCCTCGCCTGGTTAGCATGGGATATTCCTCGGATGGGATGTGTAGGCGTGGGTGCGGCCTCTTGGGCACTTTCCTCCACATACTCTGGGAGTGCCCGGCGGTTGTGCGTTTCTGGAATCGAGTGCATGAAGTTATGGAAGAGGTCACGGTGTTGCGTTGTTGCCTGAAGCTAGGAGATGCTTGTTGAATGTTTGGGAGCCGACTGATTATGATGAGGCACAGACCCAGTGGGTGACCCCCGGGAATATGATTGCCAAGAGAGATATAGCGCAATTATGGGGATCCAAGAGGCCGCCCACTGCTCTGGCATGGAAGGAAAATATGGACTGGTGAATGTTTAGAGAGAAGACGGTATACGTTGCACGTGGCAGGCCTTGGAAATCGGGGAACGTCTGGGGCCAGTGGAACTCCTACCGAGGTGAAATATGTACACCTCCCTTCCCATATGTAGTGACTACCCCACCTTCCCCCTGACCCGACATTCCTACTGCTGTCTCAGCTAAAATGCCTCCTGACTTGCAATTCCCCTCGCTTTCCCCCATCCCGAACTGTTGTTGATCGTATCAAAATGGTATGCTTTTCTCCCTCACAGGACGCTTCACCATTTGAATGATTGTATTGCCTTTTTTCTTTATTGTTTATGTTTTAAATTTTAATAAAAAGAAGAAAAAAAAGCAGCGATAATGTATCGCCCTTTATTGATAATATGGCCCATAATCCCTTCATGTACACAGACGCACAAACTGATATTAAACAAAAAAACATAACAGCATGCATTATAGCTAAACACATTTACTACTATAAAAGGTTTAACAACGGACGAATATAGGGGAATATTATCAAGACAGGCAATAACATTATCGCCGCTTTATCAGCAGATTCTACCCATAAAGCTGCGATAATATTATCGCCTGTCTTGATATACCCCATAATTCCTTAATGTGCAAAGATGCACCGCATACATTCCCACACAACTTATCAACACACCTTTCACATTGATTTGTAGATTAAGAAGAATGCCACTCACACAATGGATATTCTTATACAGAATCTCTCTAGTTCAGCGTTTCCAGCAGAACCGTGAAATGGAACATTTTCCCTCTCATTTTACACATACATACATAAAAATAACCAATTAAAATCCTTTACACATTAATTCAAAACAAAACACACATTTCTATTGATTTAACATTCCAAACCTTTCCAACTGACATAACTTTCCACCCTACCCCCAACAAATCACGCAAAAGTCAACTGTCAACAGAGGTCAAAAGTTCAGCACTGTATAAAACACTGCTCCTCAGCAAATTTAGACTATGCATAAGCACTTACTTATAAGTACCAATAAAGCAAAAAGGTCTCATTACAACCAACCAAGATATAAACTCATAAACTTGATAGATATCTGTAAAATGTTTATTTTTGATTGATTTTCGCACTGTACGCACAAACTAAATATACCGTAAAAAAAACAAATTGCATCTATCACTAATTTTTTACAATCCCCGGACACCCCATCCACCGGGGCTCAAATATAATGCTCAAGACCGTGGGGAGAGCCCCAAATCCCCCACGGTCCCAGCCAGCTCCCTGCATCCTTCGGCAGCCGGACTTGCTTTTGGTCAGAGAAACCAGCTTACATACTGCTCTCTCAGACGAAAAACAATCTGCTTTCCTACTTCACAGAGAACTCTCGCCCAACCATAGAAAACAGCAGAGTCCCAGGAATAGGCACCCTATAACACTGCCGGAGCCGACCCTCCGAGATGGTGCTCCCCAGGGCCATCAAAGGCTGAACAAAGGACATCAAGGATTTTGACCTTGGGGATCCTTGTAAATACCCCTATGCAGTCCTACGGGATCAGGAAAACCTATAGCAAATAGCAAACTTTTCTGATCAATATACACACTCGATCTACACACATATAAATATAAATAAAAAATCACATTTATTCCCACATTAAATTCAAAACGAAACACACTTTTATATTGATTGGACTTTTGCACCCTTTCCAACTAACAAAACTTTCAACACTTCCCCCATTCCACAATCTGCCAGTTACCAAAGAAACACTTCAGGGAACACCTAACTCAGCACACATGTGAAAAGTTCATCCTACATTGTTGCAAATTAAAACAGCAAGAATGCTTGACTTGAGAATATACCAGATTATCTTATGTAACATTCTGTTCTATCAGTTTTTCTTAACCAATAAAAATAAGGCTTTAAAAAACAGAAACATGCATCCTAGTTTTCTGTAAAATGTTGTCAAATAACCAATCATTTCTTTTCTATTTTCAAAACTGCATCTTGTCCACCATTTTAGAAAAATGTTACTTTTCAAACTGCCATTTCATTTACAGAGACCATCAGAGTGCATCCAGACCTCTCTTCAAAATGCTTACAGTATGGATTGTGGGACACAGCTATATTTTCGGGAGTCAAAGGTACGCACAACAGAAAATAATTCACAAAGACCTAGGTTTATCAAATGTAGACATTGGATTGGACAGAGAGGATTAAAGTGGCATCAATTGATGCCATTGGTGAAATCCTTAGTACATCTCCAACACCCTGACCTCATAATTGTGCACTGTGGTGGCAATGACCTAGGCACTTTGACTGGGGTAGGTCTGGAAATGCTTATGAAGGACACCTTTAGAGAATTGATGTCACTTTCCCCCCAAACTGCCTTTGTCTATTCAAATATACGCCAAAGGCAGAAATGGAACTGGTCCAACCACTATTGTCAACAGATTGAAAAAGCTAGGAAACATGTGAATAAATCTGTTTCTGCCTTTCTCCGAGACTATCAAATGGGGTCCATCTACCACAACAATCTACGTTTCAATATGCATCTCTAGGGGAGATGGTGTACGTTTTACAGATGAGGGGAACAGAGTCTTCCTCATAAACCTAAGACTATGCATCGGTACTTACTTGTAGGGACTAAAATCTCCCAATAAACACAAGGGCTCTTTTTAGAGCCACACAACACATAAACAAATACACTTCATAAATATCTAAAATTATTTTTATTTTTCTTGCTTAGGTACGCTTCCAATATTCCAGCTGTACGTTGTTCATACGTGCTTGGTACACGTACGATAAATCTACCATGAAAATAAATAGCCTTTATTACTAATTTTCTATAATTTCAGAGGACCCCATCCCTCGGGGCTCAAATCTAACGTTGTGGACCATGGGAAGAGCCCCAAGGCCTCCACGTTCCCAGCCGGCTCCCCAGAGAGCAGCTTACATGCTTACATTCTAATTTCAAACATGATTTCAACAGTTTCTTATACATTTTATGAAATAATATAGTACTGCACGCTAAAGCAGAAAAGTCAGCACAATTTTGATAGAATACAAAATAGAAAAAATATATATATACTTCTACTCTCAACAAACTCGTAAGCAGAGTACACAGTTTAATTTAAAAGCACCCTACCACAACTAGTTTTTGAAACGCATTGTACAATAAAATGCGTCACAAAATAGGCTACATACATGCTGACTCTATAAGGTCACATAGAAAAAAGAAGGCCACTCTTACACTACTAGGAAAACACAACAAAAGTACAAGGCCCAAATTTTCATTGTAGTGATTTCTTATTTGCAGGTCTAGTTGTCAGATCGGCACACACAATCCCTCATGGCTGGTATACACCCACACCACACCCATCCAGCGCATTTGTCACTACACGTGTGACCCTATCCATAAAAAAGACGGAGCGCACGTGTTGTACGCCATTTTAGAGTTGTTCCCAAACCACCGAACAAGGGGCCCACTACCACATGCGTCACCTCTTTGGTCACTGAGTTAGTGGTGCCCGAAGCACTGAGCGGGTGAAGAAATTGCAATGATGATGGGAGCACGAGTATGCCGTTAGCCATAGAGATATCAAGACTAGACACCATATATGAGACTTCTTTGTTGGAGATCGTGACTACATCATGAAGAAACTGTTGTTTCCTCAAAAGATGAGCAGTGACACTTGAGTACTCATCAGAACGAGTCAATGGGTTGTAGCTGACTACATACAAAAATGCAACGTAATATTTTAGACGAACGCACTCCTATATAATGTATTAGTTTACGTGTTTATTTTTTTTTCCCAATAGCAGTAACGCTATTATAATCGCTGAAATGTCCGGAATATATTCACAATACAAACAGGGACATATTATCGCCGTTTTATCGGCAGGAAACTGCTGATAAAACGGCAATAATGGGCTTGATAATACGGCCTTATTATTTCCCAAAGAAGCCCATGTTAACACCAGGACATGGGCTTCAATGGGAATTAACAAGGGAGAATCATCAAGCCGTTTCCTGCCGATAAAACTGCGATAATTTTAACACCGGTCCTTGATAATATGCCCCTTGGTATGTAGAAATATGACAATGAACGTCTATGAAAGCGCAATGTTTTCTAACTCACAATTAATAAAGCAACAATTACCAATCATAACATCTTTCTTTTAATTCCTTTTAGATGTACAACTTCATGATGAATTATGTAACAAGGGCGACAGCAATAGCACAAGGTGAGCAAAGAAGCTTGTTTCTGAAAGAACAAGTTATCTGTAAAAGGAGAGAATCTATAGTATGCAGCAGGCGTGCAAAACACACATTGGGCTAACGAGGCTTCAGCTAGGATGACATACCTTCCTGCGCCCATCCACAGCCGCACCCGACTACGTCACAGGTCTTTTAAAGACATTTTGCTTGTTAATGAGGCTTTGATGTTGTCGTCCCCGCTTAGAGCCCCTGCAGCTCCACTCTTCCTTTTTCTTGAACTTAAGCCTAACCCCCCAAAAATTTTGACTGTGGTTGCGCCTCTGGCTTCACGTACACCCCCATCTTGTGTTTGTTTCCCACGTTTTAATGTCCTTTTTTCTCTTTCTCTTTCTTACTCTCTCACATCGTTTCTCTTTCTTTTTTAAAGTTTTGGATGCTACTATCTCCACTCTGCTGTATACAACTTTATTTGAATTGAAGTAGTTAACTGTCTTGATTACAGTGAATACTTCCTCCACACGTACAGCACCATCTTTCAATCACCCCGATGGCACTAGGTGACAAAGAATTGAGGGCCATATTATCAAGCAAGGGCGATACATTATCGCTGCTTTTATCGACAGGAAACTGCCGTTAAAGTGGCGATAATGGGCTTGATAATATGCCCTTGTGAATTCCCATAGCACCCAGGTTCTTGTGTTAACCTGGGCTGCTATGGGAATTCACAAGGGCATACTACCAAGCCCATTATAGCCGCTTTATCTGCAGTTTCCTGCAGATAAAAGCGGCGATAATGTATCGCCCTTGCTTGATAACATGGCCCTTTGTTTCAGAAACAACAACACATTATTTGTGAAAGGAAAGACTAGGTAGTCTGCAGCAGCTTCACTGTGTTGAAATGTATAATTATCTCCGAGCAGTGACAACAGATAGGTTACAACAGTCTGACAAACAGATGTACAAGCTTATTACGCCACTTTTCTGTCACTTTGAACATGAGGAAAGGGATGTATGTCGTTACAACGCGATGTTTTACATCGCAGTACTTTACGACGCATGTTTTACAACGCAAGTCGTTACCACGAGTTGCGTTGTTGGGGGCTGGATAGTGAATAGTTTAATTTACTATTCCAACTCCAGTCCCCATGGATAGTAGGGAAGGAGTTGGATAGTAAATTAAACTATTTACTATCCTGGAGCGCCCCCCAGCACAATTCGTTGTTACAACTTGCGTTGTAAACGTTGCGTCGTAAGGGAACTGCGGTTTAACATCCGCGTTGTAAAGGATGTTCCCCTGAGGAAAGTGACGCAAGGAGCGTGTAAATCTGTGTCTGACTTTTCAAGAAAAACTCTCAGCTCCAAACTCTGCGACTCAATGGGCTGCAACAGTCTAAGTACGGAATATTAAGAACCCACATTAAAATTCACTTTTGACAGTAGTTTCGCAACTCAGTGTACGATGATTAATCAAAATGTCCTTTTGTTTCCTTCACCAAACATCCTTCAGAAGCAATCACATCCTATTGAGCAACAGCAATGGAATTGTCTGCAACGTATTGAATATACTTTGATGTATAGAAGCAGAGTTCAACTCAAGTTGTGAACTCCGGTGGCCGCAGTGTTTATACAAGGTAAGCACAGCAGCCTACATATACAATGCCTTCATAGAAATGCATTAGAAATAAGTCGGCATGTTTACAATCTCCTTGGGTCACTTTTGTGTCAGTAACACAGAAGGCACTTCCATATAGACACCACTTAAACGCGGTGCTATAACAAGTGAAATGTACCAGGCACACTGCACTCGTAAAACCGTAGTGTTACCTTTATTTGTGAAAGGAGAGAGTGCGTAGTGTACAGCAGCTTCTCTGTGTAAAACCTATAATTACCTCAGAGCAGTGACAACAGACAGGTTACAACAGTCTGACAAACAGATCTACAAGCTTATTACGCCACTTTTGAGTCACTTTTAACATGCGTAAAGTGACGCAAGGAGCTTGTAAATATATGTCTGACTTCTCAAAAAAATCTCAACTCCAGACTCTGCCAGACAGTTTTAATGTTCTTTTTTCTCTCTTTCTCTCTCTCACTCTCTGTGACAACATTTCTCTTTCTCTCTTAAAGTTATAGACTCTGCTGTCTGGTTGAACGTGTAGAAGAACAGCCCAACTGAAGTTGTAAATGTCACTGGCCGAAGTGTTTGGCCGTAGTGTTTATACAACGGTAATCACAGAGGCCTAGATCTACAAAGCCTTCATAGCAATGTATTAGAAATGAGTCTGCATATTTACAATCCCGTTGTGCCACTTTTTTGTCAGTAACGCAGTAGGCACTTCCATATAGACACCACTTGAACGCGGCAATATAACAGTAGTGAAATGTACCAGGCACACTGCACACGTAAAAACGTAGAGTTACCTTGACTTGTAATGCTTCAGCTCATTTACTCACATCTACATAATTCTAAACTCTAATTTTCTTTTTTGTTTTGCAGATTATCAATCGGACATCTTTTGGAGTCCATTTCACAATTTGTTTATAATATTGTTCTTTTTTAAAGTTATTTTTCTAATTGCTTCTAATATAGTTACAATTAAATTTAGTTTTCAGTTATTGTTTTAATAAAATTTAGTTAAAAAAACGACATACTTCTTTTTTTGTGTGGGGAGGTATGACGGCCCACAATAAAAATAATGTTGAAATACTACAGTAAGATGTTCAAGACTAGGATTGAAAACTACTGGAAGCTGAGCGTGAGAGCTTAGGGAGAATCAAGGGAGAATGAAGTGATTTGACCTGCTGCCCCTTTCAATGAAGTGATTTGACCTGCTGCCCCTTTCAACTGGCAGGCTAATTCATGGATGATCGTGATCTTGCTGGAGAATATCAACGGGAACTAAATAAGAGTAATATACCCTCGAGCATTAAGAGTCAGCAGCAGCAGCAGCAGATATTGTGTGAAGCCGAGTTTGAAGCCGTGAAACATGGAAAAACTGGAAACTCGAAACTCACTACTTTTCTGATCTGAAGACTCGACCAGCACTGTCAATTAACTAGTATTGACACTGAGCAATTGAGGCCTCTTTGCTAGAGGTTTGTGAATCTTTTTTTTTGCTCGAGAGGCTGTTTTTTTTGCTCGAGAGGCTGTTACTCATCACCTGATATTTGACATCTGGTTAAATTGGAACGACGTGGCTATCAACAATTCACTGGCAGCTTATGAAAAAAAAAGAGATTATGGATTTTCAACGGCTGCTTTTGTTGCATCAGTGTCTTCTCTTGCCCTGCTCCCTCCTCCTTGTTCCCTGTCCCTACTGTAATTGCTAACTAGCTGCTTGATTACCGGCTCGATTGCACAGACTCTGAAGTTGAAAGGTGAGGAGCGGGCACAGGGTGGCAGTAGCGTTCAAGGATTTCAAGAATTTTTGGAAGGATTACAGACTAGTTAGGAGCGAAAATGACTCTGTGATAGCACAAGTTTACAGCTACTCCTTAAGGTACTATTGGTATGGTAGTGTGAGTACGAGAGGGAGGGTGTGCTTCGGTTAGGTGACGTGAGTTAGGCAGAGTTAATATACTTAAGGGAAACTCAGAGGAGGATACCAAAATACAAGTAACAAAGCTCTTGACAAGATATACAGAGCGCTACAACAACAAAAACATTTACCTCTGTTTTCTGTTTCTCCACCTGGAGCAGCTCCGCTTTGCTTTGCTGGCCGGAAAAGGGTCTGATCCCTGACCCGGTTTCATCTACCAATCACTTGGTCGGAAGCCGACAGTGGCTATTTATACCTAGGAAGCAAGGGAAAAAGGAGGCCCTGCTCTTAAAGTCACACACCCACAATAGTGAATAATGCGAGAAGAGCTTCGATGGAAATTTCAGGGGCAGCATTATAAGCATTATAGGCACTTAGACAGTGTTCCACGAAAGAGGCTGAGTGGGAGAAAGACTAAGTTCGACCTATTATGTAATTTATTGTGTGATAACAAAGTCATAGAGGTTGTAGTCACAGCAGCTATAGCTATAGCTGCCCAGGGACTTGCCAAGGGCCCACAAAGTAATAGGCAACGCCCGCAATGCCCACAAATAAAATGGAATAGTCGAAATTCTGAAGATGGTGAAAGTAGATCTGACCTTCAGTGGCCTTTGTGTCCTTTGTGTCAACTCAACTGCCAAGTAAAGGGATGTGATCGTAGGGGTATTTCAAACGCCCCAAAACTGAGAAACTCAGGGCAGGAAGCAATCTCTACATACTCTACCCAGATAAAGCCAGCAGATCAAAGCGACGAAACCAGGAATATTGGGGGGACTATAAAGCACGAAGAGATAGGTAAGATGAGCAAGATGGACACAGAAAAGATGGAGAATATCCAAGAGAGCGTTCAGAAGGAGTTATGTGAACTACTTGATCAAAGCTCGGTCAATGATCTAACTGTGCTTCAATTAAATACCCCGGGTGCACAATGGAATGAGGAGCTTGAACCTAATAAACCTAATGATTCTAACGAGAAAGTACAAGATGCAGACAGCGACCATACCCTGAAAACATTGCCACAAAGACGAGAAACTAGAGGGACCAAAGCAAAAGATGTAAAAAATAAGGAACGAGAACAAGATGGAGGGAAAGAGAGAGCCAAAGGCAATGAGAAAGAGAAACAGAAGGGGAAGGAGGACGACAGAGGTAATAGAAGGGGTCTAGAAAAAGATAAAGATAAAGACAAGGACAAAGACAAAGCTAAAAGCATCAACTATAGAGAACAACACGGAGCTAATGAAAAATTAAAAAAGGAAAAAAAAAGTGACAGACAGGCAGCAAAAGGCAATGGTGGAGAATCAGATAAAATGAAGGAAAAAACTAAAGAGAAACACAAGGAGAAGGAGAAAGACTATGAAGATACTGAAGAGATGGAATTAATGTTAAAGAAAGCTAAACGCTTGCAGACCATCAAAGAATTAAAAGCAAATGCAAAGATGACGGGAGAACCAACTGCATTGCAGCCTAGTATATTAAATATCTTCAGTCCAGTGCCCAAAATTGGGGCAAATAAGGGGTTGAGTCATGCGGTAATAAACCAGGCGTCAGCAAAACCGGACAGGGAAAGTGAAAGACTCAATTTAGCGACCAATGGACAAGTAAATCTAAATCCCCTACCTGATAAGCTACTTTTGCTAGGAAATGATACAAACTCTGAGGAGTCTGATGTAGACATGTATGAGACTGGGATTTAGACTGCTAGCGAGACGAGTGGTGTCAAAAAAAGTCGAGACCAAGAAACATCGTCCCAGGAAAATTCAGGTCGCTCTGGAACTAGGAAAGAGAGTGATCCTGGACAAGGAAGCACACCCAGGAAAAAACTGGAGAAAAGAAGAATAAGGAATAAAAGACTAAATAGATCTACCTACGATGAAACCACCGATCAAGGAAGTAATACAGAATTGAATAATCCTCGGAAAAACTTAAAACCTGAAAAATCAAGAAAAGCAACGGTGAATCAGGAAAGTGGGGAGGAATCTATTGTGGACATCTCTGAATACGATGAGGCAGAAGAAGCAAAGGATCCATCTCTGAAAGATATATTGACTTCAATAAAGAAACTCCACAAAGATGTTAAAACAGACACACAAAAGAACCACCTCGCTATTCAAAAGCTCCAAGGGGCAGTGAATAAAGTGGGCAGCACCTGTCTGGCGATTTCTGAAAGGATGATATCAGTAAAGACACGAACTGACCATCTGGAAAAAGATGTTACGTATCTGCAAAAACAAGAAAAAAGACAAGAAGGCATTATACAGGACCTGATGATAAAGGCGGAGGAACAGGAAAATAGAGCCAGGCGGAATAATCTGCGATTCCTGGGGCTCCCAGAAGGTGTTGAAGACAACGACCCAGGAGGGTACATAATTAAACTTCTTAAATCATCTATGCCCGAATTGCAAACCTGGGAACTAGAGAGAGAAGTTCAAAGAGCCCATCGTTTTCCTCTTACTCAGTCTAAAAAAACAGAGAATCAATCTAAATTTCCAAGGGCAATGCTGGTGTTTTTTGGAAATTTTTTACTTCGGGACTCCATATATGATTTAGCTCGCCCCACAAGTAAGAAAGAGTACAATGGTAGTACATATTTTGTTAGACCAGATTTTGCCCACGCGACCGTGGAAAGGAGATGGAGGCTGAGACAGCTATTTAACCCTTTTGAACAGATTGGTGCTAAAGTGTATTTACAAAACCCGGCAAGACTGAAAATAATATTCAGAGGCTCAACTCGGGTCTTCACTAGTGAAATACAGGCTGAAAACTATCTCAAAGAAATTTCTGAGACTGTGAAAAAATAGACCGGAGATACGAGCAAGAACTCATTTCTTTCCTATGTGAAACAAAAAATAAGTGTCATATTAAGAATCTCTCGCTGGTGAAAAAATAACGGGAGAACAATATTAAGTGCTATTCACATATGAAATAATATACAAAAAACTTTACTAGAGGAGCAAAAGAAAAGAACCCTTGATTATAAAAACCTTTTTTGTATGGAAATGATACAGTCACGCAAGGTTGGGGGGGAGGGCACTGAGGTGCACTGACCAACGAGCGCCCACACCTGGTTCCGGCTGGACCCAGGATGCCTCAAGGGGAGGAAAGGGGAGGGGGGGGGGTGGGGGGGCCTTTGGGGGAGTAAAGGGGGGGAAAAATCATCATCAGATAAGGAAAGGTGTCATAATAAAGGGGGAGAAAGGAAGGGGGGGAAGGAAAAAAAAAAGAAAAAAGAAAAATGATACGCATAGTCACAATTAATGTATGTGGATTAAATGATGCAAGAAAAAGAAGGGAATTGAAAGAATATTTTAAAACACTGCAAGCTGATTTAATTTGTGTTCAGGAGACACATATAGAGATTTCTCAGAAAACTTTACTGGAACAATTGGGGTATAAAGTACTGACATGTACGACTCAGGGTACGAGAACACGGGGGTTGCAATATTAGCTCAGGGAAATAGAACTGCAGTAAAAAAACAACAGGTAGATAGACACGGGCGGTGGGTCTTAACGGAGTGCCAAATTCAAAGTTTTAATTTTACTTTATGTTCTATTTATGCACCAACAGATGACGACCCAGAAACTCTAATCCATATAAATTCTCAACTATCCAACTGGCCTCTCCCCATTATACTATGTGGCGATTTAAATATAAATGGCCTTAATGGGTTGTGGAAAGATGATCCTGCAAGGTTTACTGGTAAAAAGAAAAAAACTCATAGAGCTCTGATTCAACTCATGCAGGACAATGGGTTGATCGATATTTGGGAACATACAAATGGAGGGGGAGGCAGCACATACTATTCTGCCCCCCATAAAACTTTAGCTTGGTTAGATTACTTCCTGATCTCCCCCTCGTTGATACCGATGGTGAAAGTTAAAAAAATGCCCAGATTGATGTCGAATCATAATCCGCTCTCTATGGAGATCTCTATACCAAATTTTCAGAAAAATATAACTAGCTGGACTTTTGAGAGAGAATTGTTACAGGATACAAATTATATTACCTACATGGAAACTTGGTTAAAAGGATTCCTGGAAAACAATAGAGGTACAGCGTCACCCCAAATAGTATGGGATGCTATGAAGGCAGGTATTAGGGGGGAAACGCTAAGCTACTCTCTTAGACGGAATAAGCAGGAAAAAGAAGATCTTGAGAAGAAGATAAGCTTAGTAGCAAAGTTAGAGGAAGAATTGATAAGAAATATAAGAGAGAAAGAGGAGGTGACAAAAGTAATGCAAAAATTGGCAATGGCTAAAGCTAGAGTGGGGGAAGCATATGCCGCAAAATCAGCTGGTAAATATTTAGCAAGGAGGGAAGAGCAACATGAATACAGCGAACAGGTAGGACGAATCCTAGCGATCAGAACTCGGCAGGCGGCTACTCAGGGGCAGATAACAGAAATGACTACGGAGGCAGGGGTGATAGTGAAAACACCAAAAGAAATTTGCTCTGTATTCCAGAAGTTTTATAAAAAATTATATAGTCAGGATAATGGGGAAGCAGATACAGCAGAAATTGAGCAATATTTAGAGTCTGCCTCACTAGATAAGCTAACAAAAGAGGACAACGAATCCCTTGAGAATAACTTTACCTTAGAAGAAGTACAAAGAGCCTTTAAAGATCTTCCCTCAGGGAAAGCAGTTGGACCTGATTTAATACCACTAGAGTTTTACAAGAAGTTCTTTCTGATCTTAGAAGCAGACATTAATAGAATTATGGTTCTTATACAAAACGGTGCTGCCCCTCCGGGGTCTTGGGGAGAATCTTCAATGGTGGTGTTTCTGAAAAAGAAGAAAAGCTCTACGGATCCCGAGTCATACAGACCAATCAGCTTAATGAATAGTGATTGTAAAGCCTATTCTAAAATTTTGTCAAATAGGCTGAGCTTGATAATTGGGAAGATAGTTTCACCGTGGCAGCACGGGTTTATACCGGGGAGGAGTACCACCGATCATATTAGAAGGGTGTTTGCGCTGCTGGATGGTACAACTGCCTCACGAGACCCTATGTCTTTAATATTGCTGGACGCCGAAAAGGCTTTTGATAGGGTCTCGTGGGGTTTCCTGTGGGCAACAATGATTAAGTGCAATTTCGGGAAAAAATGCATAGGAGCATTAAAGGCCCTTTATAAAAATCTGAGTATCAGACTGAGAGTAGGGGGAGAACTGAGTGAGGTAATAAAAATCGAAAGTGGGACCAGGCAAGGATGCCCATGTTCCCCTCTACTCTTCGCCTGTTATATTGATTCATTTATTAGATATATAGAAAAAAATAAAAATATCAGCCCAATTATGCTGAATGGATACGAGACCAAAATATTGGGATACGCGGACGATTTAGCAATCACATCATCAACACCAGTAATAGCAATTAGAGAGATCGAGGATGAAGCTAAAAAATATGGTCTTCTATCAGGGTATAAATTGAACCAAGGGAAAACACAAATAGTTGTAAATCAATTTGTTAATATTCGGGACGAAAGAGTTATAGAGTCTGCGGTTTATTTGGGCGTTAATATAACATCCGACTTATCGAAGGTTGTGGAGAAAAATCTGACCCCAGTAATTAAAAAGGCAAAATTAGACCTAGACAGGATGGACAATTTACATTTAACGATTATAGGTCGCTGTAATGTTATAAAAATGCTGTTCCTGCCCAAAATTTTATATTTATTCCGCACGATTCCTTTATTATTTACTAATAAGTGGTTTAAAGAAATAGAGGGGATTTGTAATCGCTTTATATGGGCAAAGGGCAGAACCCGAAGATCCATTAAGATGTTGGCACTATCTAAAGAACGGGGGGGCCTTGCAGCACCGGACTTTAAGACATATTATTTTGCTTCAGCTTTATATGAAAAAAAAGGCGCGAAGGCAAAGCAGCTTGGGAAGCGGATATGGGCCCCAGTTGAAAAATGGAAAATTAAATTAGACGGTTAACTAAAAAGAGGGATAGACTCATGCTTATTCTTACAAGATTATAGTCGGTGGGGTCAAAAACTGCTTAGCCCTCTTTGTAATTTTTCATTTTTTTTCTCATTTTTTTGTTGTTTTTTTGTTTTCGCTTTCGTTTAAACTTTGCCTTTTAAGAATATGTTGTACAATTCGTTTGATTCTTTAAGTGACAAAGCACTAATTGAATGATTTCTGTTATAACTGATATATATGTCAAAATAATCAATTGTTTACACTTTGTTTTTCTGATGATGAAATAAAAAAATTAAAAAAAATAAAAATAAAAAGGAAACGGTATTTGTGATTGTAGCTGAACTCACAGTTCGATTCATTAACATACAACCTAAGTTTTGATGTATTTTTTTGGGGAGGGCTGCACATTGTCGGGGTATTAAGTGCCTTGAAAAGCAGTTGGTACCTTCATCAAAAGATTACATTTTAAGGACTGTATTTTGTTTTTTTCCCCACTTCTTTTTAAATAATTGAATTGTATGAAGTACCCCTCACGCTGCTTGGTAAATATGTAATTGGAATAATAATCTGTAATGTTGATGTTATGAACTTTTATGATTTTCTCTTGAAACTGAATAAAGTTATTTTTACTTGAATAAAAAAAAAAAAAATGAAAACTACTGAGTTATATTTCCTCTGTATAGACTAAAACTTAGAAAAGAAATCAAAATAATACGAAACAATGTGTACCACATTTACAAACCTTATGCGATATTTTCCCATGCAAACATACCCCCCTACAAAATTAAATGTGTGGACCTCAATCACGCCCCTCAAACCATGGAAACAATAACCCCACAAAGATTTCTATATTGTATGAGGAGCTGCGTGCCCTCCGCCTACTGCCCTGGAGTCCACGACGCCCAGACCAGGTTGCAGCAGTGTCCTGGAGGAAACAGCCATTACAATACAGTCATAAGCAAGTGTAATCGTCACCACAAAGCCATTAGCACGCATATACCTTTACCACGCATGCTTTTACAACTAGTGTGCATTTACCACACATGATAAACACATAATCTTAATAATGTCTTTGTGTTGACGAACACGTGTTGTAATGGCTGTGGCTTACGTCCTTCAAATTCGTTTTTAGGTATACGTGTGACCAAGTCTGATAATATCAGAAGCCAAGGACAAACACGGTGGTGTCTGTGACAGGAAATCTCATCGATCACAGAGAAAATGGGAGGACGGTAAAATGAAAGTAACTGATATAATAAAAATAACGGTGAAAAACTACTAAAATGGAGGTGGACGGAGTACGTAATCAACATTTGGCGCCTCGGCACTATGTTTCAAATAAATATAGATAAAATATGATTATTAATATATTACAAAAGTACAGCAGCGGATGACACACACGACCCGAGAAAAGAAAGCAGCAAATGTAATACCTGAAAGAAAGAAAGGTCTGCTTGTTAAACTTGAAGAAAAAGAAAAAAACGTGGGCTTCGAAACGAGGCTGCGCATGCGTAGAGTACAACCGCAGCACAAAAAAAAGGAAAGTTTTACATATTATCATAAAAATATAGCTCTTTTTTTGACCAGTAAACTTAGGTGCATATGATCAAGGACCAGTGTTAAAATTATCGCCGTTTTATCGGCAGGAAACTGCCGATAAAACTGCGATTATTTTATCACCGGTCCTTGATAATATGCCCCCTAGTTCTCAAAAAGAACTCTTTTTTTTTCTTTTAGCCCCAATGCCATCATGATCCCAGACGGCTCCCCATGTCCTACCAATCTGCTTTCCTACTTGAAAGTGAGAGCAGATTAACTTGCTCTCTCTTTCAAATAAAAAAACGGTTTGATGTGGTAAAGTGGGAGCGGCGACGGTACCGCCCTACCATACCAACAGCAGTGTCCCGGGAATATGCACCCCAACACACTGCAAGAGCTGGCCCTGAGAAATGGTGCTCCCCAGGACCATCAAGGGTTCCAGTAAGGGGGCCGCGCGACACCATCCCAACATTAATTAAAAAAAACATACAGTGCAGGTACCAGGAGCTGGAAAGTCATTTTACATATTACTGCCATAGAAAGGTGGCGTTTCCCGCGACATGCACAGGGAGAGAGGGAGGGAGAGCTCAAAACATATATATTTTTTAAAATCCCCAAGGGGTGCCGCTCCCCGAGACTGCGGGGAGTAGGACCGTAAACCCTGCATACTTAAAAATAAAACCAGAAGACTGGCATTCCCCAGTCCTCGGGGCACCTTACAAGCCCCTCATTATGGAAGAAAATTGCCCCTGTAATTTTCCCCCCCGGGACCTAATGAATAAAACGGACTAGTTTTTTTTCACCTTTTCCACCGCGTACGAGTACTGCAAAAGTACCCCGCGATTTTTTATTTGAAAAAAAATAAAAATTGAACCTAAACATTAATGTATCACCCCCTGAGCAAGCCTATCGGTTCAGAATGTTTCTACACTGCTCCCTTTCCTTATTTCTCAACTTTGGTTTACTGTTTTCTTGTGACTCGGTTCTCGCGACAAACAAGATGGCTACCAACACTTCCTGGTTTGGGGTGTTGACAGCCAATCAGCATGCAGCTCGTGCTCGTGATTGTACGGATTTCCGTACGCGTACGCCGCGATTTTTCTTTTTAAAAAAATAGAGCCTAAACATCCGTGTACGATGCCCTGAGCAAGCCTAGAGGGTCAGAATGTTTCTAGCCTGCCCCCTTTCCTTATTTCTCAACTTTGTTTTACTGTTTTCTTGAGACTCGGTTCTCCCGAGGCACAAGATGGCCAAAAAACACTTCCTGGTTTCGAGTGTTGGCAGACACTTGACGGCCAATCAGCATGCAGCTCGCTCCCGTAATTAAATGGATCTTAGTCCGCGTGTAGAACTCTGTCTCTAGATATCGCTATGATTTTACTTGTAATTTTCTCAGAAACTACTATTACACCATTTAACAAAAACCCCAATCTGTGAACCGAACTCTACCTCTCTGCCAAATTTGGTGTAATTCCGTTCAGCCGTTCGGGCTGTAGCCCTGGCTAAAGGTCCCTATGAAAAATTGCATGGGGAAAACACGTTTTGGGGCCCCCCTTTTTTCTTGGGCCCGACTTCACGAATCACCCTCAAACTAAGTAGGTAATATCTATATCTATATATATATATATATATATATATATATATATATATATATATATATATATATATATATATATATATATATATATATATATATATATATATATATATATATATATATATATATATATATTTAAAATCAAAAAAGTTCAGCGATCGAAGTTCCTTGGTCCTCAAGGGTAGTATGAAAGCATGAACACCAGCTTGCATCAAAGTAGTTTTATTTGACAAAATCCATTTGCAACAAAGTATCAACTCTACGCGTTTCGGGAAAGCCTTCCCTTGGTCACGAGTAAAGTTGTGTATAATGCAATTGGTTTAAATAAACAAACATGTGATCACAACATAAATGAACATAAACAATAGACTTTTGTTAGCGCTTAGATTTCGCTAACTAGCCAGAATGCGTAGCTCTCCTTGTTCTGCTAAATTATACTTCTGAAACAGAATAATTGAATCCAGGAGGCAAAATACAAAATAATAAATGAATATATTGCCGGTTCCTTATTAACCATACTTCATGTCAAAAATGCTACGTCCACATGTATCAACAGAGTTCTTCTCTCCTGCATGCCCTGAACTGCCACCCGAATTCCCTCATTCAGAGTATTCCGGTGGGAGAGCCGCTTAGGGCCAAGCGCAATTGCAGCACCAATAAGAGTTTTCAGGCTGAAGAAGGAATAATGATTGAGAGATTTGCAACTAGAGGCTACTCTTCTAAAACAATTGTGAATGCCCAAAAAGTAGTAGCAGGCAGAACTAGAGAATTGCTACTAATACAACAGCCCAACAATGTTAATGAAGAGAAAGAAGATTAAAAAATTCGTTTCATTACCACTTACAGTAGCAAAGCGTTTATGTTAACGAAGAGCTTGAACAAATTTTGGCCAATGCTACAGACTGAACCTGACATTTCAGCATGCGTAGAAACATCACCACAGGTCACTTTCAGGAGAGGAAGATCCCTGAAAGATTATCTTTGTAAGGCAGTTGAACCAAGTAAAACAAGAATGTTAGGTGTACAGGGATTCTACAATTGCAGGAATTGCAAAGCCTGCAAAAATAGCCACAATATGAAAGTAGCTAGTTTATCATCAGTAGCTCAACCATTCGTAATCAAAGAACACACATCTTGCAACACCGAATACGCGGTCTACGCATTGTTCTGCTCATGCAGAAAGACATACATAGGCAGCACAATTAAAAAGGCTAAATTGCGAATCCTCGAACACCTTCGAGCAATTAAAAATGTAGCCAAAACCTACCCAATCGGTAGACACTTCCAGAGCCACCACGATCAAAATTCAAATCTATTGAGCTTTTGTGTCCTTGACACCATTAAACACAACAAAAGGGGTGGCAACCGATTACAGTGTTTGCGCAGGTTGGAGTCTAAATTTATAATACAGTACAAGACAATGACCCCCCTAGGACACAATTGTGACGAGGAATTAGAAGTGCATCTAGGTTAGGTACATAAGACATCAGGTTTTGTTCACTTTTCAGAGAGCTTAATCATAGTTCTTGCCTTGGAGCCACCACAGTCATTCCCGTACAGAGAATCCATTTTTCGCTAACACACATGTGCCCGCATGTAGTCTTTTAACTCTAAATGTTTATCAGGTTTTGTGTGCTTAATGTAATTTTTCTTTATGTATTGTGATTTAGAGTATTATTTGTTTTTATTGCAGGGAATGCGTTTTTGCCATGACACCTCAGTATTGTCTTACTGAGCTTTGGACATCCTTGGAGACAAACAACTGGAAGCTATGCCCACTTGGGCAAGATTGCATGCTGGTTTTCTTTAAACACGGTTCTTGATTTTGATACTAATTATTGGCCAAATACATAGACCCACTTGGGTAGGATTCCTTCTTGAGAAGAGAAGAACTTTATTGATACATGTGGCCGTAAGCGCTTTTTGATATGAAGTATGTTTCCATAAGCATAGTTCTTTATTTGGATACTAATAATTGACCTGATATATAAATTGTTGGAATTGATGGGGAGAATTAGACCCACTTGGGTAAGATTCCCTCACAAGAAGAGAAGAACTCTGTTGATACATGTGGCCGTAAGCATTTTTGACATGAAGTATAATTAATAAGGAACCAGCAATGTATTCATTTATTATTTTGTATTTTACCTCCTGGATTTAATTATTCTGTTTCAGAAGTATAATTTAGCAGAACAAGGAGAGCTACGGATTCCGGCTAGTTAGCGAAATCTAAGCGCTAACAAAAGTCTATTGTTTATGTTCATTTATGTTGTGATCACATGTTTGTTTATTTAAACCAATTGTATTACACACAACTTGACTCGTGACCAAGGGAAGGCTTTCCCGAAACGCGTTGAGTTGATACTTTGTTGCCGATGGATTTTGTCAAATAAAACTACTTTGATGCAAGCTGGTGTTCGTGCTTCCATACTACCCTTGAGGATCAAGGAACTTGCAGTGTGAATTGAGTTTGATATATATATATATATATATATATATATATATATATCAATTCAATAAAATGTTCATTTTATTGTTTGAATAATTAAAATTGTTACAATACTTGAGCAGAGTAAAAATTACAAAATTCTAAAACAGTATAAAAGTACAAGTGTTCTATCCCAAATAAAAACAGCACTTGTCGTATTTCATCCATTATAATACATTATTAAGTTCATTGTCAAAGTTTACAGTATTGTCCACTCTACCGCCACAGATTTCCTTCCTTAAATCACTATTTGCGTTAGGCCTGGGATGCCTTTGCCAGTTCACTTTCTTGCATCAGTTTTGTTACCTTGGTCATGAATTTAACTCCCCGACATGCCAAGATAGATGATGTGCCTCCTAGCCAACTTGTCACATATATATATATCCAAGCACATTTCTCCAATTCCAAGGAGCCCCCGACCCTTCAGGGCGGCCTTGTTACACAGTGGGCCTCGTTAAACAGTGGGCATGGAGCAGCCCACCAACGTCAGCACGACAGGAAACACAAACACCAAGGCCCTTTACAGAGATTAAACAATTTATTTGCAGTGGCAACAGCACTTCTTCCGCTCTCCTTATGCATTTCAGCTCTCGCCTTGGTCACAGAAGGGAAAGTTAATCCAAAGCACAGTGCATTGTGCTGGTTTAAAATATGCAATGTCACATTACCTCCAGATGGAAATACAAGTCCCACAATGCAGTGTACAGGTTATGGTAAGTTCTGCAAGGAATTTCAATGAATTCTGTTTAACATCAATGTTTCTGCTGTTAATTACATCATACCTGGATTTTCTACGGTTTGGAAGTATTCCTTCTTCGGTGTCTGTTCTTATAATGATTAAATCTCTACTAAAACAAAGCCCCGTGAGTGCCGCTTTTTCTTTTTTTGATACAAGAGGAGACTGGAGCTTCTATATTCACACAGAGAACTACCGTGATTCAGCACCCGTCCCCGGAGTGACTCGTGCTTGGTGCAACACGAAGCGATATATATATCGCTGAAAAAACCATAGGTTTCAGGCCCTATATAGTTAGTTGCACTAACTATATTTCGCGCACCCGCAATCCACTGCTGATGATATCATATATTACATCATTCATGACATGGTCAACATCACTGATGACATCATCCAGTGAATGTGGTTTGCTTCGTTATTTAAATATGCATTATATATATATAGCAATTTGCATTGAAGAATGAGTGGATATATAAAATAAATATTTGGATGGAGGATTTAGTGGCAGTGTAATTGACTGTTTACTTTACCAATCTTTAGTGTCTCACTAAATATAGTGGATAGACACTAAACTGTGTGAATATCTGTATCACTTTGTCAGTTGTTGTGTAAACTGGTTCTCCAGTTGGTTACTAGCTATGTGAAAGTCTATATTAGTGATTTATTAGTTAACTGAGTATTTGTATGGGAGAGTGAATGTGTGTGTGGTTCGGTGGGGTGTGTGTGACTGCCCAAAGATGTGTGAGTAGTTGATTTAGTAGATATATGAAGTTAAAACTACATGTTCTAGCAGTTGTTTGGGTGAGTGAATATCTTTATGGGTGTGGTGATAAGCAAATATATTTCTCAATGGTACAGGTCCAACAAACTAGTTAAATAAAAGGCAGTATATTTGTCAGTTGTTGTATATAAATAAGTATACATAAGACTCAATGATTTAGTGAGTGACTGTATGGTTAACTGTATACTTGTAATAATGATTTTATAATACACTAAGTATGACTTACTATCTTAATGAATAGATGAAGTGGTGTTTGTATAAGTGTGTAGCTAAGTATGTAAGTATGATCCATTGTTTGCATAAGTGAGTAGGATAACTTCATATGTGAATAGGATGTGTGCTGGTGTGCAATGTCGATATAGGTGTATAAGTATTTTTGATAGTGTTCTCTTGTTCGTTGACAGCATGTATGAGTGAATCTACAGGTAAGTGATTAGATGTATGTATACATCTAGGAATCACTGAGTGGGTTTTTAGATACTTGTATTGCTGTGTCAATGGATTCAAAAATGATACTCTGTATTGTTGTGTTTCTATCTAGGACCCTAATTCGATATTCCCGATTCATGCCCTTATGTGGTTATAATCAATAATATCCTGATAATGCATAAGACTCATATCCATATTCAGTAATAGCCCATGCAGTCCAAGCACAGCACGGCTACTCCCATCGACTCCTAGAAAGCACAACATGTTCTTTAAACAAACCAAGCCTCCAGCAGCCCGGGAAATCACCCCTGCTTTTGTTTTGATTTGAACAAGAACCCCTGGAGTCCAGAAAAGAACTGTTAGTTCTTAGTGACATCTTATGTCCAACCTTACGTCAAACTCGGCACCTTTCAGGTATAAACATACCAACAGTTGCCTTAAGCAAACACACGGTGGTTTGGAGCAGAGCGGCCATCTACTTGCCCGAGAGCCCAGCTGATGCGAGAGCCCACGGAAGCCGCCCCTCCCGTTTGACGCACTGAGAGAGATGCTGTCTTTTTCTCCAGCTGAGAAAATCCAGCTCCGGTGTTTCCAGCCTACCCTTGCGGGTTGCTGGGGGATCGAGTCCTGAGGAAAGAGATACCAGACCTCCCACATTCTATTACCAAGGTACGGAGCTGACTAAACCCTTAAGAGAATTCTTGATGTAGATTCTTGGCAAAACAATCTTAACCAACTTAACTTAAACTGCTACTTACTCACTCCTTCCCAAGTATTAGGCTTAGGTCAGGTACACCGTGGTAGGCATAGTTAGAAGCACCAGTTGAGTACGTTAGTCAAATGTTTTTATGTATGTGTATATTTTATCCATTTTAAAGTATCATATGGCTAAGAAACCATATCAATGCTTTTACAGTATTTTTTCATAATACTACTTTTACTATACGCACTTTACTTTATGATAAGTATTGCAATTGTGGCAATTCATTTCTCTTGCATGAGAAAGAAGACTGCTCAATAAATAACACCTTTTATTGAAAAACGCCTGTCTCTCTATTTCTCTGCACTCTGGTGAAACTAAGTAAGCACGGTTGACTGAGTGAAATAGCTGCCTATTGTTTTCACACGACTCTAGAGATACACTCTTATTCTGAGGGAGCAAAGTTGTCATGTTTATGCGGTTGTCAGAAACTGAATCCCTTCTTGTCTGAATCAGGGAAGTTCATCCCTCCCTATTCATTCAAGAAAGTTTCTAGTGACCTCTGAGCTAGCTGGCGCAAACCTAAATTAAGTTTAACATAGTCAGTAGAGACCTAGATGACCTCAGTCCTACGTCTACACTGCTGTTTATGTTATTCCAATGCGCAGAGCATATTGGGAAAATAGGAACTACACTACATGGAGCCCAACGTGGGGCAAGGTGATAATCTAACGCAAGACACTAGAGTAACTCAGTCGTGCTTTTTCACACAGAACCCTTTCCCCGTAAAAACTCCAAAAGACGTCTAGAGTGGGTGAAAGGTTACTAACCGCCAGAACTTAGTAGGATGAGAATCCTATGTATTAGTTTTTGGTTTGATCAACGTTGAAGGATACAGTGTTCCAAAATATTGTGCACCTAATCTTTGTTTCCATGAAACTCGATCTGCAAATAACAAATTTCAGTCAGTAAAATGTCAGAAATGTCAGAAAGTGACGACAAAAAAGAAAGAGAAGCCTTAGCAGCTCGACTCTTAGAAGAAGACACAACCCTCCAAGAAAATGACCCGAGTGTTATAATCATTCCGGTCAATATAAGAACTATAACTCTATAACTCTTAAACTTATAGAAAATGGACTGACACCACGAGGTGGTACAGTCATATTTGTGGTAGGGGCACGTGAATATCGGCAGACAGAGGTATTCTATTCTATTCATGGATACATTTTCCAGCAGCACACGCTGTGACAAAAGACAAAAAACTTCCACTATTACAAAATAGAGGAACCTCCGGGATAATACACTCCTTTCGAGGAGATCGAAATCCCACTAAATTACCAAGAGCACCTGCTCTGGTTTAATGGCGCCCTAAAACATAGTAATCACATCACCAGGCACGGTGCACTAGGTAGACCAGGAGCAACGTGGCCGGTTCTAGCCAGCTACACACCATATCCAGACATTGATAAAATGTCAGACCGGGAACTTTTAGCTCAGCTAAAACTCTTAATTAAAATACATAGACAATTGGTCCAATATGTCATGCGGACTTCATCAGTCCAACCCACAATTAAAATTCCACAGCTGACCCCTCATCAGGGGAACACAAACAAAATCACACCACAGAACATACAATCATGTCTTGGTAAAGTACCCACAAAACGGGAACAAATTCCATTCTGGTTAGCACAAAAAATTACTCAAATAGAGGCAGTATTTCCAGATACTACTCCTAGTGAGAAACACAGAAGTCTTCCAATGGGGATCACACCACATGTGGAAGACTGTGACACTTGGGGCACAGTCTTTGCTTCCATCTACACAAAAACACTTGGTGTCCCGTCTATGGCGGTCATACCAGATTTACTAAGACAGATTCAAAATGAATACGGTCCAGAACCTGTTTAATTCTGGGTATGAAATTACTGAAAGACTTCAAGCAGGTCTCGGCTATATTATTAGCCAACATAAAAGGAGAAGCAGCATCTGTGGCGATCCGCCAGAAATTGAAGGAAACAGATATAGCAGACCAACCATTTGAACTCGCCAGAATCATAGAAAAATCCAATGAAGAGCTAGGAAGAGATAGTTTGGGTGGGAAACCGGTAAAACCCCAACTAACTGAAAATCCTGAAAAAACATTTATTAAACATAATTTAAAAACTCCAAAAAAGAGTTGGGATGGTAATTAATAATCCACTTCCAGGGAAAAACATTTCCAGTCCAGAGGAAGGTCTCCTCAGCGGAGAGAGAGATCTCCAAGCCGAGAAGACAAGTCTTCCCAAAGGGAGCCCTCTGAAAAAAGATATAAACTTAGAGATAGGGATAAAATAAGAAAACCTGACAGATATCAAGATGTTGATACACGTCCCTCTCGATCCTTCTCACTCAATCTTTCTCGATCTTCCCCACAGAAATTGGAAAGAAGAGGACGGTCAGAACACAAAGAAGAGCACGTCAAGTCCAAAGACAAGGAACCTGCTCATCAAAGTAAAAAATTACAATTTCTCAGAAAGAAGGTAGCAAGTATTAAAATTAAACATGCCGAGAATTCTGAGGACACAACTGAAAAACGGAGAGTGGGCACAGACAATGCTAGACAGCACAGCAGAAGTGACAATAGCTCGCAAGATCCTGATGAATCTTCTGGAGACAGTGGACACAAATGAATACATTCAGGTGGAAACTGCAGACACACGAGTTAGTGTGCCCCATAAACTATATGAAATAACATTACGTATAGAGGGAGATTGGAAAGGGAAGACCACTCGGTCCCCCCGAACGTATGGATGGGTGCCCCGCTCCCCCCGGGAAACCGTTTTGGGTGGGGGGCGTGGTTCGGCTGGTATGCCCAAAGCGGCGTAGCCGGAGCACGCCCTTCCCGCCCAGAAGGGGTTGTCCTAGACACCCGCCCGGAAGTCCGCGCCCAGATGGGTGCACCCGAGGAGGGCCCCGCCCTCCCGCAGACAGATAAATAGAGCGGGAATCCAAGGAAGCGTCCTCTTGTTCCAGTGCTCTGAAGGCTGCACCACTCGTTGCTCGTGAGCCCTCGACGGAACAAGCAGCAATTTTGAGAACTTGTAATCTTTGTTGTTTCTCTTTCAGTATCAGGCCTCGTCGATCAAGTCGAACGGAGTGAACGAAGTCATGTCCGGCAAAAAAGCGGGAAAGAGCTCCGAGTTGGAGAAGATACTACGCACTTTGTCAAACCGAATGGCGGTCATGGACCGAAAACTGGGTAAAGTGGATTTGATCGGTCGGGGTTTAGCAGAGGTTAAAAAGCAGATAGCAGCCCAGAACAACCTCTCGGGCGGCCTAAGAAGGTGATAGGACCGGCCTTGCCGGGAGTCGCCCCTGAGGGTAGGGGGAAATGTAGTAAGAAGAGGGCGGGTTCCGGGGAGGGCCCGGTCCCGGAGGTACCCCTAGCAGGCCCCGTCACACCGGTGGACAGCCCGGTACCGAGTTCGGATGTGGGTTTACCAATCCCTGTTGTAATAACTCCGGTTGAGGATGATCAGATGCCCCCAGAACTGGACCTTCAGTTAGCGGCAGTGTTACCCTGGCTTAAGAAGAAAACAGGGGGGGCAGTGGCTGCGGGGGATCCGGCCGAGGAAGCCAGATTAATAATCGAGCAGTTACGGCAGTCAAGAGAAGCCGGGACGGCGAATGTTCCTTCTATTCCCCCACAGGTGGCACCGGGAGTGACGGCGGTTGGCCGAGGAAAGACAGCAGACACGCGGTTGAACCCGGTAAGAACCCGTTGCCAATGGTAGGGGAGAGTTCAGTGCCTTAGAGGCGCGAAAGGTTGGCCCAGCACATCCCGGCGGCCACGAAGGAAATGATATGGGGGGACAAATATGTTAATATGTTTTCACTGTTGACCGACCATCGTGAGATAGAGTACGCAAAGACCCAGAAAGATTTATGGCACCCCAGCGTATGGCGGGCCAAGATGGCGGAATTTAGGGTCGACGAGACCATAGCGAACTGGGTGAAGGCCTTCTCTATATTTACGGCAGTAATGGGGGAACGTAAACCTGAAGTGTTGCCCGATCTATCATGTTACCAGAACAGGATAATGGATTTTTATAACATGTACGGGGGAATGAATGGAAAGGTTATGATGTTCACTTTCGAAAGTCTAAAGAGTTTGATGTAACTTTAACGTGGGATTGCCTCCACACGGTGTCATGGCACAAACAGCTCTTGCCTGGATCGGCGGGTACGTCCTCGCCGGGCGGGAGTGGGTCTGGGACAGTTCAACAAAGGCCGGCGCAGCCCTTTCGAGCAAGCGCCGGTGGGGAATCACAGCCCAAGACCAGCGAAAATGGGGGCAAGCGCGGGGTTTGTTGGGGTTTCAACAGAGGTAACTGTAACAGGCCCCAGGGAACATGTAGGTTCCGGCATGCTTGTGCGGGCTGTGGGAACTCCTCACACCCGGAAAGTAGCTGTAGGTCCAAGAGCGGTAGTTCGGGAGGAAAGGGGGGATCCAAGCAGGATTGATGTGATGCTTGGGAAGCAATCATCTTCACCCATCAACATCATGGCTTTGACTCCCTGGCTGAACAAATACCCTGATCATGTATCCGCCGGGATTTTGAGGAATGGTTTCCTATATGGCTTCAACATCCCAGCGGGGAATTTTCGGGGGAGCCCCTTTTGTAAGAATCAGCTATCTGTTCAACACAACCCGGCAGTGGCAGCCAAGAAAATTACCAAAGAGGTCAGCTTGGGACGGGTAGCAGGACCTTTCCGTGCCCGCCAGTGGCGGATTTCATGTGTTCACCTCTAGGAGTGGTTCCGAAGAAAGACCCAGGGGAGTATAGACTCATTCACAATCTGTCGGCCCCAAGGGGGGCCTCGGTGAATGAAGCCATTGACCCAGAAGTCTGTTCAGTTCGATACGCATCGTTCGACGATGCCGTTGACTTACTGAATCACCTGGGCCCCGGTGCTCTGATGGCGAAATCAGACATCGAATCAGCATTCAGGTTGCTCCCGGTACACCTGCGGGACCAGCGCTTCCTAGGATTTACGTTCCAAGGGAAGTATTACATGGATAAATGCATGCCCATGGGCTGCTCAATTTCTTGTGCTTATTTTGAAATGTTCAGCTGTTTTTTAGAATGGGCGTTCACCAAGGCCACTGGGCATAGACAGGTGATGCACTATTTAGACGACTTCCTGTTCTTAGGGCCGGCAGGCACTACGAAACGTGCACAGGCACTGCAGGACTTCTGCATTCTCATGCAGGAGTTTGGGGTCCCATTGGCACCAGGTAAGACAGTGGGGCCATCTACTTCACTGGAGTTTCTGGGAATTGAGCTCGATTCTGTGGAAGGATGCTTCCGTCTGCCAATGGAGAAGGTGGCCAAGTTCAGGGCTTCCTTAATACAATGCTTGGGCAAAGAAAAAGTGACCCTGCACCAGTTACAACAAACAGTGGGCCAGCTTAACTTTGCCTTGAGAGTAATACCGATGGCTCGCCCCTTCTCACGTTCCATTGCACAGGCTATGGCCGGCCTTAAGGAGGGACACCACCGCACAAGACTGTCAGCAGAAGTTCGCCAGGATATGCGCATTTGGTTGGCATTCCTGGCGGACTTCAACGGTCGAGTGGCGTGGAACAAACTCCCAGCATCGTCTGACGAACTGGGTTTGTGGACCGATTCAGCTGAGAGCGTGGGATTTGGCGCCATCTTTGGTAACCGATGGTCGGCGCAAGTATGGCCGACGTGGTGGCACTCCAGTGGCCTAACAGGTAACATTGGGTTCTTGGAGCTATTTCCCATTTGGGTGGCTCTGTTGGCATGGCCAGAAGATTTTAGGGACTGCTCAGTAGTGTTTTGGTCTGACAATATGACAGTGGTCGAGTGCATTAATCAGCAGGCAGCACGCTGCAAGTGGATCTTGAGACTGTTGAAAGAAATTGTATTACGTTGCATGAGATTGAATGTACAGTTCAGGGCAAAACATGTGCCGGGTGTACTGAATAATGCAGCTGATGCACTCTCTCGTTCACACATGCAGGCTTTCAGGGGCTATCTACCTACAGCGGATCTAGTGGCGGCACCGTTCCCCGAAGCACTATGGCTGATCAGTGCCCCGGATTACAGGACCTCGTGGCAGCCAGCTCAGCGCCCAGGACGAGGAAAGCCTATGAGGGAGCGTTTCGTTCTTACTGCACCTTTCTAGGCCCAGCAGGGAGACATAGCTGGGGGCAGGAGGAATCCTTCCTGGGGTTCTTAGTGGCGCTTCATGGAGAAGGCCGATCAGCCGCAACTGCCAACAGACATAGGGCGGCCATATCATTCATGGCACAGCTCCACGGCATACGGGACCCGACGGGTTCCTTTTTAGTCAGGAAGGCGCTCCGCGGTTGGCAACGCCTGGAGGGTCGCAGACAAGATACAAGGCACCCGATTGGTTTAGAGAGATTGTCTCTGCTATTAGCAAAGCTGGATGAAACATGCTCCTCCCCTTCCGAGGCAGTTCTGTTCCGAGCGGCTTTCGCCTTGGCATTCCATGGGGCCATGCGGGTAAGCGAACTCGTGGCGAGGAACAAGAAAGATATGGAGGGAGGCCTATGCAGGGATGACGTTCAAATACGGGGTGATTCGATGCTGATCTCGATAGCCAGGTCCAAGACAGACCAGGAAGCTATAGGGAGTAGTGTTGTTGTGCAGCGCGCTCGAGGGAGCCCCAGTTGTCCGATAAGGTATTTAGAGGACTACCTGGCACAGAGGCCGGCAACATGGGGAGGGAGCCTGTTTAGACACAAGGATGGCACCCCGCTGACGAAATTTCAATTTCAGAGGGTGCTAGCACTTACGATTGCTGCGGCGGGCTTGAACCCGTGCGTTTTTGGGAGCCACTCATTCAGAATAGGGGCCGCTACTGAGGCTACAGCTCGGGGTCTGGGTGCGGAAGAAGTAAAACAGTTAGGCCGTTGGTCCTCGAACTGTTTCAAGAGGTATGTGCGACTGCACATGTTGTAAAAGACTGATGAAATGCACTCACGCTTGTTGTCTTTTGTTTGAATTACAGTTTCGCAAGCCTGAGACGCGGGGCGGAATTTGGGATCAACCCATCATCAGAGGACCAGCGGTCGAGGATCACCGACTGGAGAGCTAGTGGTATGGGTCATGGGCCACTCATACGTGAGGCGCGCCGGGGAAGTATTCATGGCAGGTGACGCGACTCATGCATCTGGGGAATACGGGTTCAGGGTAACCTTCCATGGGAAGGGAGGCCTCTGTTTTGACCAATTTCAATCGTTTGTGGAGGGTCTCTTAGGGCGGCAAAGGTCACCGCCATCTGTAATCATAGTGCACTTGGGGGGCAATGACTTGTTAAGACTGGGAAGACGAGTGTTAGTGGAACACATATTGTCGGCAGTCAGCTGGTTGGCTAGGAGGCTCCCGGGGTGCACAATTGCCTGGTCCCACATGATCCCCAGGAGAGTTTGGCGGGGGGGTTTCTCTGTGACGGCGTTGAACCACTCGGTAAAGAGGGTCAACAACAAAATTGGGAAATTGTTTCGCTCCGCGCATTTGCAAAGCATTCCCCATGGTTGTATTCGGGGTGATCACTTTTTTACTTGAATGATGGGGTTCACCTGTCCAGGGCGGGGAATGATTTACTCATAGGAGACTTCATAGCATGGCTAGTGGGTTTGAGGAGGCATGACCTTTAGGAGGTGTGGGGGGGCCGGATAGTCGGTCAACTATCCGGCCTGTGGCGGTAAGGTCATGATCGGTGAGCAGTAATTTCAAGGTCCCTAGGGGGGGCGCCACTCAGTATGGATGGGAGCGCCCGGGGCGAGGCGGCACCCACGACGGATGGGTCGCCTAGGGGGAGACGGCCATAGGCCCCTCCCAGGGGGGAGACGGCTATATGCCCCTCCTACGAATTTCCCGGGGGCCGGATATCCGCTCCGGCGGAAGAGAGTGTGGGGAAGGGGGGGAGTCCACGCTGTCCTTCTTACAGATACCTCACACGGGAACTCGGACGACCTTTAAAATGGCGTCGCGTGAAAGGGGGCCCCCACGACAAGGGAAGTTACAGTTGGCAACGAGGGTAAAGTCCTCTGCGCATGCGCCACTCACTCCGTGAGGGCGGGAATTTGGTAGTAGGGATCTGACACCGCTTAAGACCTTGCCGTTGGCCCTTAATGCTAGGATATACAATTTTATTTTAGAATGTATGCATTTTCAGGATGCTAGACTTGGCTAGGAAACCTTTGTATTAGAGATCTGTTAAGGTTAGCCAAAGAACATGTCTTCATCAAAATTTAATGAAAGTAAAATTGTACATAATGTATGAAACGTTTTAATTTAAAGTTTTAAATTTTGTTTCATATTTTAATAAATACGGCCGGGGGGGTAACTCCCCCCCGCCTTCCAAAAGCTCAAACTTGTGTCTGTCTCCTCCCATGGGGAATTGGTGTTGGGAGGGGGTGGCGGGCATCCCGGCCATATGGAAAGGGAAGACCACTCAGTCCCCCCGAACGTATGGATGTGTGCCCCGCTCCCCTCGGGAAACCGTTTTGGGCGGGGGGCGTGGTTCGGCTGGTATGCCCAAAGCGGCGAAGCCGGAGCACGCCCTTCCCGCCTAGAAGGGGTTGTCCTAGACACCCGCCCGGAAGACCGCGCCCAGATGGGCGCACCCGAGTAGGGCCCCCGCCCTCCCGCAGACAGATAAATAGAGCGGGAATCCAAGGAAGCGTCCTCTTGTTCCAGTGCTCTGAAGGCTGCACCACTCGTTGCTCGTGAGCCCTCGACGGAACAAGCAGCAATTTTGACCCACCCACCAGCCCCTTCTTGCAATGATTGTTGGAATAAAGTAATTGTTGGTGATATCCGAATGTATTAAAGAGATGCAGTCACATTTTTATGCCTTGGATTGAATAAATGTGTATAGGCCTTTTTCCTTTGTAGAAAAAGTAAAGGAGTGTATCACATAATAAGATTGTCTTGTGCTTTAGGACCTTTTTTCCTTTGTAGAAATGAAAAGTTGATGAATCGTCAAGCTGTTGCAGATTAGGCGTATTTTCTTTCCTTAGTAGGTAAAACAACTGTCGTATTTATTTTGGTCGGGCGGTAAGGTCATGATCAGTGAGCAGTAATTTCAAGGTCCCTAGGGGGGGCGCCACCCAGTATGGATGGGAGCGCCCGGGGGGAGGCGGCACCCACGACGGATTGGTCGCCTAGGGGGAGACGGCCATAGGCCCCTCCCAGGGGGAGACGGCTATATGCCCCTCCGGAAGAGAGTGTGGAGAAGGGGGGGAGTCCACGCTGTCCTTCTTACAGATACCTCACGCGGGAACTCGGACGACCTTTAAAATGGCGTTGAGTGAAAGGGGGCCCCCACGACAAGGGAAGTTACAGTTGGCAACGAGGGTAAAGTCCTCTGCGCATGCGCCACTCACTCCGTGAGGGCGGGAATTTGGTAGTAGGGATCTGACACCGGTTAAGACCTTGCCGTTGGCCCTTAATGCTAGGATGCACAATTTATTTTAGAATGTATGCATTTTCAGGATGCTAGACTCGGCTAGGAAACCTTTGTATTAGAGATCTGTTAAGGTTAGCCAAAGAACATGTCTTCATCAAAATGTAATGAAAGTAAAATTGTACATAATGTATGAAACGTTTTAATTTAAAGTTTTACATTTTGTTTCATATTTTAATAAATACGGCCGGGGGGGTAACTCCCCCCCGCCTTCCAAAAGCTCAAACTTGTGTCTGTCTCCTCCCATGGGGAATTGGTGTTGGGAGGGGGTGGCGGGCATCCCGGCCATAAGAACTAGGAAAATAAAAGGTCTGTTTTGGGAAAAACTTTCTAAAGGCTATTACATCCTGTTAGCTGAGAAAGACTGGCCACCAGAGTTTGTCAGGGAGTGCCCACATGGCGAAGTAATGAATATGCCTGCCTTCTCAAATCATATTCTGATTCATAAAAATACACATTGGCAAGAAAATGGGCAGTGGCCCAAGCTCCTGCTTTATACAAAAATCATGTAGGATGGGAGGAGGATTCTCCTCACCACAAAATCCAGTTAAAAAATCAGCCCACTGCACAAAGGCAGTACCCAGTTAAACAAGAAGCTAAAAAGCAAGTCGGGGAGATCTTAGATCAACTTGAATATCAAGGGGTGATCGAAACTTGCACCTCTCAAATGAACAATCCTTTGTTTCCTGTCTCCAAGCCTGATGATTCATATCGTCTAGTTTTGGACTACAGACACCTTAACTCCTGTTGTAAAACATTTGCAGTACAAAACTCACATAGTGCAGCACTAATGAATAACATTGTGCGCAAAAAATATAAAATGACATTAGATATCTCTAATGGATTCTTCTGTCAAAACATTGCACCTGAAAGCAGGTATTTGACCGCTTTCTCAATAATGGGATTGCAAAAACAATTTTGCTGACTCCCACAGGGATTCAAGAATAGCCAGGATTATTCTCAGCAAGGGTAACAGAGTTACTACAAATATATGATGATGAGGCATTATCCTATGTCGATGACATCCATCTCACAGATGATGACCTGGAGACTCACTTAAAAAGAGTGAACACCATAATACTTGGGTTCGCATCAGAGGGTTACAAATTCAACTTTAAAAAGTCACGAATTGCCCATCTAACTGTCCTATTTTTAGGTTATGAATTATCAAGTGAAGGCAACATCTGGGGGCGTGGCTAAGCACGCAATGGCGGAGGACGTGCTCGGGTAGAGCTCCGTGAAAAGCTCCCCTTCCCCGAGCCTATTATCCGCCAAAGTACACTGAAACCGCCGGAAATTGCAGGCGGACACCCGCGGAGGTCATCTCGACAGCCTGGCTGACTTTTGACCCGAGGCTCCATTGGGCCAGACCCCGGCCTGTCCTACAACCCTCCTGCGGGCCTGGGGGCCTCCCGGCCGGCAGTGAAGCTACGTGAGACCGGGGCTTAGGCCCGGCGTGTAGGCCCCGGCCCACGCTCCCTGAGGGCCGCCGGCGGACTGACGCTGCACCGAGAGTGACCACCGGGGGTTCGGCGGAGGCCAGCCTCGCCACTACCGATGCGACCAGCGGACCACGACGGCCTGGCAACAGCCGCAGCCCCTGTGAGACAGCCTGGGAGCGCGACCTGACCCGGTGAGGAGGGGGAGAGTCGGGCGGCCCCTGGGGCGCTGCGCAACATCAGGCGCTGCCCGGGGAGCCACGGGCACACAGGCAGGCACGGAGTGACCGGGACGGAGAGGCCGCCCACAACCCGCCACCGCGCCCGACCCGCACTCCCCGAGGGCCGCCGCTCAGAAAGCGACCGCCAAGGACTCGGCGGAGGCGCAGCCTGCAGCTACTGCCCGGACAAGAGGACGACGAGGGCCCAACACCCATGCCGCAAACCCAGCGAGACGGCCGCCGGCGCGCCTGAGGCGACCGAGGAGCGAGAACCGACCTGGTGAGGAGGGGGAGAGCCGTGCGACCCCTGGGGCGCCACACAACACCTGGCGCCTCCCGGGGGGTCACGGACACAGGAGCGGAGTCGGAGGGACCGGGGCGGAGGGGCCAACCACTACTCGCCAGCACGGGCCGGTGCCCCCGGCCAGGCCTGCAATCATCGGCTGGTGACACCGCGACCGTCCCCCCCTCCCCCTCCCCTCCCGCAGTGAGGGCGCCTGAAGAGACAATTGCGGACTACCCCCCCCCCCCCTCCGCACGGACACACGCGCAGGGGGATAACGGGCCAGGGAGGAGAGATCCGCCACACGCGAGATACCCGGACCCCTGGGACGCCCACTACACTGGTGGCTGCGCGGCGGAGCCGGGCCACAGAGAGGAGGGGAACCACCGGACCCCCCTCCCCCTCCCCCTGCGGAGACACCGGCCACGACCGGGGGGGAACCCCGGACCCACGGACCTCCAACTCAGGAGGGGGGTGTTCCCAGAGGTGCTAAACAGAGGTGCTAACAGAGTGGCGGAGACAATAACTTTGCTAGAAGAGCGCCCTCACACATGTCAGGAGGGGCGCGGACCCGCACCAGGACTGGTGGGGCCCCGCAGAAAGGAAAAGCGAACAAGCAGCTCGACAAAATGGCTGCCGAACAATTGGCCACAAGACTGGACAGCGTGCTGGCGGCCGTCGAGCGAATGGAACAATCGCTACAACAGACCAGGACCTCCCTGGAGTCCAAGATAGACGGCGTGGCTGTGGACCTGACCCTCCTGCGAGACGACCACAGGAAGTTGTCCGACCGAACCAAGGTCCTGGAAGGCACGGTGAAGGAGATCGAGCCCAAAGTCACCCAAACGGACAGGCACGTGCAGGACCTCCTGAACAGAGTAGAATTCCTGGAAGATAGGGCCGAAGATGCGGAAGGGAGGGCGAGACGCAACAACGTCAGGCTCGTAGGGGTCCCGGAAAAATGGGAAGGGGACCACCCAGCCCAACATGTGGAAGACTGGCTACGGACACTGTTGCCTGAAGGCACGCTGTCGCCCCACTTTGTCGTGGAACGCGCGCACCGAGTGCCGACCAGGCCCTACGCGACCGGCGCCAACCCGAGGCCGCTACTCTTCAGGATACTAAACTACAGGGACCGTGACACAGTGCTGCGGGAAACGAGGAAGATGGGTGAAATCCGCATAGACAATGCGGCGATCATGTTTTTCCCCGACTACACCATCCAGGTGCAACGCCAGAGACACGACTTCCTGGAAGTAAAGAGGAGGCTACGCGCTGCAGGCCTCAAATACTCCCTGCTCTTCCCCGCAAAGCTGAGAGTGGTGGCAGGGGACAACACGTACTTCTTCGGGACCCCCGGGGAGGTCAGCGAGTGGCTGGACGGAGGCACGGACGCAGCACCCAAGCACCATCGTGGGGGCGAGGCAAGGCCCAGGCGGCGCGGCCCACGACACCGCCGGAGACACGGAACTCAGCAGTCCCAGCGGGCAGAAGAAGGGTCGCGACACTCTCCCCCGTTGGATCAGATGCTCCAGGAACAATGCGATGCGCTGCGGAAAGTTTCTCAGCTCAGCAACCCACCCTCCCAGGAATCACACCATGAGGACGGGCAGCAGCCAGCGCCCAGCGATGACGACGAAGCCATCTACGGGATCCCAAACTCACAGATCTCTGTGGAATTGCCAGTGGTCACGCTGCAAACCTCAGACCTGATCCACTAGCCCCATAGGGGAGGCCAGGAAAATGACCGTACGGGAGGGGGGGAAGCAACAGTGGCCGGCGGGACGCTGAGGCGCAGCCAGCGCCGGGTGCAACTGGGGGTGCGCTCCTCTCCCCCCCTGACAACGGAATGGACAACGGACCGCAGAAACAGTGAGTACAGCCTAATTAGCGTTGGTGGTTGACGGGCTTGGCGATGGTGGGGTCACCCCTTGACCCGTGCTCATTCTTGGCCGTCTGCTGATGCGGCCTGGAAGAGGAGGGGTGCCCTCCATGACTGAGGCCGAGAGCTCGCACAGAACCGCGACCCTTCCCCCCCAATGGCCGGGGTCCATGCAGGCGGGGCCCCATGGGACTAGAGCGATGTCGTGCGCCAGTACACAACCGGTGGCCAGCGAACGGCCTGCAAACTGAGGCTCGGGGATGGAACTGGAATCCCTTTAACAGACTTAACTTCCTCTTAGCCTTAATCGTGCTTATGCACACTGCCCCTTAGACTGGAAATGTTGTCCCTCTCAATTGAGATTATGGACGGTGGCCCGTTTCGCCACTGCCCCTTTGGTATTACAGTGGGTCTTGCCCACAGTTGGTTAATGTTGTTTATTGTTTCTCCCCTACCTAATGTCTACCTGAACAATACTGAGTGTACTACGGGGGGTGGGGTTGGGCATGCTGTGGATAGCGATGGGAGAGCCCCTGGTGGAACTGCTGCTGGCACGGGGGACGGGGTGGGGCACACACCGCTAATATGACTTCGATTAAGATATGCACTTGGAATATTAGGGGAATGCACACACCCGCGCGCAGATACCAGATATATTCCTACCTGAAAAGGCCGCAAGTACAGATCGCACTCCTGCAGGAAACACACCTATGCGGGGCGGAAGTGGCTGCACTACGGCGCAGGTGGAGGGGTCAATTGTACGCCACAGAATACTCCTCGTTTGCCCGTGGGACACTACTGTGGGTTAGGCCGGGCACCCCTTTCACGATGTCGGAAGTGCTCACGGACCAGGGGGGGAGATATGTGCTTGTGAGGGGTAGGATGGACGGGCAACCAGTAGTCCTGGCGTCCGTTTACTCTCCGAACACAGACCAGGGAAGCTTCCTGACACACCTATCGGAAAAGTTGGCGCCCTGGCACGGGGTCCCCTGGGTACTGGGAGGTGACTACAACACAGTGCTAGATCCTGTACTGGACCGCTCGACCCCACCCAGGCCAGATGCTACATCTTTAGGGGCTGCAAAGGCGTTCACGAGATGGGCGACACGGTGGGACCTCAAGGATGCATGGCGCGCGCACAATCCAGACACTAGGGTATACTCATATCACTCGGGGGCACACGCGCTACATGTCCGCCTAGATAGATTCATGGTGACGACGGAAATGCTGCCGCAAATCACTGAGTCACACTATCTCGGTCGGACACATTCAGACCACAACCCACACACGCTGGCAATAGCATGGGAGCGCCCACACCCACCCATCCCCACGTGGCGGCTACAACTCGCCCTCCTACTCGACGCCCCCTTCAGAGACGCCCTACAGGCCCGAGTAGCGCAGTACTTCACCGACAACTCGGGCACGGCGTCCTCCCCGATTGTGGAATGGGACGCCTTCAAAGTGGTGATACGGGGTCACTGCTTGAGCACACAAGGGAGCATACAGAGGAAGCTGGAAGCAGACCTAGGCAGGGTGGAGGCGGACCTGCTCCATTGGGAGCGGGAGGCGGTGTCCGGCGCGGGTGACCACCTACGGGAGGCTCGCGAGGAACATGCAGCACTACTAGAAAGACTGAGGCACGTCAACTTCGCGGCCCACTCTGCTCGGGTGCACCAACACGGCGACAAGCCGGGGAGATTACTGGCTTGGCTGGTCAAGCAGGAGTCCGGTTTCCGCTATTCGGACAGCTGAAGGGGAGATCGCGTACACACAAAGTAGGATACACCGGGCATTTGTGGGGCACTACCGAGCCCTATACAAGTCACAGCTGAGGGTCTCTGCGGCTACCATCGCGGATTTCCTTGCTGATATCCAGCTGCCTTCCCTGACGGACGCGCAGCAGGGAGACTTAGGGGGCCCATTTACCCAGGAGGAAATGCGAAAGGCCATCTTCGCGTTGTCCAACGGCAAGTCTCCCGGCCCCGATGGCCTGCCTGCCGAGTTCTTCAAGGCCTGCTCGGACGTACTGGTCCCAGAGATGCTCAAACTATATACACATGCGATTGAGGACTCAGCGCTCCCGACCTCGCTTAATGAGGCGAACCTGGTTTCGCTGTTGAAGCCAGGCAGGGATGGCACGTGTATGGGGTCCTACAGGCCTTTAGCCATGTTGAACACGGACTACAAGGTATTCACCTCCCTGCTGGCCCGCCGCCTGACCCTGGAGGTCCCGGCGCTGGTACATGCCGACCAAAACGGGTTCATGCCGGCGAGGAGCACTTCCCGCAACTTGCGACGCCTCTTCCGAGTCCAGGAAGCGGCCACCACACACTGGCCGAGGTCGGGGTGCCTCGTCTTAGACCTAGAGAAGGCCTTCGACTCGGTGGAGTGGCCGTACTTAGGTGCGGTGCTGGACAAACTTGGCGTGGGGGAAGCCTTCATGGACATGGTCGGGCTGCTATACCAGAGACCTAACGTCCGCGTGCGGACGGGCAAGCTACTGTCGGAGACGGTGCGGGTATGCGGGGGCACCAGACAAGGCTGCCCCCTGTCGCCCCTTCTCTTCTCCCTGGCCATAGAACCCCTGGCAGCTCTACTGCGGGACAGGGGAGTGGAATGGGGGATCCCGCTGGCTGACGGGGTGCACACGGTCTCACTATACGCGGACGACCTATTACTCTATGTGCGAGACCTCACTGCGGTGCCTGCAGCGCTGTCGGACATATTCCGGACCTTTGAAGAGGTGTCGGGCCTCAGGGTCAACTGGACCAAGTCCGGTGTATACGCCTTCAGCCCGGACCTGGAGGAATGCGAGGTACACCTTGGTGGCGCCCGGCTTACCTGGTACCCGACTACGTTCAAGTACCTCGGGCTACAAATCAACAGAGACCCGCAGAATATACTGGAGGGCAACCTGGTGCGCACCGTGTCCTCGCTGAGGGCCCAGATGAACTTCTGGAAGACCCTGCCATTGAACGTGCCTAGCCGGATTGCCCTGTCTAAAATGATTGCGCTACCGAGACTACTCTATCACTTTGCAAATGTCCCACTGTATGTCCCCACAAGGATCTTCCGCGAACTGGAGTCGATGCTCCGTGGCTTAATCTGGAACACGGGGCGCCCGCGAGTAGCCTTGGCGAAGTTGTACTCCCCGACGGCGGAGGGAGGGCTGGCGGTCCCCAATATGGAATTGTACTACCTGACAGCCCAGCTGCAGTGGGTTACATACTGGCTCAGCGACACGCACCTGGATGACACCGCCAACGCGGACTACCAATGGACACACCCGCAGGTGTGTGCCCTGTTTCACCCGCTGACCAAAGGTCCTCGCCCTCTGCCCCTTCACATGGCCGTAGCCCGCAAATGCTTCCTTCGCTGCTTGAAGCTGACACAGAACGTCAGGCCATACGCACCCGCCCTTCCCCTACTGGGTACCCCCCGGAGGAACGGGATGCTGTCACTACGCAACATGGAGCCCTGGGTTGCAGCCGGAGTGGAGACAATGGGAGACCTCTACACGGACGGGGGCCTGCTTCCTTTCGCGGAACTATCAGCGAGTACAGGCCTGCCGGCGGGGCAATTCTTGCTCCATGCGTCAGTGACGAGGACGTACACGGAGTCCTGGGGGGATATCCAGGAGGAGCCACCGCTCCATCACTTGATCCAATACCTACATGTTATGGGCAGAGGCTCACACATTACACACTGGCTGGCACAGGCGCTCCTCATACACACCCAGAGGACCACACAACCGATTAGGGACAAGTGGGCATCCCACCGAGGGAGTGAATGGACAGACAAAGAATGGAAATTGGTCCTAGCCAGCCCTGTGAACGTCCCGCGTAACTCCCGCTTCCGCACTATTCAGCTGTACATACTGCATCAGGCATATCTGTCACCTGACAGAATAAATAAATACTTCGCGACGGACACCGCAGCCTGTCCCAGGTGCGACCTGCGGGACGCCGACATCCTGCACATGCTTTGGAGCTGCCCGACCCTGTCCGCATACTGGGGGGAGGTGACATCGCTCCTGACACACAGCACAGGCCCGGGGCTACCTACCACGTGGGAGGCATGCGTTCTTGGGCTATACAAGAGGACTAAACAAAATAAAACACAAGCCCGGTTCTGGGACCTAGGCCTTATCACGGTCAAACGCCTGCTCACCAGACACTGGAAAAGAAGGGAACCGCCAACCCCCGCACACTGGTACACATCCTTCATTAACTGGGCCAGAGCAGAGGGCACGGCGCTGCGCGGAGAGGAGATAGCAGGTTTGAGACAGTTCCCGATCGCACACGTCTGGGATGACATCCTAGGATCCCTGCGGGGGGAGGGCGAGGCCAGGGGGCTCACGCAGAGACAACTGAGAGGGGTAGGCGCCCCGCGAGCGGCGACACCATAGACAAGACTGCGCGCGGCGCACACCCCCCCCCCCCCCAGGTGAGCAACACCGACCCCGGAACACAGGCCGCGACCACAATTGGACACACACACACACTGGGGCTCTCCACCACACAATGGCCCGGCCACTGCCCTTAGCACTATAGCCTAGACACAACCCCCACGAGCGAGTACACTCCCCCCCCCCCTATTCCCAACGCCCCCTACACACCCCCACGTTAAACGTTTCGCACTCCTATTCTTACTAGCTGCGTGTATACCCACTATCACACAGCGGCGGACAGGTGCCGCTACTTGAACCCTCGGCAGGGAACGCGGGAGCAGGTGACACCCAAAAGTCAGTGCAAATGGGGAGACGCATATGTCTTGCCGCACACGCCGTACACTGTACCGGCAGTTGGGGTGACATTACCGCTCACCGGGCCCGTACCCCACCAGCTTTACAGCTACTCATGCAAGCGAGCCATAGATCCCACATTTCACTGACGCGCCACCAGCGCATACCTCACAAGTTGATGGGACAATGGTGCTGTGCGTGCCGTTGGTACGGGATGCAGCACTGGCACCACAGACACACTGGGACACACCGTAGTGAACAGCCCTGTTTTTATGCCGAGGAGTTAATGGTTGAGTTATAGAAAAATATAAAATGAGACGTCAATTACAGGAATGGTCGTGCAGAAAATGTGAGGAATATGTACAAACTATCGGTGACAAAGCACGCCAGACAACGAACGAGACACTGCATAATGCCTCCCCCTGTACCCTATGCCCCAACAATGCACGGACTACTTGCAGCCGGCCCGCAGGGTTGTAGGCTTTGCTATATGTATTGCATTTTTTCTCACAATAATAAACGTCTTCAAAAAAAAAAAAATAATAATAATAATCAAGTGAAGGCAAGAGCCTGGCAGACAATTTCTTAGAGAAATGTGCTGTACTCCAAGCACCAAAAACGCTGAAGAATTTACAATCAATACTTGGTTTCCTGAATTTTGGTAGAACATACATTCTAAATTATGCAGAGAGGGTTAAACCTCTCTATGAATTAATTAGACCTGATTTCAAACAAATCAATTGGACTCAGAAACACACAGAGATTTTGAGATCATTGCAAACAGACATGTTAACTAAACCAAAATTACAAACTCGCGAAAACATACGCAATCTTGTAATCCGAGTCATCCCAGGAAGATGCGGATTCACATACCTGACCTCTAATGAGGGAGAAACGGTACCTATAGCTTACAAATCACATTTGTACACTCAAGCTGAAATGAAATTCAGCTCTACAGAAAAAATTCAGACAGCGGTTCAAACTGCTGTAGCAAAAGAAAGAGCCCTAGCCCAAGGCAAGAGAATATCTGTTTATACAGCAGAATCAGCCCTTGAGGCATTAACAAGTCCACGTAATCTGATTACAGTGGCCTTAGATCCAAAATGGATAAAATGGGAAAATTATTTTGCTAGAGAAGACGTGAAATACTATTTTGACCCGAAACTGAAAAAACTAGATGATCTAGAATATGAACGAGAATATCCTCTGCCAATCTAAATTCTGCCTCTGGAACAATACAACTGTGTAATCTATATGGACAGATTCGCACAACACTACGATGTAGATAAAAAATCCTACAATGCAGCGTGCGCGATTGTTAAAGGTCGCTGGCGCTCTGGTAAATTCAAACCGATGATCACCAAAACTGAATCACTCAGAAACTGTTCAGCTCAGCGAGCTGAAGTAAGATCTTTAAAGATAGCGCTTGAAAATGCCGATCGCGGGGGGCGTGGCTACCGGCCAAGCATGGCGGCAGCATAGCGTGAGGGCTCCTGAAGGCACTGCGGCCTAATTCTTAATCCGGCACATTAATCCGCTTCACCACCCACCCGAAGCGGCAGCTTTCGGGTCCGGACCCGGAGCGGGAACACCGGGTCGATTTCTGGCGCACATCAAGGATCGGAACCCTCCGGACCACACACGGGCGCACTGGGGCCTGTGACCAGAACAGTAGCAGCGACCTCGAGTAAGCCGCCGGCCCCAGCGGAAGTTAGACCGGGCCGGCCTGACAGAGGAGGAGCCCCCCGGCGCACCGCCTGGAGCACAAAGCCACCCACAACAGCAACCGGAATGGCGGAGACACCCGCAGAGTAACTGCTGAAAGCTGGGTTGCCAAACTACAGCTGCCGACACCTGCTAGGCGTCAGCGTAGCGGGAGAAAATGGACTCGGAGGCGGAAGGCGGACGGAGCGGCCGGCTGTGAGCTGAGACATGGTGAGCGCCCCCAGGGGATAAACGAATGGCCCTGCTCGTCCTTATCTGACACCCGGCGGCCGTAACAAGAGACGCAGACCCCAATTGCTCCCCGGGATGGTGCGGCTGAGGGGACCGAAGCGGGTGCCCCCGGGGGACAGAGGAAGAAATCAGCACCGCGCTTGCTAAAGCAGGAGAACCGGCAGCGCCTGGCAGCACAAGACATGAGTGGCGATCCTGCCCGCTACAAATATTAAAACCCCCATAGTCGAAGCAAGAGCCACCCCGACCGGACCGGTAGTAGCCCCACCATAAGGGGAATAACTACAAGTACCATAAGGGATACATATGGGGCATTGTGAACACCCGACAACTGTTCTGCCTAGCAACGCCACGACCAATCTGACCCTGCCTGAGCAACTTACCACAAGGGTCACTAAATCTGTCCGGTCTGTGACACAACCGGAAGCGGACAGCGGCTTAGTGCACTGGACACTGACAGAAGGGGTTCAGACCATCGCAATCATCACGGCCGTCACAGCAGCCCTATAGACGGCGTCAGCGCAGGGATCCACGCTTACTGGACAGGAGTGTCCCAAACAAAGCTCGGGGCAGAGACACTGAGTGAATGAGAAGGGCCCCCATCTACACAAACGCAATATTGGAGTGCATGCCAGCCTGCTGCCCACGGACCTGCAAGCCGGGGAAAGAGTAAAACAATCACCGCAGAACACGGCGCAAAGAGGGACGACCCCAATCTCCACGCCATGGCGGGCAAAGGAACCAGGAGTGGATCCACACAAGCTAAGCTGGATAAGTTTGCGTATAACCAACCCGGACAATCGCATAAGAATGGGCGCAACTCCACGGGCGCTGCCTCAGAAACGGATGGGAACAAAAGAATAACGCTAGAAGACATTATGAGAACACTCACAGAAGTCAAAACAACGGTGGGTTCCATCTCCTCTGAAGTCACGCTGTTGCGTGCGGACTTCCAAAAAATGGCTGAAAGGGTATCACAAATGGAGGTGGTCGCGAAATCTCTTTTGGAAGACACGTCAGAACTACAAATAGCCATGGAACGCATGGAGAAAGTCACCAAGGTCCTGCAAGACAAGCTGGACGACCAAGAAGGGCGTTCTCGAAGGAATAACGTACGCATCCTTGGACTTCCAGAAACGGAAGGGAAGGGGGCTATGGACCTCTACGTCGAAGATCTCATAACGACCAAACTGCAACCCAAAGGACTATCCCGCTTCTTTTCAGTGGAAAGAGCACACAGGGTTCCGGGCGGGACACCTAAGCCTGGAGCGACACCGCGACCTGTGCTGGCCAGACTCTTCAACTTTAGAGACAGGGATGCGATCCTACAAGCAGCGAGGAACTCCCCACCTGTTAAAATTCAGAACGCAACCTTATCCTTCTTCCCGGACTACACGGCGGAGGTGGCCAGACGCCGCAAATCCTTCACGGAGGTGAAAAAAGCGCTGAGAGACAGAGAATTGCCTTACTCCATGCTATTTCCCGCCAAGTTATGGATAGTGGCCGATGGAAAGACATGGTTCTTTGACACACCAGAAGCAGCCCAGGACTGGCTGGAGGGTTGGAGGCAAGTGGGACAACGACACCGTCCGCACAAGGATCGGACTACTCACCGTAACGGCGCGCAAACGGGCAGCCAGACAGGCCGCCCGACTCCTCAGGATGGCACGGCAGCGACGGAATCCGACTCTGCACAAGACCCGCTAGACTCTGGGCAACCGGCGCCGGTCTGAAGACAAGCTGTATATAGAAAGACCTAAGTGTGCCGCAATGGACCCTGGACCTGGTGCGGCTGAGTAAGGTGGGCGCAGTTAGTGCCTGAAGGGGACTCACCGACCCCACAAGCAAGTATGATAGTTGGGGAAGGACTAAAGCACTCTGCAATGTTGGGGACACGGGTGGGGTTTAGTCCGTGGAGCAGGGGAGCAGGGAGGGGGGATGGGAATTCAGTTTTATTGTTCACGTTTCTATACATGGTCATCACTCACTTCACACGTAATATTGCCACTCTAAATACCGGTGTACTCCTATGCCTCGTCAAGAAAGGCAGCAGCTGCACAGCACCTACCGACACATTGCTCATGAAACGATCCCAACAACTCCATGGCCAACCCACTTAGTGCTACACCCACTGAGGTCACCCCGGTAACGGTGGGGGTGCCCCCTTTGCGCATGCTAACATGGAACATCAGAGGCCTAGGGGACAAGATAAAAAGAGGCCTGGTCCTGCAGGCCATCAAACGCCAGAGCCCGGATGTGGTTCTGCTACAGGAAACACACCTTACAGGAACGACATGCAAAGCGCTTGACAGGCGCGGATACACTATGGCGACGCATGCATGCAGACTTCACTTCTGGGTCCAGGGGGACAGGGATACTACTAAAAAAAACATCGCCCTTTATAATTTCACATCGCGCGACGGACGACCAGGGACGCTTCGCAGCGATACATGGCCAGTGGGAGGGCAGACCGCTTAATGTGGTGTCAGTCTACATCCCCCCGGCACTTCACTCCATAGCACTACCTGCACTGGGTAAATTCCTTATAGACCTCATTGAAGGTGACACAATCATAGGGGGTGACCTAAATGCAATAATGGACCCTACACTGGATGCCTTTCCCATCAGAACCAGCTCAAGAGGGACTGCATCACTCCCTGACTTTCTAGAAGCATTGGGCATTGTGGATATATGGCGACATCTACACCCAGCAGCAACTCAATACACTTTCTACTCCGCCGTGCACAACAGTCTATCTCGCATAGACTATTTTTTGTTCCTGGGGGTGGGAATGGGATCAGTAGACAGCATTGACATCCTACCAAGAGGCATATCTGACCACTCCCCAATAGTTCTCACTCTTACTACTAGTGAACGGAAATGCGCCAGGGTCTACCCAGTTTAACCCAATTATCTAAAAATCCCTAAAATACGGAAGAAACTGAAACTAGCGACGACACACTATTTTGCTGAGAACACCGGGACGGTTACTTCACCATCAATCCTCTGGGAAGCTTACAAGACCGTCCTTAGGGGGACTGCAATAGCGGCCATTACGGGACACAAACGAGACTCCCAGAAGGAACTTACAGAACTAGAATTAGCACTTCAGGACGCGAACACTGCACATATGCAAGACCCCTCCCCAGCTACGACACACACGCTGCAGCTACGACAACAGCAATACCAGGCCCACCTCAAAACGACAGTGCGGGGCTACATCACAAACACAGCACACAGAATTTATGATGTGGGCGACAAAGCAGGGAAAATGCTGGCGTGGCTGGATAAGAGAAGGGGAGGCACGAGAGGTATTCAGAGATTATATACTGCAGACGGCCGAGAACTAACGCACCCGGAAGACATAGTGCACACTTTAGCAAATCATTTTCAGAACATATACACCCCGGACCACATCGTCACAGCGCAAGAGGCGACACTCTCACTGACAGACGTTGCCATTCCCAGCATATCGCCTGAAAATATGCATGACTTAGAGGCAGATCCATCAGAGGATGAAATTCAACTAGCGATACAATCGCTGCAATCGGGCAAAGCATTGGGTCCTAACGGACTGCCGGTGGAATGGTATAAATCAATGGCATTGGAACTCAGTAGACCCCTACTGACCATGTATATGGAGAGTAGGGAGAAGGCAGAACTGCCGCTGGATCAACGCACGGCCACAATAGTAGCTATACCGAAGCCGGGTAAACCCCCAACCGAATGCACCTCGTATCGCCCGATATCATTACTAAATGTGGAAGCCAAGGTGCTGGCTAAACTTCTGGCCAACCATCTGATGCCACACCTGGGCACCCTGATCCACCCCGACCAATCAGGCTTTATGCCCCATCGTAGTACGGCGCTGAATCTCCGAAGGGTTCATGGAGTACTGGCTCGTTCACACCTCCTCCCAGAACAGGCCGTAATTCTCTCCCTTGACGCAAAAATGGCTTTCGACCTGGTTGAATGGGAATACCTCTTCGAGGTGCTTGCGCGTATGGGCTTTGGACCGAAATATATAGCCTGGATACGACTTCTCTACACAAAACCAGTAGCACAGGTAGTGGCTAATGGCCACATCTCGCCGGTTTTCCCATTGGGCAGAGGGACCAGACAGGGATGCCCATTGTCACCCTTACTTTTTGCGTTGGTGCTTGAACCCCTAGCGATCTTGATCAGGACAACGCCCTTATTCAAAGGCATTCAATGGGAAGAAGGTTGAGAAGACAAAATTTCCCTATATGCTGATGACATGCTCATATACATGGTGGACCCTGACAAAGGAATCCCAGCCCTGTTGGAAATATGCAACACACATGGGAAATCATCGGGCTATACCCTGAACTGGTCAAAATCGGTGATATATACATTAAAAGGTCCGGCACCGAGATTGCGAGAAGACTGCCCCCTGGCGGGACCGACGACCTCCTTCAAATACCTAGGCATTGTCATCGCACCTTCTGAAGCAAATCTCTTCGCTAACAACCTCAAACCACCACTGGATCGCTTACGCGCAGACGTTAAGCACTGGGCGACCTTGCCCCTCACCCTCCTGGGAAGGGCGGCCTTATATAAGATGATGGCACTTCCCAGATTTCTATACATATTAGAAAACACCCCGTATCCTGTCCCACCGCGGTACTTCAAACAAATTGCAGCGTTAGTCTCCAACCTACTTTGGAACAATGGCCCAGCACGAATAGCATATGACAAGTTGGTGAAAAGTTGGTATGGGGGTGGGATTGCGCTTCCCAATATTCAGCTTTATTACTGGGCAGCCCAACTCAAAATAATTAACCAATGGCTCTACACCCCAAGAAACGACCCAGCATACAGAGCAGACTGGTCACATCTGGGAACGGACTGCATGCTCTCGGCACTGTACAATAAATCACAACTCAAACATCTGCACGGTCCGACACGACACACGATGGCCCTCTGGCATATAGTACAGGCAAGGCTGGGCTGGAAAGGAAGAATCACCAAAATGACACCATTGTGAGACACGAAATCACTGGGGAACCTTAGAGGGTGTGCAGGATTTACACAGTGGGACTCTATAGGTATCTCACGGTGGGGGACCTCTGGGACAAAGACACGGTAATACCGCTCCCACAACTCCAGCAGCAGTATGGCCTCGGACCCACGGAAACATTTAGGTACATACAGATTAGACACGCACTGCTCCAAGCAATCCCACCGGGCTCTGATCTGCCGGAATCCTCGCCACTTGAGGACAGACTATTGACAGACTTCATGCAACAGAGCGCGACTTCCCTCACATACAAAAAACTGATCAACAACTTGGAGGACCCCACGCTGAAACTTAAAGACAGGTGGGAGGGGGACATAGGTGTGACGGACGAATCGGAATGGAACGAAGCTTTAGCCTCCCAGAAAGAAGTAGGCATTTCGGCAAAGTTCAGACTGGTGCAATTAAAAATCTTGCACCGCATCTATTACACCAGGACACTACTCCACAAAATCCATAGAGCGCCCCATCCCTTCTGCTTGAGAGGCTGCGGGGAGGAGGGAACACTATTTCACACACTATGAGACTGCCCACACATACAGGAATTCTGGAGGCAAATCATGCGCACAATCTCCCAAGCCCTCAAGATTTCCATTTTACCAGAACCACGTAAGTGCCTCTTGAACATCTGGGACCCAAATGACCTAGATAGATATGGGATCATTTGGACTACGCTAGCCATGACAGTAGCTAAGTGTGATATCGCACAGAAATGGGGGGCTCCGGATTTGCCCACTGCGAACAGATGGGCTAGAAACATGGATGCACTGATGATCACGGAGAGAACGGTCTATGTCCTTCGAGCCTCCCCCCGCAAATGGAATAAGGTATGGGCAGCATGGAATGCTTATAGGGGTGAGATATGTGAGCCCTTACCAGAGGGAGACGATCTGGACTCGGAGGGGGATGAGGAGTAGCGAATGGGGTTGAGGATGTCCGCTTACTCGTTCTATGTGCAGCAACGTATTGAGTTAACTTACCTATGAGACGACAATGGGGCGGGGAGACCTGATGTTGGGAGAGGAAGTGTGAAACATACATAAAAGTGATGACCTGAGTTTGGGGGGAGGGAGGGGGGACTGACTCTCGAAGTTTTGCGAGAGACATCCATGTTAGGCAACAATTAACGGGTGAACATCGTTAATTTCTGTTAACTTAGATGAAAACCTACAATAGAGCATATATGGAATTTGTAAGAAGGGGGCGAGCCATAAATGCAGGCTGGAAAATGCAATATAAGATGCCAGGACTACACCGTACATATATGCAAATGACAGCTTGAATGTATTGTAATGACTGTACACAATGCCTTCATAATAATAAAGTTTAAAAAAAAAAGAAAATGCCGATCGCGAATTCCCCACACTAATAGTGTGTGATTCGTATTTCTGCGTCAAATCATACAACAGTGACATGCAGACATGGAGTAAAAACGGTTACAAAGATGACACAGGTGCCACAATAAAGCATAAAACTCTTTGGGAACAAGTAGTTCTTGTAAAGAAAGAACTAACAAAGACTCACGTGATACACGCGCTGAGTCATCGACTTGATGGCGTTGACGTTGCAGGGAATTCATTGGCTAACAAAGCCACAGCGGAAGCGGTTTAACCGGCTTCCGTAGCCACTGAAAAGCGTTCCGAAAAACACATAGATGGGAAAATCATGCTGGCGGTAAAAGCCTCATTAAAAGGTGATTATGCAGCATTACCTCTCAACTACCCACTCAGTAATACATACATAATTGATGCAAACTCCGTTCCTTTTGTGGGGGATAGAGTAATTCCAAACACAAACCGGAGAATCTTCTTGATTGAAGACGCACACATGGGATTGGGTCTGAGGCACCAAGAGATCCTGAAATCTCTGATGGAATTACAATCAAATTTCTGGTGGCTTGGAATGAGCGTAGATATCTACAATTTTGCAAAATTTGTGAGAACTGCAACAGAGATCGCAGTTGTGAACCGGACCAGCCAATAGCCCAGATACCACTATTAGATAGCATCAGGCTATCTATAGCGCAGAAATCCAGCCGGAGAAATGCGTCCCCATAAATATTAAGACTGAATTCACTTAAAAATATAGACCCCAGCACTCGGCTGACGCCTGAACTGTTATAAAAGATTTGCGAGTCTTTATCAGCACATACGCAATTGCATGCTACATTCTGATCAGGGTCCTGCGTTTAGCTTTTGAGTGTACAAAGAGGCCATGAACAGCATAGGCATTGCATTGCGGTACTCTTCTCCCTTCCATTCTGAGGGAAATGAGGTAGTGGAAAGAAAAAAACGGGACATAAAGCAATCTATAACGGCGAGAGTATTAGGTTCGGGTGATGGGTGGGTCAAACATTTAACAAGTGTCCAACGTAGTCTTAATAATCTGCCAAGAAATTCTCTAAAAGGTCTCACTCCATACGAACTATTGTTCGGAACTAGAATGCACATTCAGGATCTTGATTGTCACACTTCAGTGGTAGAAGAAAAATCCTTTGATATCAAAGATCGTTTGGCTGTTTTACAGGATTTAAATGAAACAAGAAAAAACCTGAGTAACATAAAGTTGAAACAACAGCCGAAAGCCACTGAAGAAAAACCATCTGTCCCAGCAAGACCTGTCAGGATTCCAAAGATTGGGGATCTGGTCAGAGAGAAGATCGCGGTAAAGAAGGAATTTGGGCCTTCTTACAGAAAAGCAGTACTTGTCTTAGCTATCAGCAGAACAAGATCAGTTGCACTACCGCCCCTTGCTGGTAAAAAGGAGAACAGAGTTGTATCCATCAACCTGATAAAACCACAATCATGTGGCCAATAATAAGTAGTAGGCCAAGTGGACTCCCAAGAAATAGCAGAATACCGAAATTTGCTACAATCCAAGAGGCTCATACTGAGAGACTAATCACATTTGATAAACCTGCAGTGAATAACAAAGGACTATGCAATAATGCCATGGAACTAGTGCCTCTTGAAACCCAAATTGCAAGAGTTTGTCAAGAAACACCAGTCTACAATGATGTAGCCTCTGACTATGCTAATGAAACAAAGAAAAATGCAAAAGCAAATGAAAATCCGGAAAAAATTCCAACAATTGACAGAACTGCATCTGGCTACTTCATCAATTTCGACGACTTCTCTGAAGATCTAAGCGAGCATGAAGAAACGCCTCCAACAAAAACTTTCAAAGACAAAGTAATTGAACTTTTTCACCAACTAAAAGAAACATCTGATTTCACCATGGATTGAATTTTGGATTGTGTTAGGTGTACTTACTCTCCTGTATGGCTCATCAATGTTCTATGTTTGGGAAAATTCATTGATTTAAAATATAGTACAATGGACACAGCAAGTCAGAACATCAACTTGGTCCTAAAACCTCACACATCCTCCCACATCGAGAAAAGAGAACTGACATCAGTAAACATCTTAGCCAATCCAATACCCGGTGGGATAGCATGGGACAGAACTGATTATGATATTTTTGGCCCGGTTGAGCTCGTGAAATATCCACACCAGTTTAAGGTTTCATTAAGTTACTTTGTGACACCAAGTACCTTCTCTGATGATTGGGACTTTGAAAACATTAATAATATGATGTCAGATTTAGTAATGTCAGCCAAATTTACGGAACATGATTAGTTACAGGGTTCATCGAATTATGAAGAGTTATACTGTTATAATCATTATGGTGATCACTATTTGCATAAAACTGCTCAGCCTAGAAATGTTTTATCGTATAACCAATGGGAACACTGTCCAACTCCACCAAAAGGCAGTTCGAAAACATTTTATGAGAAATTCCAGTACTTCTCAGGATTTAATAACAGTGATCCAGAAACGTTTAATTTTAAAATGTTATTTAGGACAGGAATTAAAACAATGTTGACAAATACTAAATTGATTTATTTTGAAAAATGTTACGACAAAATGTCTACATTTGGTTTCGAATTTTGGAAAAACACCATTGAAATAAAAACGATCTGGGGTTCCAAAGATTGGCAAGTACAAGGCCTAGAAGCATTATTTAGGGCATGCATTATCCTAGAACAAATGATATTCTTGAATGACACAATTCATCAAAACTACTTGTCTTGACCTAGCTAAGATAAAAGACTTAAATACACCGTCTATTCCGAAACCCATAACTGATAGTGACAGCACTACAGATGTGGAGATAGACGTATCCCATATTTTACACCAAAACAGAACACAGCCTGATTGGAAAAAGTGGTTGATCTGGCCAACAGACACAAATAACTGTCAAGATAGATTCCTGAACAAAACACAGGGGTTCAAAATGACCAGACCAGACCCAAGATACTCCCAGAGACAACATCCAGGGATAGTTACAACATACAGTGTAGGGAAACTATGCCTTGAGTGGCTAGAGAAATCCACACTGGCTGAAATTAAGCAACAATTGACTTTACTTAAAGACGACTGACTTGCGTGATTTCATATTGGGACCACGCAAACAGCGTCAAAAATGTTTCATAGCGGCCGGTATATACGCTGCGTATAACGAAGCTTGGAAAGTAATGCAAATTAAAACAGCAGAAAAAATATGAGAAATTGATAGTATAAATTTGGAAAAATCACTTTCTGTAGTGGACAATGGGTTAACGACTCTGTCCTCCAGAATATATTCGCTGGACAGCATTGTATCATCTGCTTTTGATATAATAGAGCAGGACTTACTAATGTTACAACATGGTCAGTCTCAATTACGTTCTACTGTACAGCTTGGTTGGACGTTGCAAAATCTGCGTTCAGGCTATGTACCATGGCGTTTAATCAACACAACGTCATTATTCGGTATCTTTAACCTTACTGATAAACAAATCAGTTTGGCACAAAAAGGAGCAGACTATACGATTCTGAGCATTGAAAAACTTGAGAGATTACCATTGACAATGTCAGAGAGACCTGTCATTGAATGGATAATACATGAAACGATTACAATTCCGATAACAACTTTGCAGTTTAAATGCTGCCAAGAGTATATACCTGCAGGCCAGTATGAAAGGTTGGGTAAAGAATACATCAAATCAACCTGGGATTTACCTTATACACACAGATGTTATAGTGACGAGAACTAGGAGGTATTCCTTAGTGGTAAAAATTGTAAAAAATCACTAAGCGGTACACTTCTGTGTCAAGGTATTAATTTGCATGGAGCCTGCGAAGGGTCTTCGAATAACCTTTCATGTCACCTGCATGGCACGCCTGCAAAACAGATAGAGCCATTTTTTAGACCACTTTCTAATGGCAGTTACGTTTTAATAAGTGACCACAGCTGTTGTGGCATGCTGCCAGGAAAAGCCTATCTAACAACGGTAACTTCCAGAGCCGTTTGCTGTATGCAAGTATTGTATCCACACAGCAATCCAGATATGGGGGCTGCGTTATGGCCTTCGTTGAATATCTCTTCAATTCGAATTGATACTTTAAGCAGAATGAAGTCTATTCTTTTACAGACAACTGTGCCTTTAACGTCATCCAAAGAAATGTATGATCTGCAAGTGGCAAGGACATCGGCAGAGATACATTCCCTTTTATCGACAAATTGCCCCGTGCATTTCATAGAAATACTAAGCCAAATCTTAAACATGTCTGATACCAGTGGCATTGCACATGTATTTAAAACAGTTTTTTCGGGACTGTTAGCACCCTTTGAAACAGTTCTGGGCATCTTCCCGAATTTTGTCCATTCTATCTTTGGCGGCCTACCCTTAATCTTGGGACTCGTGGCAGGAATTTTATTTTTGCTCCTTCTGCACCGATATGACAAGCCAATCTACAGACAAGACTCCAGCAACGATGGAAGAAACGATCCTAGCAATACGATACCGAGACCGTATCACTAAGGTCCTCGGATTGGCCCGGCTAAGAGATCTGAATACAACCTGGTTTCTTTCATTCAGACCAATCTGGCAGAATTGCATCTTACCTGTGCTTCAATGTCTGCTATGCGGAGAAGAATGCGTGTTGGATGTCTGTCTTACACTACCATCAGCAGTACCAAAGGATATCGATACTTTGCTAGGTCCTGTAACGACTCATGCTTCGTGTTGTCCCAGCGGCTACCCATTCTGATGACGGCATTCGTTGAGACTTCACCACTTCACGTCACTTCCGTGACGGTTCCGTGACGACTTGAACCCGTGTTTTCAAGTTTGTCGGAAATACATAATATTGGTATCAGTGAACCGCAAATGATCCATTTAGTATATCCTAGTGTTTTCGCTACGCTACGAGCAAGAGCACTCCTTCCATTGACATATTTCTGATATACCCACGGCATCCATCTTAGATCATGGCCGCCATTTTGTGTTTCCTTGCCCTCACATATGCAATAGCCTCTGATCATTTCATTCACCCCACTTTGATTAAGGACACGTAGCCTTAGCCGGAGATTCACCTCTTACATGACACGTGCACCTTAAACCAGATCACGCTGTAGCTGCATGACTCGACAAAGGCTGCCTCCTCTGCCCGAGGCCAGTCTTGCCAAACTGGTCTTCGTGTCCATTGTACCTGATCATGATTAGGCGGCCGAAGCCGGTAGCCTTGCCCATTTACGACCCACAAACATCCCTTATCCCACTTTTCTATCTTCCACACCTGGCTCTGTTTCTTTCTTTCTGAATCTTTATTAGGGGGAGGTAACGAACTTTACGATGAGGCGGTCCGGGTCCTGAAAGCAATATTGACAGGGGATTGTGATGAACTAGTGGGAACCCCTCTTCGTAGATGTTTGGTATCAGATTTTATCGACGGTTCCTGTGTAACGTCAAATATTTATTGTTTAGAGACACAAAGGTTTGGGAATGTACCGACATGTGAAATATTTGCCTAGAGCACAATTTTTAGTATATAAGGAGCAACCCACTTTGTACAAATCGAACAGGCTCCTAGTTTCTGCCCGTGCGTAGATTCTGTGACTTCTGTGTCCCTGCAGTAATAAACCTTTGGTCTTTGACGCCACCATCGAGAAGCCCGTGTTTCTGTTCATTTGTGCACCAAGGCAGGTGGAACTCCGGGGTCTTTGGGTGTTGTACCCTGACACCTCTGGACGGAACCAAAAAGTCCAGAACTCCAATTGGCGCCCAACGTGGGGCGACGTCATTCGGTACCGGTCCAAAAGCCTGAAGAGTTCGAGAGGCTTCGTGTGAAGATTCCTGAGGGAGGCGCCCCACTTCATCGATCCCGGCATATCGCAAAAGTGGCCCAAAGTTCTCTTCCACGAGGGTTTCCCGTTCAGGACGGCTGCAGTGGGCCGTTGCCTTGACCGTCGCCCTGTCTTGGACCCGAAGTGGTGCAGTCCTTAGTACGGCGAAACGTGACGGGTTTCTCCTTGGTGACGTCTTCAGTGCCTCAGTTAAGTATTTAGTGATAGCTAGCTGGTTACTTTGTGAGGATTGTTAAAAATCCTTGATCGGTTCTTGGTTTGGTTTGGTTTTGTTAGATTATCATTGGTTATTTTAGTTACGATAATCTATTTGGTTTAGTTTTGGGTATCGATACATCAGTTCGTTTTGGTAGGCCTAAGTTCTTGGTTCGAGTGCACATATTTGTTCCGTGTTTTGTTTGTTTTGTGTTCCGGACTGAAAATGGTAAGTCGGAAAATGTTGTCTTGTTTTAGTTGCAACAGTGACTCGCGATTGGAGGACTCTTGTCTGGTTCCTCCGATTGGGACTCCCCTATATGATTTATATTGTAAGTATGGCGTGGGTCCTATAACTTATAATGAGATATGGGTCCGCTATTGTAAGAAGGATGGTGTCCTTAGTTGGCCACTGCATGGTAGTTTTGAGCAAGAGATTCTCGACAATTTAGAAGCGAAATTGTTCAAGAAGAAAGCCCGGCCGGCAATGTTTGATTCCTTCCGTTATTGGCGGAAAGAATCCAAACAGAGAGAAATGAAAAGGTTGAAGAAAGAACAGAAAGAACAAGAAGAGTTAACTCTAGAGCAAGCGACTAAACAGTTGCAAGCTAACGAGTGTGAAAAGGTCATAGATGTAGCCATTAGAGAGCATAACCTAGCGATTGACAAGTGCTATCCTGCCTTGCCATCGAAAATGGCTAAGATATTGGAGGACTCCGAAAACGATCCTCTGCTGTCTTATCTGTTACGGTCACCTCCACCGTATGCACAAGGTGCTACGGCTCCGCTCGTCCCGAATGTTCAATTGCCGGTTGCTGGACAACCTGGTGCTCCTGCTCCTGTCCCTCAGAACCAAGTTCCTGTACTTCCTGTGGTGAATGTAAATGTTCCTACAGCTCCTCCTCTTCCTACACTGCCAACTCTCATACCTACCTCTGTACCTACTGCTCCAGAAGCTATTTTCCTCGATACTCCTACTGCTTCCTCATCTATTCCTACCTCCACTGCATTCTCTATGTCTGCGAGTGTACTAACTCCACTTTCTGTTCGTCGAAGAATCACTGATTCAGTTACTAATATGCTGTCTCCTATATATAAAACTCTGATTAAGACTCCTACTCCTGACTCTGTACAGAGACGGAGTCAGCTTCCTAGTACTGAGGAACGGGGAGTTTTAGACTCCACGGCTCTCAGATGGATTTCGAAGGGTAGAAGATATAGTACGAGAGATGTGTTAGACACATTTATGCAGTGGGGAGAACCAACGCAACGATACGTCTTTGATGAGATGTGCTCGTTGTTACGTGAAGAGATAGAAGAAGACGATGTCGAGTCAGATTTGGAAGATTTAATTAGGGTTCAAAAGGAGTTTGCTGCTGGAATGATAGTGGGTGAGAAAATAAAGCAAGCGATGGAACTCATTTTAAGTTTTAGGAATGATCCATCTCTTCGTTCTCCGAGAGATTTAGAGAAAGGTAAAATGAAGCTAAGTCGCCAATATCCTATGAGGGAAGTTCCTCCAATCTGGCGCGAAGCAGTGCCACGTGATGATAATGCTGGTATTGCAGGTGCTCCAGCGCAGTTCCAACGAGTGTGGATACACATTCCATGGAAACGAGCAGAAGTGTTAGCAGTGAAGCAGGCCTTGCCAGATCCGCGTAAGAATCCAGCCGGATATTACAAGGAATTAACACAGACAGTTGAGGCTTGTATAATGAACTTAGCCGACATTGATATGTTATTTGGTAACGTAGTTCCGCAACCAGTGTGGGCTAAAATTCGTAGAGAGGATCATCAGGCTGCTTTAGGTGGTGATTGGGCAGCTATCACTGCAGCAGATGGTCAACAAATAGGTGGTGCGAAACCCGAACCTTTGATCGCTAATCTGCCAGGTAGAATAATTGATCTAATGAAGACTCTGATGCCAGCATTGCGTGTTAATTGGGACAAGTTGTCAGTATGTAGGCAAAAGAAAGACGAAAGTGTCTCGGACTTCTTCACGAGGTTCGAAGAGACTTTTGTGGATCATAGTGGCCAGGACATGAGTACAGAAGGAGGGCAAAGATTGTTTGTCGATAAATTTGTGCATAATTTGTTACCTGAATTATGCAATAAATTAAAAGACTCAGAAAGTGCGTGGGCTGTATCTACGACAGCGCAAATACTTGCGACTGCACAGTACTACGAAAATAGAGATAAAGAGGAAAAGGAAAAATCAGAAAAGAAAACGAAAGATTTAAAAACTAAAGTTCTTTTGCAGCAGGCGTATCCGCCTCGCACGAACCAGACTAATACGCAGCAGAACTCATACCAAAGGACAGATTATAGTACATCAAGACCTCAATATCAATGGAATCAATGCGCGTACTGCAAGAAAGAGGGTCACTATAAAAATGAATGTCCGATCCTAGCGCAAAATAATGCAACAGCAGCTCAGAGAAGTCGTGGTGGTTTTGTGCAGAATTCTAGAGGACGAGGACGAGGTGCTATGCCTCCACAAACTAATGATCGTCCATCCAATCACTTTGATCAACGAAATGGACAATCTGTTCAGCAAAATAGATCTCAGCAATATCTTGTTGAAGATTATTGTGAAGTAGAAGAGGGTTTTCAACAAAATGGGTACTAGGACAGCCATGGACAGAGAGAGGGAGTAGTATCAGTTCCAGTGGATCAGAGTGGGCCTTATGTCGCAGTAGCAACATCAGGTGTAGTCGAACCGTTTCTGTTGGATACTGGTGCCGCAAAAAGTTCTATCATGCATGCGAAACTCCCTGGCGCACCTTTGTCTGGCTCAACAAATGTTTCCGTAGGTTTTTCAGGCGCCCCTGTGTACAATCCGATATCTGGTCCTTTGTCTATTTCTGTTGGACCGTGCCAATTGAAAGCACCCCTGATTTTGACGACAGGTTGTAATGAAAATCTGCTTGGTTTAGATTTGTTAAAACGACTATATGCGACATTGTACTGCTCTCCAGAAGGAGTACAGCTTACACTGGGTAAAAACATCATCTCTCCGATGTACTTGTCAATGGACGCACTCCCGCCGGAGCTCCGTTCACTCCCTGATTCTCTTTGGGCGACTGGTCCTAATGATGTAGGTCTCCTAGAAATTCCACCGTATGTAGTAACTTTGAAAGCAAATGTGAAATTTCCAAGAATTCCCCAGTATAAAATATCGAGTGAAGGTGAGCGTGCACTTTTATTGATTGTGCAAGACTTGATTAAGAAGGGTGTAGTTGAAGAAACTAGAGGAAATGTCTGTAACAGTCCTGTATTACCGATTCTGAAGCGAACTGACCCTACAAAACCTCCAGTTTATAGGTTTGTCATAGACCTTAGAGAAGTTAATAAGATTGTAATTCCGCAGTTTCCTGTAGTGCCAGACATTACTGCCTTGTTAACATTGATACCTGCTACAGCTACATGGTTCTCAGTTATAGACCTAAAGAATGCTTTCTTTAGCATTCCGATAGCCGAAGAGAGTAGGGATATTTTCGGCTTCTGTCTAGGAGGTCGCAGTTTCAGATTTAAACGCGCTCCACAAGGCTATTGTGAAAGTCCATCCATTTATAGTCAAGCTTTAAAAAGTCAGCTAGATTCTTTTGTCCTTCCTCCAGGTTCTGCCCTAGTACAATACGTAGACGATCTTTTAGTGGCTGCCGATGACAAGGAAACTTGCAAAGCAGCTACGATTTCGTTATTGCATCATTTGTCCAATTTGAATCATAAGGTGTCTCCTTCCAAGATGCAATACTGCTGCCAAGAAGTAACCTACCTAGGTCACCTCTTATCAAAGGAGGGAAGGAAGTTGACCCCAGAAAGAATAAAAGCAATTACGCAGATGAGTGTTCCACGCACACAGAGAGAAGTACGTGCCTTCCTAGGTATTACCTCTTACTGTAGGCAGTGGATCCCAAATTTTTCTCTTTTAGCAAAACCGTTGGTAGCTTTGACTGGGAAAAATGTTCCAAGTCCGGTGCCATGGTCTGATGAATGCCAAGAGAGTTTTACTGAATTACGAAAAGCATTGTGTTCAGCTCCTGTATTAGGTACACCTGATTACAGCAAGCCATTCACGCTCTACGTTCACGAAAGGGAAGGTTGCGCGTTGAGTGTTCTGACACAGAAATTTGGTGATAAACAACGCCCTTGTGCGTATTTTTCATCAACATTAGATCCGGTAGCCAGAGCGTTACCTAGTTGTTTGAGGGCTACAGCGGCAGCTGCAGCTTCCATTCGACAATCTGCTGGTTTGGTGATGAACAATATGCTAGTGGTCATGGTTCCTCATGCAGTGGATACACTCATGAACCGAACGAAGACTCAACACCTTACTAGTGCGAGATTATCTGGTTACGAGCTGACATTATTAGCGAGTCATATTCAGATCAAAAGATGCAATGTATTGAATCCAGCAACATTGTTGCCGACTGATCAAGAGTCGAGTGATTCCGAGCCACATGACTGTTATTTCAAAACGGAGGAAGAGACAAAAGGACGTATCGATTTAAAAGATACTCCCCTGTCCGACCCAGATGGTACGCTGTACGTGGACGGGTCATGTTTTAAATTGGAGAATGGTGATGTGACTGCTGCCTACGCGGTAACGACTTTGAAGACGATTGTGGAGACTGCAAGAGTGAGTCAGAATTCTGCCCAAGCTGCAGAATTAATAGCTCTAACGAGAGCGTGTGTTTTAGCTAAGGGAAAGAGAGTGAATGTGTTTACAGATAGTCAGTATGCATTTGGCGTGGCCCATAGTTTTGGCCGGTTGTGGAGAGAAAGAGGTTTCATTACGTCCCATGGGACTAAGATCCAACATGGTCAGCTAGTTAACGACTTGTTGGAATCTCTAACCTTGCCGACTGAAGTTGCGATTGTGAAGTGCAGTGCTCATAAAGCAATCACGGATGATGTTGGTCGTGGGAATTCCTTTGCTGATGAAACTGCTAAACAGACAGCTAGAGACACGATGAGTAGAATGTACGTTGCTACGTCTGCAAGATGGATTGCTGAGTCTGGAATGTGTGAGGACACTATGGAAAGTGTGAAAGAGATTCAGAAAGAAGCAACTGAGGAAGAGAAACGTGTATGGAGAGAAAGTACGGGCAAGTTGGACTCGAATGGATGTTGGATTGATTTGACAGAACAGCAGCGTTGGATGTTGCCTGATGCATATGTGCTTGCAGTAGTGACGATGGCGCATGGAGTGGCGCATATAAGTTCTAAAGGGATATGTAAGATGTTAGCTCCGGTTTGGAAGAATGAGGGAATCAGTAAGTGTGCAGAGAGAGTGGTGAAAAATTGTATGGTGTGCTTGATGCATAATCCTGGCAAGGGAACTCCAACTCCAGCTGGTCATTTCGCTCCTCCTTCCTGCCCCTTTGAAGTGATTCAGTTAGACTTCATTCACATGGAACGCTGCAACAATTTAAAATACGTCCTGGTGGTAGTTTGTGCTTTTTCCAGGTGGATAGAAGCATACCCATTAAAGGACAACACTGCTCTATCAACTGCCAAAATTCTTCTCAAGGAATTTTTTCCTAGGTTTGGAATGCCACGGATTGTATGGTCAGATAACGGAAGTGAGTTTATAGGGAAAGTTATGCAGAGTGTGTGTGCTGGTCTAGGAGTGAAACAAAAATTCCATAGTGCAAATCATCCCCAATCTGCTGGTTTAGTCGAGGGTTACAATGGCACTCTGAAGCTTAAGATAGCCAAAATACAAGCATCCACAGGTTTAGCCTGGCCAGACGCACTTCCTTTGGCCTTGTTATCAACGAGAGCAACAGTGCATTCTAGAATAGGGCTTTCTCCCTATGAGATTGTGTTTGGCCGCCCGGCAAATATCTGGGGTGTGCCAAGGCCTAAACAATTGTGCTCCATTGAATATCCTATGTTGATAGACTACCTTTACGACTTGACTGCTAAATTGAGTCTTATTCATCAACAGGTCTTCGATGCTTTGCCAAAACCTCCGGAGAGTCCAGGGCATCAGCTGAAACCCGGTGACCACGTGGTGGTCAGAAATTTTGCGAGGACAAAGAATCTTCAGCCTCGCTACATCGGCCCCTTCCAGGTCCTACTGGCAACGGGGACAGCTGTACGTGTCGCTGGCCGTAAACATTGGATTCACGCCTCTCATGTAAAGCGTGTTCCTTTGCCGCTGCCTTATGACGACTGGGTGAAGAAGGGAATTGGTGCCTCCGAAGCTGAAACAACTCCGAAATTTGTCCCTTTCAGCGATGCCGATTTGATTACTGACACTTTGAAACTTGACTCTCCTCCTGAAAAGACTCCTTTGAACACTGAACATTTGTCTCCAGCATCACAAGAAACTTTGCTATCTGCGAACTTAAACTCTGCAACAGCTGCTAGTAATACACTATTTTCCGATCAGACAGTACCAGCGAAGCAGAAATACAACCTTAGAAGCCATAAAAAGGACAAATAAAGCAGGCAACTGCATACTGTGATTTTTGATATATATATATATATATTGAACCTTTGCCTTCAGCCAGGAAGTTTGCTATTGTTTATTGTTTTTAAAATTGCCTTGCCGTCTGGGTAGCCGTAGGGTCGTGGCTGTGTGCCTAGTTTGAATTTGCAGGGGTCTGACACAAGGTCGATCTTTCTGTTGGTTCTGGGAACTCCCAGGGCTGATAGAGGCATTTTCATCTACGTACACATCATCAGTGGTCGCGAGCGGATTGTAGAAGATGGAGCTTCCTGCGCTGCAACGAAAGAATGTGATTTACGTTCGCAGAAACAAACTTAATAGAATTCTTCACAGCAAATGTTTCTTGATGCAATGTGCCGTTACATTTTTGATTGTTTTAGCAACATTGGTGGGTGGAATCGTCTTTAGCATAAATTTGATTTTTGTGCCAGTTTCTACAGTACCTCCCCTTGATCCTGCTATTTCTACTGTTTCCTCTATACACTCTTTTCACTCGTTTCCGGAACATGAGCAAGCCAGACGCTCAGAATTCATCAACAACACTTTTGTACAGCTCTTGCACCAACACCAACTGGTAGTTAACACTACAGACTGCTGGGTATGTGGCTTGATACCTCACACTATGGATAAAGGTATTCCATATCTGGTTTTGCCTTACAGCTATAATGGATCATTTCAGGCCTTCCAAACCATCTTTGCTTATGCCCTAGAAACTTATCCTCCACGTCCACCACGTTCCACTAAATATAACTCTGCTAACAAAGCTTTAGTCCAGGGAATTATTGACATGGTCAAGGACGTCAATAATACTCCATCATACCCTAGAGACGAATTGCGAGTATATTTAAGTTGGAATACTTCAGAGTATCGCCTTAGTTTAGGAGAAAGCAAGCGTAAAAGCTCAACTCCAATCTGGGTCGTACCTCACCGAGGTCAGGTCTGTTTGCAAGGTAATGGGAGAAATCCGAGAGCTCAGCTAGGGAGGAGTGAGTGCGTAGAGACTTATGTGTTTCCAGCTAACTCTTCCCCTGCCTTTCTTACTGCTAGGGGTACCTATTTCATTTGTCGAGACAGAGCTTATACATGGTTGCCTGCCGACTTCTCAGGATCATGTTATATTGCTCGATTATTGCCTCCGACATACACTGCTTCACCTGATTACCACAGAATAAGAGTAGCGAGAGGTGTCTTCAGCAAGGAAGATACCGCTGGTCAGGAAGCTGGAGACTTCTTCAAAGGCTTCCTTCCGTTCTGGGGACCTATGGCCAATAGTAGAAACATACGTCAGCTAACACGGGTAGTTGAATCTACTATTACTGAAACTGCTGGTGCCCTTAGCAATCTGACAGCTGAGCTTCAGGCGGATAGGCTCATGGCGTTGCAGAACCGTATGGTTCTAGACGTTATACTTGCAGATCGAGGTGGGGTATGCAGAATGATCCAATCGAGCTGCTGTGTCTTTATTCCTAATAATGCTCCAACAGTCTACGAGGCGATCTCTAAGTTGCACAAGATTTCGGACTCCATTCATGTAGACAAGGGAAACTGGTCCTTCATGGAGTGGTTTTGGACTCTGATCTCAGCGTGGGGATGGAAAGTTCTAATGGTCATTGGTGTCATCCTAGTATTCCTATTCTCATGTTGTCTGATTATCCAGTGTGGTCCTGCTCTGTGTAGTCTTTGTGCTACGACTTGTCTCAGAAAACCACCTGCGTTTGGAGAAAAGACACGAGAAAGGATGATGATACAACAACATGTCACTGACCTGATGAGCATAGAACTAGATTCTGACATAGACTGAGTAATTGCCTATGTAAGGGCAAAAGGAGGGTCTGAGGTTCCGTGACGGTTCCGTGACGACTTGAACCCGTGTTTTCAAGTTTGTCGGAAATACATAATATTGGTATCAGTGAACCGCAAATGATCCATTTAGTATATCCTAGTGTTTTCGCTACGCTACGAGCAAGAGCACTCCTTCCATTGACATATTTCTGATATACCCACGGCATCCATCTTAGATCATGGCCGCCATTTTGTGTTTCCTTGCCCTCACATATGCAATAGCCTCTGATCATTTCATTCACCCCACTTTGATTAAGGACACGTAGCCTTAGCCGGAGATTCACCTCTTACATGACACGTGCACCTTAAACCAGATCACGCTGTAGCTGCATGACTCGACAAAGGCTGCCTCCTCTGCCCGAGGCCAGTCTTGCCAAACTGGTCTTCGTGTCCATTGTACCTGATCATGATTAGGCGGCCGAAGCCGGTAGCCTTGCCCATTTACGACCCACAAACATCCCTTATCCCACTTTTCTATCTTCCACACCTGGCTCTGTTTCTTTCTTTCTGAATCTTTATTAGGGGGAGGTAACGAACTTTACGATGAGGCGGTCCGGGTCCTGAAAGCAATATTGACAGGGGATTGTGATGAACTAGTGGGAACCCCTCTTCGTAGATGTTTGGTATCAGATTTTATCGACGGTTCCTGTGTAACGTCAAATATTTATTGTTTAGAGACACAAAGGTTTGGGAATGTACCGACATGTGAAATATTTGCCTAGAGCACAATTTTTAGTATATAAGGAGCAACCCACTTTGTACAAATCGAACAGGCTCCTAGTTTCTGCCCGTGCGTAGATTCTGTGACTTCTGTGTCCCTGCAGTAATAAACCTTTGGTCTTTGACGCCACCATCGAGAAGCCCGTGTTTCTGTTCATTTGTGCACCAAGGCAGGTGGAACTCCGGGGTCTTTGGGTGTTGTACCCTGACACCTCTGGACGGAACCAAAAAGTCCAGAACTCCAGTAGGTGGTGGTGAGGTACGAGAGGAAAGCAGCACCAAACAGGTACAACCTTCTGTGAGCATTGCTGATCCAAACATCGATGATAGCAATCATGCAGAGAACTGCACAATTACAGTATTTTCGAACTTGGTCGAACTTTCACCTGATGTTGTAGACCAATTTTTTGCGAGTCTGTCTGAAATGATGTTCTCTCCAGTCAACGAGAATAACTCTTAAAAAAACAATGAGCACACAGCATTCCCTGAATTCTGAATTCGGCCTTCAGTTTTTGATAAAGCTACAGAAAATATTTGGAACTATTTTTCCCCTGAAAGCGAAAATATTTTTGTCCATTTTCCAAAATATTTACCTTTTTTTCGGCACATGGTACTCTGCTTAAAGTAGAACTATTCTTAGAGAACAGAGCTTCTATTTTTAGGATACTAGAGACAATATTTTACCTCAGCCTCTAGCACATATACAGCATTTTGTATTCACCCATACCCCTTTCTGGTTGATTACATTTCCTTAAAACATTTCACATTCTTGGGCTCACACCATTATAAGATGGCCACCGCTCTCGGTGTCCTCTTTCTATGTCTCCACCTTCGTGCGATTGCACTTCCGTATATACGGCATGGTTAATCACAGTCAGGTAGCGAAGGGCGTATGAAGTAGACGCGCGAGTCTACATCACTTTACCAGTAAGTTTAAACAACGTTGCATGTGAGCATTTTTATCGTTTGGGTCACCTTTCTGCGGCACCAGTGGTTCTCTTAATAATAATGGCGCTTAAAACGCTTATTTGTTAATCTCAGCATGTTAGTCACTGGAACCTTTCACCCTATTTAGGTGGTTGTAATTTTTATTTCTCGATCTGCTTTACACTCACCCTTTTTTACAATTGTGCACGACACGAAAATACATGAGGCTCTATCTTTTCTATTTCTACATCTAAGGGATTCAAGTACTGATTTTGGTTCACCTATCGATTTCACCATATGATTTCAGTCAATGTTACTAGACATTTTTTCGGAGGATCATACACATAGTATTTTTATCTTGCTTATAGAACACCCCTGATGAAGGACAGACCGTCCAAAATGCATTGGGTGACGATGTACCTGTATGTGTTGTACCAACTATGAAACGTGGATGTTATGGATTACAACCATTTGAAAAAATAATCAACACTCATGTGAAAATAACATGAAATAAATGAAGAAAGAATCCAACGCAGTTTTGGTTTAAAATTTATTGAAAGTCAATTTTGAAATAAAACGGGAATCGTTTTCATAGAGGTTGTGCTCAGGGAGCTGGCACTTACGCTAAGTGTCACGGACTGAACATTTATCTGAATGATGACACTGCTTGAAAAGCGTACAGTACCAACACTCATTTTCGTGTATTTACCATATACCATTTCAAATGCGAAATATGTATTTTGGGGTGGGTTGGAAAACACACATGCATCGTTAAATGTTTACTATTGCTTAGTTTTTTAGTAATGATAGACATTAATCCGTGGAGTGGGTGTTGTGTTTCTATCTAGGCAGAGATTTGCCCCCACATGCATCAAACTCCCGTTTTGCGTTTCCAAATTTGCGATTTTTACCGAATCGCAAATATGGATTCGCAAAACGGGATGCATCATAGAAAGTGCTAAATATTTCCGATTCTGTAAAAATCGCAATTTTTACCGAATCGCAAATATTATGCGAATTCAAAATTGCGAATTCCCTATTCCCATTGATTCCTATGGGCCAAAAGGCCCGTAGGAATCAATGGAAATTGCGAATTCGCAATTTTGAATTCGCAAATGTTGATGCATTCCATGGGTGCAGGGGGGGGGTCCAAAGGAGCCCCCTCTGCACCCCTGAAATATATTTTTAAATGGATGTTTCACACACACATGTCCTAAGGACATGTGTGTCTGTAACATGACATTGTTTAAAATGTAAATTAGAACATTTTAAACATTTTTCGCAATTTACCACGAGGTTCAACCTCGTGGTAATTTGCACTTCCAAACTTTGTATTCGCAATTTGATTTCAGAATGATGCATTGCATTTAAGGAATCGCAAATTTGCGATTCCTTAAATGCAATCGCATTCTGGATAGTCGCAAAATTAGCGATTTTCATCACAAAAAAATGATGCATCTGAAAAAGCATTTTTGGAATCGCAAACGGCCGATTTTAAGGAATCGCACCGTTTGCGACTTCAAAAATGCTTGATGCATGTGGGGGTCAATCTTTATGAGAACAGACGCATTTTGGAAGTATTCCTTCTTCGGTGTCTGTTCTTATAATGATTAAATCTCTGCTAAAACAAAGCCCAGTGAGTGCCGCTTTTCTTTTTTTTGATACAGGAGGAGACTGGAGCTTCTATATTCACATGGAGCCCTACCGTGATTCAGCACCCGTCCCCGGAGTGACTCGTGCTTGATGCAACACGAAGCGAGATATATATATATATATATATATATATATATATATATATATATATATGTTAAGTTCCTGGCGCAATCTTCATTTCTTGGAACACCAGAGTCGAAGCCCAAATACAGTTTTTAAGTGCTTAGGTTTATGTGGCGGAAAAACAACCCCTACGCGTTTCGAGGTAAGCCTACCTCTTGCTCACGGGTGGAGTGCAGGTAAACGCGCCAAACTTTTAAAGTGAAAGACAGTGTTTGCACAAACCACGTGATAGTAGACAATGAAGACATACTAGTAGTGCTACAATGTTACAACTACACCGCATTTAAATTAGACACATATTGATAATTGATGAATATTGTATCAAACAATACTGTGTAACAAGAAATTATATAAACAAAATTATATACAATGAATTTCTTGAAAATTGCAGTGTAACTCATATAAGACCAATCAGTTATAGGTCCAAAATGAGACGCCATCACATTGCGTTACAGAGGTGAAATGCGTTGCACCCGCATATATTATAAGATGATGGTTGTTATCAATATCGCACACAACATAGAAAAAGTCACACAATATTGGATCCATATTGCGCGTGTTTGAATTAATAGAAGATAACGCCCAAGTGGGCATACACCATCTGATGTGCTGTAGAAAGCGTGTTTGACAGTATCACCATATCCACACATAGCAGGCGCTCCAATTGAGGAAAACCACAAGGAAACTTTTCAACAGGGTTTAATGGCATTCTTGCAAGCATGTGGCAGTTCAAAAGCACCTCTTCAAACACATGTACGCCAGACGCGTTTCGGGACCTTTTCCCTTCATCTGCGGCATGTAGGAGTCACAGCTGCTAGCACTCAGGGTTACTGCGCACCTTTAGTAGAGCCTGCCTCACTGGCGTGGCGAAGCGCAATGCCTCATGGATGTCGTAGTCCGCCCCTTGTGTGCCAGCTGATGAAATAGTCCAAAATTATTTCCCCAGTGGGTAGAAAACGATGTTAAATGATTCCACATGCCACGCTTACACTGCCATCCTGGTAAGCGGGCATCGTCCTGCAACGAATGTCAGCTCACTTTCCTTTCCTGTTAGATTCCAAGCACCAAACGGCATCAGGACAAGAACCGCTGAATAAGCGGCGGGCTTTACCTCGCGACCGTAGCTGGCCGCTAAAATCCACACATAGCAGGCGCTCCAATTGAGGAAATCCACAAGGAAACTTTTCAACAGGGTTTAATGGCAATCTTGCAAGCATGTGGCAGTTCAAAAGCACCTCTTTAAACACATGTACGCCGGACGCGTTTCGGGACCTTTTCCCTTCATCTGCGGCGTGTAGGAGTCACAGCTGCTAGCACTCAGGGTTACTGCGCACCTTTAGTAGAGCCTGCCTCACTGGCGTGGCGAAGCGCAATGCCTCATGGATGTCGTAGTCCGCCCCTTGTGTGCCAGCTGATGAAATAGTCCAAAATTATTTCCCCAGTGGGTAGAAAACGATGTTAAATGATTCCACATGCCACGCTTACACTGCCATCCTGGTAAGCGGGCGTTGTCCTGCAACGAATGTCAGCTCACTTTCCTTTCCTGTTAGATTCCAAGCACCAAACGGCATCGGGACAGGAACCGCTGAATAAGCGGCGGGCTTTACCTCGCGACCGTAGCTGGCCGCTAAAATCCACACATAGCAGGCGCTCCAATTGAGGAAAACCACAAGGAAACTTTTCAACAGGGTTTAATGGCAATCTTGCAAGCATGTGGCAGTTCAAAAGCACCTCTTCAAACACATGTACGCCGGACGCGTTTCGGGACCTTTTCCCTTCATCTGCGGCGTGTAGGAGTCACAGCTGCTAGCACTCAGGGTTACTGCGCACCTTTAGTAGAGCCTGCCTCACTGGCGTGGCGAAGCGCAATGCCTCATTGATGTCGTAGTCCGCCCCTTGTGTGCCAGCTGATGAAATAGTCCAAAATTATTTCCCCAGTGGGTAGAAAACGATGTTAAATGATTCTACATGCCACGCTTACACTGCCATCCTGGTAAGCGGGCGTCGTCCTGCAACGAATGTCAGCTCACTTTCCTTTCCTGTTAGATTCCAAGCACCAAACGGCATCAGGACAGGAACCACTGAATAAGTGGCGGGCTTTACCTCGCGACAGTAGCTGGCTGCTAAAATCCACACATAGCAGGCGCTCCAATTGAGGAAAACCACAAGGAAACTTTTCAACAGGGTTTAATGGCAATCTTGCAAGCATGTGGCAGTTCAAACGCACCTCTTCAAACACATGTACGCCGGACGCGTTTCGGGACCTTTTCCCTTCATCTGCGGCGTGTAGGAGTCACAGCTGCTAGCACTCAGGGTTACTGCGCACCTTTAGTAGAGCCTGCCTCACTGGCGTGGCGAAGCGCAATGCCTCATGGATGTCGTAGTCCGCCCCTTGTGAGTAGGCATGGGCGGAAAATCCGTTCCGCTCGCGGATTTTGCGGATTTTCGGGAAATCCGCAATCCGCGAGATTTGCGAATTTCCTGCAAAATCCGCAAATCCGCGAGCAGCGGATTTTGCTCGCACTGCTCGCACTGTTCGCGTGAGTTCGCGCCCCGCGAATAAGTGCGAAATTGCAGAAATACGATTTAAGCAAAACTGAAAGTAACTACTTACCAGGTTCAAAAGTTCAGGCACATCATTAGTAGCCATTTCCTGTAGTGCTTCCTGAGGGGCCCCTCCAGAGTTCAGTTGCCAGTTGAAACTATTATGTGACCCTGCTCTGAACCTCAGAATAGTTACACATATGCCACAAAGGTCATGAATTACAGCTAAGGGAGACAAGCAGGAGCCAGGCTGGAAGTTAAAATCCATTAATCAGCCCCTAATTCATTATTGTCAGTTGGGGCAGGGCAGGTGTTGTAACTAATTTTGCAACAATGAAAGCACTTAGCAAGTGCAAAAGATCACTAATCAGGGCGCACTAAGGAAGCAGGTGCCAGCTAAAAAAATATTCTGTGACACATTAATCAGCCCCAAATTAATTCAGGTCACTTGAGGCAGGGAAGGTGTGCTTTGCTTTGCCGAAAATAATGTACACTGGACAACCAGAGGGTGTGGTGATGAAACAGAGGGTGGCATGGGTGGGCCAGAGGGTGGCATGAGTAGTCAGAGAGTGGCAGTGGTGACAGAGAGTGGCAGTGATGAAGAAGAGTGTCCCAAACAGGTTGGACACGTAGAAACAACAAGTTCGCAAAACTTGCGACCCGACAGGTAAGTTCGCAAATTGCGAAATTGTAAAAACCCTCGCGAACTGGCAGAAACACGGGCGAACACAAAAAAAAAAAAAAATCCGCAAATTCGCGGGAATTCGCGGATTTTGCGGATTGCGAGTTCGCAAATCCGCAAATTCGCGGATTGCCAATCCGCAAAATCCGCTCATGCTTACTTGTGAGCCAGCTGATGAAATAGTCCAAAATTATTTCCCCAGTGGGTAGAAAACGATGTTAAATGATTCCACATGCCACGCTTACACTGCCATCCTGGTAAGCGGGCGTCGTCCTGCAACGAATGTCAGCTCACTTTCCTTTCCTATTAGATTCCAAGCACCAAACGGCATCAGGACAGGAACCGCTGAATAAGCGGCGGGCTTTACCTCGCGACTGTAGCTGGCCGCTAAAATCCACACATAGCAGGCGCTACAATTGAGGAAAACCTCAAGGAAACTTTTCAACAGGGTTTAATGGCAATCTTGCAAGCATGTGGCAGTTCAAAAGCACCTCTTCAAACACATGTACGCCGGACGCGTTTCGGGACCTTTTCCCTTCATCTGCGGCGTGTAGGAGTCACAGCTGCTAGCACTCAGGGTTACTGCGCACCTTTAGTAGAGCCTGCCTCACTGGCGTGGCGAAGCGCAATGCCTCATGGATGTCGTAGTCCGCCCCTTGTGTATTTCATCAGCTGGCACACAAGGGGCGGACTACGACATCCATGAGGCATTGCGCTTCGCCACGCCAGTGAGGCAGGCTCTACTAAAGGTGCGCAGTAACCCTGAGTGCTAGCAGCTGTGACTCCTACACGCCGCAGATGAAGGGAAAAGGTCCTGAAACGCGTCCGGCGTACATGTGTTTGAAGAGGTGCTTTTGAACTGCCACATGCTTGCAAGATTGCCATTAAACCCTGATGAAAAGTTTCCTTGTGGTTTTCCTCAATTGGAGCGCCTGCTATGTGTGGATTTTAGCGGCCAGCTACGGTCGCGAGGTAAAGCCCGCCGCTTATTCAGCGGTTCCTGTCCTGATGCCGTTTGGTGCTTGGAATCTAACAGGAAAGGAAAGTGAGCTGACATTCGTTGCAGGACGACGCACGCTTACCAGGATGGCAGTGTAAGCGTGGCATGTGGAATCATTTAACATCGTTTTCTACCCACTGGGGAAATAATTTTGGACTATTTCATCAGCTGGCACACAAGGGGCGGACTACGACATCCATGAGGCATTGCACTTCGCCACGCCAGTGAGGCAGGCTCTACTAAAGGTGCGCAGTAACCCTGAGTGCTAGCAGCTGTGACTCCTACACGCCGCAGATGAAGGGAAAAGGTCCCGAAACGCGTCCGGCGTACATGTGTTTGAAGAGGTGCTTTTGAACTGCCACATGCTTGCAAGATTGCCATTAAACCCTGTTAAAAAGTTTCCTTGTGGTTTTCCTCAATTGGAGCGCCTGCTATGTGTGGATTTTAGCGGCCAGCTACGGTCGCGAGGTAAAGCCCGCCGCTTATTCAGCGGTTCCTGTCCTGATGCCGTTTGGTGCTTGGAATCTAACAGGAAAGGAAAGTGAGCTGACATTCGTTGCAGGACGACGCCCGCTTACCAGGATGGCAGTGTAAGCGTGGCATGTGGAATCATTTAACATCGTTTTCTACCCACTGGGGAAATAATTTTGGACTATTTCATCAGCTGGCACACAAGGGGCGGACTACGACATCCATGAGGCATTGTGCTTCGCCACGCCAGTGAGGCAGGCTCTACTAAAGGTGCGCAGTAACCCTGAGTGCTAGCAGCTGTGACTCCTACACGCTGCAGATGAAGGGAAAAGGTCCTGAAACGCGTCCGGCGTACATGTGTTTGAAGAGGTGCTTTTCAACTGCCACATGCTTGCAAGATTGCCATTAAACCCTGTTGAAAAGTTTCCTTGTGGTTTTCCTCAATTGGAGAACCTGCTATGTGTGGATTTTAGCAGCCAGCTACGGTCGCGAGGTAAAGCCCGCCGCTTATTCAGCGGTTCCTGTCCTGATGCCGTTTGGTGCTTGGAATCTAACAGGAAAGGAAAGTGAGCTGACATTCGTTGCAGGACGACGCCCGCTTACCAGGATGGCAGTGTAAGCATGGCATGTGGAATCATTTAACATCGTTTTCTACCCACTGGGGAAATAATTTTGGACTATTTCATCAGCTGGCACACAAGGGGCGGACTACGACATCCATGAGGTATTGCGCTTCGCCACGCCAGTGAGGCAGGCTCTACTAAAGGTGCGCAGTAACCCTGAGTGCTAGCAGCTGTGACTCCTACACGCCGCAGATGAAGGGAAAAGGTCCCGAAACTTGTCCGGCGTACATGTGTTTGAAGAGGTGCTTTTGAACTGCCACATGCTTGCAAGATTGCCATTAAACCCTGTTGAAAAGTTTCCTTGTGGTTTTCCTCAATTGGAGCGCCTGCTATGTGTGGATTTTAGCGGACAGCTACGGTCGCGAGGTAAAGCCCGCCGCTTATTCAGCGGTTCCTGTCCTGATGCCGTTTGGTGCTTGGAATCTAACAGGAAAGGAAAGTGAGCTGACATTCGTTGCAGGACGACGCCCGCTTACCAGGATGGCAGTGTAAGTGTGGCATGTGGAATCATTTAACATCGTTTTCTACCCACTGGGGAAATAATTTTGGACTATTTCATCAGCTGGCACACAAGGGGCGGACTACGACATCCATGAGGCATTACGCTTCACCACGCCAGTGAGGCAGGCTCTACTAAAGGTGCGCAGTAACCCTGAGTGCTAGCAGCTGTGACTCCTACACGCCGCAGATGAAGGGAAAAGGTCCCGAAACGCGTCCGGCGTACATGTGTTTGAAGAGGTGCTTTTGAACTGCCTCATGCTTGCAAGATTGCCATTAAACCCTGTTGAAAAGTTTCCTTGTGGTTTTCCTCAATTGGAGCGCCTGCTATGTGTGGATTTTACCGGCCAGCTACGGTCGTGAGGTAAAGCCCGCCGCTTATTCAGCGGTTCCTGTCCTGATGCCGTTTGGTGCTTGGAATCTAACAGGAAAGGAAAGTGAGCTGACATTTGTTGCAGGACGACGCCCGCTTACCAGGATGGCAGTGTAAGCGTGGCATGTGGAATCATTTAACATCGTTTTCTACCCACTGGGGAAATAATTTTGGACTATTTCATCAGCTGGCACACAAGGGGCGGACTACGACATCCATGAGGCATTTCGCTTCGCCACGCCAGTGAGGCAGGCTCTACTAAAGGTGCGCAGTAACCCTGAGTGCTAGCAGCTGTGACTCCTACACGCCGCAGATGAAGGGAAAAGGTCCCGAAACGCGTCCGGCGTACATGTGTTTGAAGACGTGCTTTTGAACTGCCACATGCTTGCTAGATTGCCATTAAACCCTGTTGAAAAGTTTCCTTGTGGTTTTCCTCAATTGGAGCGCCTGCTATGTGTGGATTTTAGCGGCCAGCTACGGTCGCGAGGTAAAGCCCGCCGCTTATTCAGCGGTTCCTGTCCTGATGCCGTTTGGTGCTTGGAATCTAACAGGAAAGGAAAGTGAGCTGACATTCGTTGCAGGACGACGCCCGCTTACCAGGATGGCAGTGTAAGCGTGGCATGTGGAATCATTTAACATCGTTTTCTACCCACTGGGGAAATAATTTTGGACTATTTCATCAGCTGGCACACAAGGGGCGGACTACGACATCCATGAGGCATTGCGCTTCGCCACGCCAGTTAGGCAGGCTCTACTAAAGGTGCGCAGTAACCCTGAGTGCTAGCAGCTGTGACTCCTACACGCCGCAGATGAAGGGAAAAGGTCCCGAAACGCGTCCGGCGTACATGTGTTTGAAGAGGTGCTTTTGAACTGCCACATGCTTGCAAGATTGCCATTAAACCCTGTTGAAAAGTTTCCTTGTGGTTTTCCTCAATTGGAGAACCTGCTATGTGTGGATTTTAGCGGCCAGCTACGGTCGCGAGGTAAAGCCCGCCGCTTATTCAGCGGTTCCTGTCCTGATGCCGTTTGGTGCTTGGAATCTAACAGGAAAGGAAAGTGAGCTGACATTCGTTGCAGGACGACGCCCGCTTACCAGGATGGCAGTGTAAGCGTGGAATGTGGAATCATTTAACATCGTTTTCTACCCACTGTGGAAATAATTTTGGACTATTTCATCAGCTGGCACACAAGGGGCGGACTACGACATCCATGAGGCATTGCGCTTCACCACGCCAGTGAGGCAGGCTCTACTAAAGGTGCGCAGTAACCCTGAGTGCTAGCAGCTGTGACTCCTACACGCCGCAGATGAAGGGAAAAGGTCCCGAAACGCGTCCGGCGTACATGTGTTTGAAGAGGTGCTTTTGGACTGCCAAATGCTTGCAAGATTGCCATTAAACCCTGTTGAAAAGTTTCCTTGTGGTTTTCCTCATTTGGAGCGCCTGCTATGTGTGGATATATATATATATATATATATATATATATATATATATATATATATATATATATATATATATATATATATAGAAGGTGTTTATTTATCTTCCCAGTGGTCTTCCCAATTTTGGGTGACTGGAAACGTGTGATGTTTAGCGGCCGCTCCCGGTCGCGGAAATGACCCACCCTACACAGTACGGGTCCCAGCCAGCACCTAACCGGCGCAACGGCAAGGAGGGAAGGAGGGTGAGTGCAGTGTCCAGGATTGCGCTCACCTTCAACATCGTTTGCAGCAACAAAGCACGGTGGCATACGGCCATCTTTCCACCTCTACCCACAGGGGATTAGAAACTGACAATTTGTTTTAATGGACCACGCTTCCCACATGGGATGAACTACCAAAGCACTACAACGCCCAGGAGGCCGCGGTGGCGGCCACGCCCCTTCAGGGGCAGGTGTTTAGCTTTCAATAAAGACAACAGCGAGCCCATTACTGGTATACAACACGCCACAGAAGAAGGGATGTGGTGATTCCCGAAACGCGTCTGGCGAACCTAATAGCTGAGGAGGTTTCCTGGTTTGTTTTTGCCATCAGCATGCTGTGAATAAAGAAGGTGTTTATTTATCTTCCCAGTGGTCTTTCCAATTTTGGGTGACTGGAAACGTGTGATGTTTAGCGGCCGCTCCCGGTCGCGGAAATGACCCACCCTGCACAGTACGGGTCCCAGCCAGCACCTAACCGGCACAACGGCAAGGAGGGAAGGAGGGTGAGTGCAGTGTCCAGGATTGCGCTCACCTTCAACATCGTTTGCAGCAACAAAGCACGGTGGCATACGGCCATCTTTCCACCTCTACCCACAGGGGATTAGAAACTGACAATTTGTTTTAATGGACCACGCTTCCCACATGGGATGAACTACCAAAGCACTACAACGCCCAGGAGGCCGCGGTGGCGGCCACGCCCCTTCAGGGGCAGGTGTTTAGCTTTCAATAAAGACAACAGCGAGCCCATTACTGGTATACAACACGCCACAGAAGAAGGGATGTGGTGATTCCCGAAACGCGTCTGGCGAACCTAATAGCTGAGGAGGTTTCCTGGTTTGTTTTTGCCATCAGCATGCTGTGAATAAAGAAGGTGTTTATTTATCTTCCCAGTGGTCTTTCCAATTTTGGGTGACTGGAAACGTGTGATATATATATATATATATATATATCACTGAAAAAACTATAAGTTTTAGGGGTGTTATAGTCAGCTGGACATTTCACTCATACAAAACATTGAAATTGCTCCTATATAGTTAGTTGTTTTAACTATATTTCGCGCACCCGCAATCCACTGCTGATGATGTCACCTATTACATCATTCATGACATGGTCAGTAACATCACTGATGACATCTCAAATGACATCACTGATCACATCACTTATGACATCATCAGTGAATGTGGTTTGCTTCGTTATTTAAATATGCATTACATATATATCAATTTGCATTGAAGAATGAGTGGATATATAAAAATAAATATTTGGATGGAGGATTTAGTAGCAGAATTTCAAAAGTTTTTTTAAATGCTAATTCCTAACTATATAAGGCCTGAAACCTATGTTTTTTTCAGTGAATTTGCAAGGTTTTTTAAATGCTAATTCCTAACTATATAAGGCCTGAAACCTATGGTTTTTTCACTTAATTTTCAAAGGTTTTTAAATGCTAATTCTTAACTATATAAGGCCTGAAACCTATGGTTTTCTTAGTGAATTTCAATGGTTTTTTAAATGCTAATTCCTAACTATATCAGGCCTGAAACCTATGGTTTTTTCATTGAATTTCGAAAGTTTTTTAAATGACAATTTTTAAATGTATTAATTGTTATTTTTTTATACTGATTTACTATATTTTTGCAGGCAGGTGTTCAGAGGGCATGCCCCCTTTTTACAACACTCTGCAGCGCAGCTTCATGGCGCTTACTGGAGATACCTGTTGGACTAGCTCCCTCTAGGGGACCTCTGGATTGAACAGGAATTAATTCCCGAACTTAAACTGTGCAGACACGCCCTGTAGAGTGTTCTAAATTGGGAGAGTGAGACAGTTGAAATTTTTTTAGAATTTACTACTACTTTTATTGAGATTTTGAATGTCCCGGTTATTGAAAGCACCAGTAATGAAGAAGTTTCTGTTGGAGGAGATGACATGAGGGATTTTTTTGATCAGTCTGTGGACGGCGAATTTCTCGAATGTTTGGAGACCATAGAATTCCAGGAATCATCTTTGCAGACTTTTGATGAGGAGATTCCTGATGATGTGATTGATGAGGAAATTCCTGATGATGACATGTTACTAGTTCTTTTAAATTATGAAAATTCAGAAGAATAAATTTATATTTAGAAATAAAAAATTGTTTGAGACATTATTCATTTTTATTTGTAATTCATGAGGTAGTAGCGAAGTGATTGTGGTATAAAGTGAGACTTATAGTATAGAGTACAACATTTTTGTGTTACATAGTAAGTTTACTCATAGTTACTTCCCTTCTCCCACTATATTTTCTCCAATGTGTATTTGACCTCTCTTCTTCGTCTCTTGCCTTCTTTCTCTCACTGTCTGTCTCTGATGCACCCTATCGCCGCCATTTTGTGTAGTTTCAGAAGAGAGAGAAATGTAATAGTTGAGAACGTGAAAAGGGGGCAGGGTAGAGTGCCCCCTGACCCCCTAGGCCTTCTCAGGGGGTCCCTGAAGGATCTGTTTCTGCTTTCCTGAGAGACTATGGTATGGGTTCCATATACCACAATACCTTGCGTTACAACATGCAAGATATCTACAGAGGAGACGGTGTACATTTCTCAGATGAGGGGAATAGAGTCTTTCTCTTGAATTTTAGACTCTGCATCGGTACCTACTTGTAGGTACTTAAATCACCCATATAACACAACAGCTCTTTTTAGAGCTACCCTACCTCTAAGCACTCCAAATTCTTATTTTACACTATTTTCTTTCTCTGTTTTTCCCTGTGGTACGCTCAGGGTACGCGTACCTGGAAACGTACATGGGAACGCACCCAGCGCTTACCCCTTGAAAACTTTAAAAAAAATAATTTTTTTGCCCTTCAGGGTCCTTCTAGGCCCCCCTCAGAAAACCTAGGGGGTCAGGGGTTGTCTACCCTGCCCCCTTTTAATCATTTCCCCCTTTTTTTTCACCTCTTGTGTCTTGATTCTACCGAGACGCAAGATGGCGGACTCTCCGGACTGTTTGGAATGTTGACAGACACCCAAGAGCCAATCAGCCTTCCGCTTGCGCACTTCCGTGGCACGCCGGGTGCGCTTACCGGTACGCGTACCCTGAGCGCTCGAAGCGAGCATATAGATATATACATTTTTTTGAAGTAAATTTTCGTAAAAACCACTGGAGCAATTTTCACCAAATATAGAAAAGGCACTTCTGCGTACCAGTCCCTACAATTTTACAAAGTTTGGTGTAATTCGATTCAGCGGTTCGGGCTGTAGCCGTGTCTGAACGTCCTATGGAAATTAACATGGGGAAAACACGTTTTGGGACCCCCTTTTTTCTCGGCCCCTGCATAACGAATCCCCCCGAAACTTCCAGGGAAGGAGCGGAGCGGAGCTGGCCTAAATTTTGGAAATTCGAAAATAAAAGAACGGTCACACTCCTTGTTCAAAAAGGAAGGTAATGTTTTAATATGAGTAGGTAGGTGCTGTTTGGTATACCCCACTGAGTATTGGGGTCCTGTAAACTCACTGTAGCATTATCCTGATTGAGGGTAACGTCCCCAAACGCACACAGTAAAGAAGATTGTAAGACTGTTGTAATTTGATTTGCACGAATAAAGTTTATTCAAAATTCTTTTTTGGTTATGTTTTCATTTTTCCAATCTTTTCTTTGTGATGTTGCAGTCACATCCAACCAATTATATACATTTTCTAATTATATGCCCAATGCATTTCGGGCACTAGGCCCTTCTTCAGGGGCTCGAAATTCTGTACAAACAAAGGAAGTATACATCAATATTCATGAACAATCACATATTCGTCACTCATAGTGATTTGCAATCTTTATGCATCATAATTAATGCCTTACACCACTGGTAAAACCTTATAACCCTCACGGTGCCTAGTAAAAAGATATATGGATGCATTTCAAATGAATGTTAAACAATAAATGTGTAAGTGAAACCGGTTAGCTCTGGGTGTGTTATGGAAACGCTGTGCATGTCATTGACAAGGTTCAAACTGAAGGAGATCTGCGTGTGTGCTTTAAATGAACGGGGTCCAAAAGTAAGGAAAACATAAATGAACCAAATACCTTAGAAGTCGAGCGTTAATGCGTCTCGTAGGCACGTATTTAATGTTCGATCCCTACTACATATCTGTAATACCAAAGTATGCCAATGAGAAAACAAATGTAATAATGAAGCTGTCGCCGCTATCTGGCTAAGCGCAAAATGTAAAAAACAGCACCTTAAAGCGTCATAGCGTCCATAAGGTGATTACGTATGGATAAGAACCCGAATGGATTCTGCGAAAGTAAACATGAGAATATCCCTATAAGTTACCAAGTAAACCAACAGTTAAAGGAAACCAAGAATATGCAATACGGAAGCTCCGTATCTTACCGAAATTAAGCGTCAGGCGCCGCCATTGCTTCAAAGTGTGCGTGACCCGGAAGTACACGCTGGTGGTGAGAGACGGATGTAAATACATCTGTTACGATAGATATCGACGGCTGACTCCCAGAATGGGTGCCGACATTGGAAGAAAGACTAGAACAAGGGCGTGTGAAAAAACGCGAGGGGGTCAAGAAAATGATAAATAAATGATTCATTACTCGACGCGAGGTGATAATGTGTGTAGAAGGTTAAAAATATGTGATTATCAGCAAAATGTGCAGTCTATATACACTGGTTATGGAAATGCTTTACGCCTCATCCAAAAAACAACTCTGTACAAGTCAGAAAATGAAGACTGGTTTACAGTACACATGGTCGTTATATTGAAGAACATGTCATAGAAAACAATATAAATCACACCGATCATTGAGTCCTTTCGGCTGAATGGTATTCAGAAAGCTCATCCAAAATATCTCCCTTCTCAATAAAGGTTGGCTGTTGTTTCTCCCCGGTAACATTACTGGTTGCTCCAAAATCAGGAATCTCACTTGACTGGCTGTGTGATTATGCGTGTTAAAATGGGCTGCCAAGGGGGATTTAACACTTTTGGTTCGTATGTTACTCTTGTGTTCTATTAGTCTTGTCTTGATTTTTCTTTCGGTTTTGACTACATATGCCAGGTAGGCATGAGCGAATTTTGCGGATCTCGCGTTCGCGAATTTTGCGGATTTGCGGATTCGCAATCCGCAAAATCCGCGAATTCCCGCGAATTTGCGGATTTTTTTTTTTTGTGTTCGCCCGTGTTTCTGCCAGTTCGCGAGGGTTTTGTACACTTTCGCAAATTGCGAACTTACCTGTCGGGTCGCAAGTTTCGCGAACTTGTTGTTTCTACGTGTCCAGCCTGTTTGGGACACTCTTCTTCATCACTGCCACTCTCTGTCACCACTGCCACTCTCTGACTACTCATGCCACCCTCTGGCCCACCCATGCCACCCTCTGTTTCATCACCACACCCTCTGGTTGTCCAGTGTACATTATTTTCGGCAAAGCAAAGCACACCTTCCCTGCCTCAAGTGACCTGAATTAATTTGGGGCTGATTAATGTGTCACAGAATATTTTTTTAGCTGGCACCTGCTTCCTTAGTGCGCCCTGATTAGTGATCTTTTGCACTTGCTAAGTGCTTTCATTGTTGCAAAATTAGTTAAAACACCTGCCCTGCCCCAACTGACAATAATGAATTAGGGGCTGATTAATGGATTTTAACTTCCAGCCTGGCTCCTGCTTGTCTCCCTTAGCTGTAATTCAGGACCTTTGTGGCATATGTGTAACTATTCTGAGGTTCAGAGCAGGGTCACATAATAGTTTCAACTGGCAACTGAACTCTGGAGGGGCCCCTCAGGAAGCACTACAGGAAATGGCTGCTAATGATGAGCCTGAACTTTTGAACCTGGTAAGTAGTTACTTTCAGTTTTGCTAGGATCGTATTTCTGCAATTTTGCACTTATTCGCGGGGCGCGAACTCAAGCGAACTCACGCGAACAGTGCGAGCAGTGCGAGCAAAATCCGCTGCTCGCGGATTTGCGGATTTTGCGGGAGATTCGCAAATCTCGCGGATTGCGGATTTCCCGAAAATCCGCAAAATCCGCGAGCGGAACGGATTTTCCGCCCACCCCTAATGCCAGGCCACATGGGCACTTAATCATATATATGACATTTCGACTATCGCACGTGGCGTTAACTTTCAATTTTATAGGTGTTCCTTGGCTGGGGTGTCGAAACTCCTTTCCTTTGATGATTGCGTTACAATTGCCACAGTTGTGGCAAGGTAACGTTCCTTTATATGTTTGTGTTTGAAAGTTTTGCTGTTGGTTTAACAGTTCTTTGATATTTTTTGAGCGTTGGGTGGCAAATCTTGGTGGCGAGGAAAATATACCATTGAAGTCTTCTTCTAACGACAGTAATGACCAATGTTTCAATAGAATTCTTTTGATATTATAACTCTAAGTGGAGTATTTGGAGATGAACACCATTCTTTCGTGATTGGTAGTTTTGTCTTTGGTTTTTAATAGAGTAGCTCTATCAACTTTTTTTGTCTTTTCCATTGCATCTTGAAGGATGCCTTGGGGATATCCTCGCTCTCTGAATTTGTCTATGGTGGTAATCATGCCTTTTTGGAAAGTATCTTCGGTCGATGAAATTCATTTGATACGGAGTAATTGGGAATACGGTAGGTGCTTTTTTAGAGAATGTTGATGGAAGCTTTGAAAGTGAAGTAGGTTGTTTCTATCGGTTGTTTTGGTGTATACACTTGTGTGCAGTTTTCCTTGATCTTTGGTAATCATTACATCCAAAAATGGTATTTGATTGGTATGTATCTGATGGGTAAATTGAATCCTGTCATTGATTATAGTCAGTCGTGATATGGCTTGGAGTAGTGACTGTTCAGATCCCCTCCATAGAATGAAAATATCATCTATTTATCTTTTGTACAAGATGAGATTGTCCGTCCAGTTTTTATTGTGTAATATATTGTCAAGTTCAAACCTGTGCATGAACAGATTTGAGTACGCCGGTGCCGCACAATTACCCATCGCGGTACCTGAGGATTGGATAAAGTATTCATTATTCCAACTGAAATAGCTGTGATAAAGAGTGAAATTTAGTAATTCCATGAGAAATACCATTACATTTTGATCCATTTCTGTGAGCATCAAAAATGACGCCACTGCTTCAGTTCCTAAATCATGTGGTATGGAAGTATATAATGATTGGACATCAATAGTACAAAGTAACATTTCTGTAGTGTATTCGGTTTTATGTTCTTCCAAAATGTTTTAAAAGTTTGTGGTATCTTTGATGTATGTGGACATTGTTTGTACTATGGGTTGTAGGTGTTTATCCAAATATCTTCCCACCGGTTCATGGATTGAATTAACTGTAGAGACAATCGGTCTACATGGAGGGTGTGTCGGATGTTTATGCACCTTAGGAATCATGTATATGTAGGGTTGTGCAGGATTCTGTTTTATTAAGTATTCTTTCTCTTTAGATCCAATGGTTCCGAGATTGATGGCTTTGTCAATAATCGTTGTGAGAATCTTCAAAAATTCCATCGTTGGGTCCTGATGAATTTTCAAATATATGTTTGTATCCATAATGTGCTCTTGTATTTTGGAGTTGTAGTACTCCGTAGCCATAATGACAAGGGCACCACCCTTATCGGCCTGTTTAATGGTAATAGAGGCGTTATTAGATACATTTCTCAAAATGTTGTATTCCTTTTTTGATAGATTTGTGGATTTTGATCTGGGTTTTTTGTATGTAGTTTCAATATCTTTCAAAATGACTTTCTCATAGGCATCCAATACTTTGTGACTTGTTGGAGGAATGAATTTGCTCTTATTTCTTAAACCCATCAAGGTGTCTCTGATTGGTTCCTGAGATGGTGGCATAATGTTGGTAAAAAAATGTCTTAGTCGTAACACTTTCATGAATTTATATACGCTTACTTGAGTGTCTAGAAGTTTAGATTGAAACGTAGATACGAACGAGGTGCTCTTTGTAGCACCTGTTTTTCTTGTTTTGAAATTTGGTATTTGGACAAGTTAATTACTAGGGTCTTTGACTCCTCGTATTCTTTGCTATTATATCTTGTGTTCTCCTTTCTTTTTCCCCTCCGGGTTCTTCTGGTCTTGGTTGGCCCGTCTCTAAAAAAGCCTCTGATGGTGTGCTTGTTTGCCTACTGTCACTTTGTGACTGTGTATTTGTTTGTTTACTACCAGATGTACTTGGTTTGTCCATGGGTTTATTCACATTAGCTTTGGACGGTAGATATCTTTTGTGTTGTGAATCATCAGAAGATGATGTTTCATCGGTTGATCTGGTGAAAGAAGATTTTTGTTGTCTGCATTTAGCGTATATGTCAGCCCAACTGTACACTTCCCCTAGTTTGTAGTCTAATGAATCTCGTTTGAATTTTCTAATTTTTCGTTCGTTTATATCCTTATTGTAATTGTCTAATTGTGTATTGATGTCCTTAAGTGTTTCATCCATTTCTTCTTTAGTAAGCATTTGACTGTGTTCAGTTTTGAGTTGTATTGTTTCTTGTGTTAGTTCCTGAATGAGCTTGGCTAATTCCTCTATGATTAATAATATCAAATCCAAAGAACATTTGTTCAATATGTCTTGCCATTTTTCGGTGAATTTCGAATTGTTTTTACATAGAGTTGATTTGAGAGCAATGCGAAGTCCCCTTGGGATCCTTTGAACCTTGTGGTATTTTATGAGCGTACTTGCGTGTAATCTTTGGTTTACCGTTTTCTTTGACATGTACAACAGTTGTTTAATGATGCTTTGTTTAGACCCTTTGTTTGTTGTCAGAGTTTCTGTTTCCTGAATTAATGAATAAATGCGTTGTGTATCCTCCTCTGAGAATCTAAAAGTTTCTGCCCTTTGGTCAGTTATGTTTGCTGCGTCCTCTAAATCCATGGTAAGAGTGGGTGCGTAGTTCCTTTACTCAGAAAGGGTTATGAAATTCGAAAATGAAAGAACGGTCGCACTCCTTGTTCAAAAAGGAAGGTAATGTTTTAATATGAGTAGGTAGGTGCTGTTTGGTATACCCCACTGAGTATTGGGGTCCTGTAAACTCACTGTAGCATTATCCTGATTGAGGGTAACGTCCCCAAACGCACACAGTAAAGAAGATTGTAAGACTGTTGTAATTTGATTTGCACGAATAAAGTTTATTCAAAGTTCTATTTTGGTTATGTTTTCATTTTTCCAATCTTTTCTTTGTGATGTTGCAGTCACAATTATATACATTTTCTAATTATATGCCCAATGCATTTCGGGCACTAGGCCCTTCTTCAGGGGCTCGAAATTCTGTACAAACAAAGGAAGTATACATCAATATTCATGAACAATCACATATTCGTCAATCATAGTGATTTGCAATCTTTATGCATCATAATTAATGCCTTACACCACTGGTAAAACCTTATAACCCTCACGGTGCCTAGTAAAAAGATATATGGATGCATTTCAAATGAATGTCAAACAATAAATGTGTAAGTGAAACCGGTTAGCTCTGGGTGTGTTACGGAAACGCTGTGCATGTCATTGACAAGGTTCAAACTGAAGGAGATCTGCGTGTGTGCTTTAAATGAACGGGGTCCAAAAAGTAAGGAAAACATAAATGAACAGCGTTAATGCGTCTCGTAGGCACGTATTTAATGTTCGATCCCCAGTACATATCTGTAATACCAAAGTATGCCAATGAGAAAACAAATATAATAATGAAGCTGTCGCCGCTATCTGGCTAAGCGCAAAATGTAAAAAACAGTACCTTAAAGCGTCATAGCGTCCATAAGGTGATTACGTAGGGATAAGAACCTGAATGGATTCTGCGAAAGTAAACATGAGAATATCCCTATAAGTTACCAAGTAAACCAACAGTTAAAGGAATCCAAGAATATGCAATACGGAAAACAACACGCAAATTTCTCAACCAGCGCCAAAGGTATTCCCAATAGAATGTTGCGGATTTCCTATGGAAACTAGGTTCTAACTATATATACCTACTGGCGACCGCCAGTAGGTAATATATATATATATATTTTTTTTATACTGGTGGTTATAGTTAGAACCTAGTTTCCATAGGAAAAACATTTTTTGATTTGCTAATAACTTTGGTGTGTTTTGATGAATCTTCATGAAATTCTCCCCAAAAAATGTCTATCCAGGTCAGCTCCTATACTGAAAGTTTGATGGTGATTCGTCAAGCGGGGGAAAAAGGGGGGGTCCCAAAAAGTGTTTTCTCCATGTTAATTTCCATAGGAAAGTTTAGCCAAAGCTACAGCCCAAACTGCTGAACGGAATTACACTTAATTTTGAAAAAAGGTAGCGCTTGATTAAGAAAGCAACCTTTTTTTTAAATGGTGTAAATCCATTCAGTAGTTGCTGCGAATTTTTTTTAAAAAAACAATTTCCCATAGGAAACTACAGCCCGAACTGCTGAACGGAATTACACCACATTTGGCAAAAAGGTATTGTTTGGCTCAGAAAGCGACCTTTTTAAAAATGGTGTAAATCCGTTCAGTAGTTGTTGCGGTGCTTAATTTGAGCTGGTGCTTTCAGGTGCTCAGCACCGGCACTTCTTTCACAGGGCCGGGGCTACAATTTCTGACCCTGCAGGTGGTAGTCTCAATATTAATTGTTCAAATTCAAAATAGAAAGAATAGCATACATTGCATGGTGACTGGCTGGTAAATGTTCATAGACAGGCCAGCATATGCCTGTCTAGGCAGGCATGATTGTGTATCGCAACGTTAGTGATGATGTCATCACGCCAATCACAAATCCAAGAAGTCATTGACAAACTATGGCTTGCATTCTATTCCCCAAGTCTGCTGCACCCTGCCACTGCCTGAGCCTAAGCCTCCCATTGGATAATTGTAGCTGGGGGCTGGCTCATGACGGAGATGAGGCAAGGAATCTGCGAGAGCGCATTTGAAACTTGGGAGTGAGGGCTCTTGAGGAAGAATAAACAAAAGTAAGTGTGGACTTTCCACTTGCTGCGTAGCCAGAGTAGCATATCCTGCAGCCCTGCATTGCTGCTATCCTCAACGTGCACGATGCGGCTGTGGACAACACAACTTTTGCGGGCCATGGCGTCACCTGTAGAATCTGTGCGCTGCACTGCAGCATGGTAATTGCTGAGGGTGCGTAAGTCCAGTAGGCACCACAGCCATACTTACTGGCATTGGTGGCATTACGGCTGGGGACAATGCCTGTGCTGTAGCAGGCAGGGTCACAGCAAGTTGAGCAGTGGATGCTGATACCGTCACCATCCCTGGACCTACTAATTACAGGGAGCACTAGCAGGGACATCACATGTTGTGCTCGAGCAGCCATCTGTTCCACAATAAACCCAGTCATACCACACTGATTAATATATGCATAAAAAGATTTTCATTTGGTGTACATTTTGTTTTTACACTCGGTGTAGGTAAGAAAGTAAAACATGCCATCTTTCACTTCTTTAGGAATGACAAAAGGAAAACGCAGAGTTACAAAATTGCAGGGACATGTACAAGGGTCACAGGCATCAGCAGTGTTATAGATGAGAGAGAGAGCAGGAGTAAAGAGAAGAAGGAAACAACAGGAGAGGAGAGAGATAAGACATAGCTAAGTAGAAGAAAGGGAGAGCAAATCAGATACAAGGAGAAAGCAGCCATCATATGAAGAGAGCATTAAGAAGAGGGAATATAGAATGAAAGGATGTAGAGGACAGGACAGAGGAAACAAAGCAGACAAATGATAAAATGGAGACACAGCTAATCACTGCCAAAAGAGTGATAGTAAATAGCCAAGATCGAGGGGAGAGAGAGCAGAGCATGGATAAAAGTGAAGGGAAAAAAAGGGCAGGGTTAGAATGAATAGAGGGCAAATCAGAAATACAGGGAATAAGGTAACACACCAGGAGTGACAAAGATGATAGAAAATAATTAGAGAGGTAAGAGGATAGACTCTTAGAGCAAAGACTTAAGGGACAGACAACAGATCAAGTTAGAAGATAGAGACTGAGGTAGTGAGAGTGTTGAAAGTGGGGCGCACCGGAGGAAGTGAGCTGTGGCCTCCTTGGCAAAATTTTAAGGACCTGCACTTCTTTTTAGACAAGTTAAGCACTGAGTTGTTGAGAAATATCGATATCTAGAGGCGCAGTGGATCCGCGGACCCTCCCGACCATGAGCTTTATTCTAATTGGCTGTCAACACTTAAAACCAGGAATTGTTGGCTGCCATCTTGTGACTCAGTAGAACCAAGTCACAAGAAAACAGTGAAAACAAACACGAAAAACAAGAAAAGGGGGAAGGATAGAAACACCCGGACCCCCCAGGGACAAATAAAGTATTTTGTTTTTAAAAAAATCGACAGGGCTTTGCGCTGGGGTAGCGAATACGGCCAAGAAAATTAAAAAAAATGAAGCACAGGCTCAGGCGCTTTTTTGTATTGAAGCCCCCGGGTGGCCAAGGTCCTGGGCACTGAAAACAATGTGTGGGGGGTCCAATCTCCCCCACACTGCCTCAGGGACCACCACCTTGATTTATGAGTTGCGGAGGGCACACAGCCCCCCCCCGCAGATCCGTGTACCGCCACCCTGGGGCTCATTTTTAAATGTGTGGGGGAGCCTCCACCCATGGGACTTTTATTAATTAAACACTCTGTGCGTGAGTTCTCTCTCACGCAGCTCCTCACTGCAACATATAGAGATCAGAATTGCGGCATGCAGGGTGAGGAGCTGAGAGCCTGCGTACTGAGGGAGGGTTGCCCCGAGTGAATATGGAATCTGTTCAGGCTGACCTGGAGTTTCCTGGTGCCATGGTCTTTACATATAGATTGGCACGGGCCATCACCCCACACACAGATTGGCGTGGGTCGCGCTGAACACATAACTCGGAACAAGTAACATGAGCTCATTGGCACTGGAGCTGACACGCTGCATCTGCCCCAACTGCGACTCTCACTAGAGCAGCGGCGAGGATATGGCAGCCTAGTAGCAACCCCTTATGCTTGTCGCGGCACCGGAGTGGTGCAATAAAGAGCACGGCCCGCTCCCACATTTCTGCACTGACATGTGCCGTCTATGGAAATTGAAATAAACAATAGCTGTGAAGAACACTATCAGAGTTCAACGAGTGAGCAAACTGGGTGTATTGCCCCAGACATTTTGGATACCCTCCACTGAAATTGGCCTCGGGAGGGATCCCATGCAGCCCCCTTCCCGTTTTAAAAAACTGTGAAAGAAGGTGGGCCACACATCGCTGCCGAGGCCATGCCCCCTAACTGCAGCACTTAGCAAATGCACCCCCTGCCTCATTGTAGGTGGGTTAATTCATTTCTCTTGAATACTGAGGGTCCCTAGGAGCCAACTAGCCCACCAGGTACCTCCAGTATGTGCCAGGGAGCTGCATTGCAGCAAGGTGTTCAGAGGCCATGTCCCTTTTTACACCTCTCTGCACTGCAGCTCTGTGGTGCTTACTGGAGGTACCTGGTGTGCTAGTTGTCCCCCCGGGACCCTCAGTACTCAAGGGGAAAGTTTCCCCCAATATACAACATGTCAGGGGGCGCATTTGCACAGTGGTGCACGGAGGGGGCTGGGCCTGACATACCAAATGTGCAACTAACTATAACGCCCCTGAAACCTATGTTTTTTTCAGTGAATTTCTAAGGTTTTTTAAATGCTAATTTTTAACTGTAACGTGCCTGAAACCTATGGATTTTTCAGTGAATTATATATATATATATATATATATATATATATATATATATATATATATATATATATATAGAGAGAGAGAGAGAGAGAGACATAGTTATAAACATATATATAGTTATAAACATATACTAAATTATAAACAACTCTAAGATAGAAGATACAGCAGTAAGATTGATCACGACTTATAGTTGTATTGAGAAAAAAGTTAGGAATATTCTGAAGTCCAGCTGGCCTATATTTAAAACTGATGTGATTGTATTTGCTGTGTTTTTAACTAGAAGTACTTACACTCTCCCCTGGGCACTAGCGCGGTGCAGGTGAAAACGCTGCCGCGGCTAAGTTGACTGTGTCGCCGCCATCCTCGGGACACTGAGGCCACGCCCACAAACACTTAGGCCACGCCCCCTCTCCCTATTTAATATGTGCATTTTCCGGAAGCGCAGCGGGCGCGCCTAAGGCGAGCCCATCTGCGCCCGTCCGCGACCACACCGTGACCGGGGCCGGGCATGCTGGCGGTGAGACTGCACATAAAGATAGAATCGTCTGGTCGCGTGAAATCTTATGGTCTCTAAATACCTTGGCCGACACCTGTACTCACAGCACTGACCTTGGGTCCTCCACTCTCCCCTATGTCTGTAAGACCTGCGGGTTACGATTAGGTACTCCGGTCGGCAGGAGGTCTGAAGGGTCCATTAAACCCAAGCCTCCGTTCAGTAAAGACCTTAGAGCGGGACTATTGAATTGTAGATCCCTCGCAAAACTTGCAGACGACATCTGGCTTCTTTTGGAAGGGCACCAGTGGGATGTGTTTTTTCTAACAGAAACTTGGCTCAATGATAATAACATGACCGCCATTGCACTGGCTATCCCCCCTGGGTATAAAATATGTTTCTCCAACCGGCTAGGTGATAAAAAAGGAGGGGGAGAGGCTGTCATATTCAAAGAACAGCTCACACTCACCTCCTCTGCCCCCACGTCCAATGAGGGTCTAGAGGGACTACACCTTTGTTTTCAGGTGGGAGCTCAGCTATCTTTAGCGGGATTAGTTATTTACCGCCCTCCGGGGGGGAAGAGCCCATCCTGACCACTCTGATGGATATCATCATCCAGAGTTCCCTCCTTCACCCTCAGTTTCTTGTTGTCGGGGATTTTAATATTCACATGGACAGGGTAGATTGTTCCTCAGCAGATTTACTGAGGTCTACACTGAATTCAGCCAACCTTAGACTCATTAACGAGGGCCCCACACATAGAGCGGGCCACACGCTCGACCTAATATTTTCCAACATCATTAATGTGATGGCAGACACACCGTTACCCCTGATATGGTCAGACCATTCTCTGATACCATTTCAACTTAAAGTAAGGCTGACAAACCTGTGTCAAGCAAGCGCTCTTTCATGAAGAGACAATGGAGCAAGCTGGTCCCCGCCATTATGGGACCAGCTCTTGCTGAGAACCCTCCGACCCTTACTTCCAATGCTGACACTGACGCCCAGCTACTTAATGACTGGATCGGGAACATGATAACATCTATTGCCCCGGCAACAGCCGCAATATCTAAACGAGACTCCCCATCTGCTCCTTGGTTTTCTCAGGAGCTCAGATTGCAAAAATCGGACTGCAAAAGGATGGAGCGACTTTGGAGGCTAAATTATGAACCTGTAGAGAAGGCTCGCTATAAGGAAGCATCGAAAAAATTGCATAAAGCCATTAGAAAAGCAAAAAAACAGTTCTATGCCAACTCGATTCATCAAGCTGAACATTCAAGTAAAGAAACCTTTAAAATAGTTCAGTCTTTCTTCAAACCTGTGTGCGTCGAGAGGGCAGTTCCCCCGTCGATCTCGTTCTGCAACAGCATCTCTGACTTTTTTGACTCTAAAATTAACAAGCATTTGCAATGCATAAGGTCTCGCATTAGGAAAGTTTGAGCTATTGGTATTGTAAATGACACATTTTTTATTTATGTGTTGGTTTTGAAAATAGCAAAAATAATAGCTTTGTCATTTACAATGCCAATAGTTATAACTTGTGACACCTATAGCATTTGTAATGCAATATGTGTTGTATTCAAGTGACTTAGCTGTATTGATATTACAAATAACAATGGCTTTTAATTTTTTTATAATTAATACTTAATTAAAAGTTATTGTAATTTATAATGGCAATAGCTTAAACTTTTGTAAATAACTTTTGTGAAGAATATGTTCAGTGTATTTTATTGTGACGAAAATCCAAGAACAGAAGTGAAATACTAACCTCTTTTTGTGACATTTGTAATAAAGCTTGAAACATTGAGAGAACATATTTGACCCAGTTGTTGTTGAATGGTTGCACAGATTTATGCTGTGGTGGCGCGGAGTGATGTTGTGATGGCGACTAGTGATGCTGTGGCATTCAATGATCCTGTGGTAGCGCATAGTGATGTTGTTGTGCCCCTTAGTGATGCTGTGGTGGTGCTGAGTGATGCTGTGGTGATGCGATAGATAGAGTGAGTGGGATAGATAGATAGAGTGAGGGCGATAGATAGAGTGAGGGCGATAGATAGAGTGAAGGTGATAGAGAGATCGATAGATAGGTAGGTAGACAGATAGATAGGTAGATAGATAGATAGATAGATAGATAGATAGATAGATATATAGATAGATAGATAGATAGATAGATAGATAGATAGATAGATAGATAGATAGATAGATAGATAGATAGATAGATAGATAGATAGATAGATAGATAGATAGATAGATAGATAGATAGATAGATAGATAGAGCGAGGGAGATAGATATATAGTGAGGGCAATAGATAGATAGAGTGAGGGCGATAGATAGATAGAGTGAGGGCGATAGATAGAGTGAAGGTGATAGATAGATCGATAGATCGATAGAAAGGTAGATAGATAGATAGAGTGAGGGCGATAGATAGTGAGGGCAATAGATAGATAGAGTGAGGGCAATAGCAAGATAGAGTGAGGGCAATAGCAAGATAGAGTGAGGGCGATAGATAGATAGAGTGAGGGCGATAGATATATAGAGTGAGGGCGATAGATAGATAGAGTGAGGGCGATAGATAGAGTGAGGGCGATAGATAGAGTGAGGGCGATAGATAGAGTGAGGGCGACAGATAGAGTGAGGGCGATAGATAGATAGAGTGAGGGCGATAGATAGATAGAGTGAGGGCGATAGATAGACAGATAGAGTGAGGGCGATAGATAGACAGATAGAGTGAGGGCGATAGATAGACAGATAGAGTGAGGGCGATAGATATATAGACAGATAGAGTGAGGGCGATAGATCGATAGACAGATAAAGTGAGGGTGATAGATCGATAGACAGATAGAGTGAGATAGATAGATAGATAGATAGATAGATAGATAGATAGATAGATAGATAGATAGATAGATAGATAGATAGATAGATAGATAGATAGATAGATAGAGTGAGGGAGATGGATAGATAGATAGATAGATAGATAGATAGATAGATAGATAGATAGATAGATAGATAGATAGATAGATAGATAGATAGATAGATAGATAGATAGATAGATAGATAGAGTGAGGGCAATAGCAAGATAGAGTGAGGGCGATAGATAGATAGAGTGAGGGCGATAGATAGAGTGAGGGCGATAGATAGAGTGAGGGCGATAGATAGAGGGCGATAGATAGATAGAGTGAGGGCGATAGATAGATAGATAGATAGATAGATAGATAGATAGATAGATAGATAGATAGATAGATAGATAGATAGATAGATAGATAGATAGATAGATAGATAGATAGAGTGAGGGAGATAGATAGATAGATAGATAGATAGATAGATAGATAGATAGATAGATAGATAGATAGATAGATAGATAGATAGATAGATAGATAGATAGATAGATAGATAGATAGATAGATAGATAGAGTGAGGGTGATAGCAAGATAGAGTGAAGGCAATAGCAAGATAGAGTGAGGACGATAGATAGATAGAGTGAGGGCGATAGATAGATAGAGTGAGGGCGATAGAAAGATAGAGTGAGGGCGATAGATAGACAGATAGAGTGAGGGCGAAAGCTAGATAGACAGATAGAGTGAGGGCGATAGATAGATAGACTGATAGAGTGAGGGCGATAGATAGATAGACAGATAGAGTGAGGGCGATAGATGGATAGACAGATAGAGTGAGGGTGATAGATCAATAGACAGATAGAGTGAAAGTGAGGGAGATAGATCGATAGACAGAGTGAGGGTGATAGATCGATAGACAGATAGAGTGAGGGAGATAGATCGATAGACAGATAGAATGAGGGAGATAGATAGATAGAGTGAGGGCGATAGATAGATAGATAGATAGATAGAGTGAGGGCGGTAGATAGATAGATAGATAGATAGATGGATAGATAGATAGTTGTGTGTGTGGTTGTGGTTGTGTGTGCGTGGTTGTGTGTGTGTGGTTGTGTGTGTTATGCTTTGTTTTGCTATGCTATGTTTTGTTATGCTAAGCTATCTTTTGTTGTGTTTGGTATGCTATGCTATGTTTTGCTAGGCTATGATATGTTTTGTTTTGCTATGTTTTGTTGTGTTTTGTTAAGCTATGCTATGTTTTGTTGTGTTTTGCTATGTTTTGTTATGCTATGTGTTGTTGTGTTTTGTTATGCTATGTTTTTTTTGCTATCCTATGCTTTGTTTTGTTATACTATGCAATGCTTTGTTGTGTTTTGCTAAGCTATGCTATGTTTTGTTGTGTTTTGCTGTTTTGTTATGCTATGTGTTGTTGTGTTTTGTTTTGCTATGCTATGTTTTGTTATGCTATGTTTTGTTATGCTATGCTATGTTTTGCTATCCTATGCTTTGTTTTGTTAAGCTATGCTATGTTTTGTTGTGTTTGTTATGCTATGCTATGCTTTGTTATGCTATGCTATGTTTTGTTGTGTTTTGCTATGCTATGCTTTGTTTTGCTATGCTATGTTTTGTTATGCTATGCTATGCTTTGCTATGCTAAGCTATATGTTGCGTTTTATTATGCTATGCTTTGTTTTGCTATGCTATGTTTTGTTATGCTATGCTATGCTATGTTTTGTTGTGTTTGATATGCTATTGTATGTTTTGTTTTGCTGGGCTATGTTTTGTTGTGTTTTGTTAAGCTATGCTATGTTTTGTTATGTTTTGTTATGTTTTGTTATGCTATGCGTTGTTGTGTTTTGTTATGCTATGTTTTGTCATGTTATGCAATGTTTTGTTATGCTATGCTAAGTTTTGTTTTTCTATTCTATGCTTTGTTTTGTTATGCTATGCTCTGTTTAGTTTTGCTATCCTATGCTTTGTTTTGTTATGCTATGCTATGTTTTGTTGTGTTTTGTTATGCTATGCTATGTTTTGTTGTGTTTTGATATGCTATGCTTTGTTATGCTATTATTTGTTATGCTATGCTGTATTTTGTTGTGTTTTATTATGCTATGCTTTGTTTTGCTATGCTATGCTTTGTTATGCTATGCTTTGTTATGCTATGTTTTGTTATTCTATGCCAATCATTGTTTTGTTAGGATATGCTATGTTGTGTTTTGTTATGCTATGCTATGTTGTATTTTGTTATGCTATGCTATGTTTGGTTGTGTTTTGTTATGCTATGCTATGTTTTGTTGTGTGTTGCTGTTTTGTTATGCTATGCTTTGTTTTAAGTTAGGTTATGGTATGCTTGTTATGTTATGCTATGTTTTGTTCTGCTATGTGTTGTTGTGTTTTGTTATGCTATGTTTTGTTATGTTATGCTATGTTTTGTTATGTTATGCTATATTTTGTTATGCTATGCTATGTTTTGTTTTGCTATCCTATGCTTTGTTTTGTTATGCTATATTTAGTTTTGCTATCCTATGCTTTGTTTTGTTATGCTATGCTATGCTCTGTTTTGTTATGCTATGCTATGTTTAGTTTTGCTATCCTATGCTTTGTTTTGTTATGCTATGCTATGTTTTGTTGTGTTTTGCTATGATTTGTTATGCTATGCTATGTTTTGTTGTGTTTTATTATGCTATGCTTTGTTTTGCTATGCTGTTTTGTTATGCTATGTTTTGTTATGCTATGCTATGCTTTGTTATACTATGTTTTGTTATGCTAAGCTTTGTTTTGTTATGCTATGCTATGTTGTGTTTTGTTATGCTATGCCATGTTTCGTTGTGTTTTCTTATGCTATACTATGTTTTGCTATGCTTTGCAATGCTGTGTTTTGTTATGTATGCTATGTTTTGTTGTGTTTAGTTATGCTATGCTATATTTTGTTGTGTTTTGCTATGTTTTGTTATGCTATGCTTTGTTTTAAGTTATGTTATGCTATGCTTTGTTATGTTATGCTATGTTTTGTTCTGCTATGTGTTGTTGTGTTTTGTTCTGCTATGTTTTGTTATGTTATGCTATGTTTTGTTATGCTATGCTATGTTTAGTTTTGCTATCCTATGCTTTGTTTTGTTATGCTATGCTATGTTTTGTTGTGTTTTGCTATGATTTGTTATGCTATGCTATGTTTTGTTGTGTTTTATTATGCTATGCTTTGTTTTGCTATGCTGTTTTGTTATGCTATGTTTTGTTATGCTATGCTATGCTTTGTTATACTATGTTTTGTTATGCTAAGCTTTGTTTTGTTATGCTATGCTATGTTGTGTTTTGTTATGCTATGCTATGTTTTGTTGTGTTTTCTTATGCTATGTTTTGCTATGCTTTGCAATGCTGTGTTTTGTTATGTATGCTATGTTTTGTTGTGTTTAGTTATGCTATGCTATATTCTGTTGTGTTTTGCTATGTTTTGTTATGCTATGTTTTGTTATGCTATGCTTTGTTTTATGTTATGTTATGCTATGTTTTGTTATGTTATGCTGTTTTGTTCTGCTGTTTTGTTGTGTTATGTTATGCTATGCTTTGTTTTACTATGCTATGTTTTGTTTTGTTATGCTATGTTTTGTTATGCTATGCTTTGTTTTATGTTATGTTATGCTATGTTTTGTTGTGTTATGTTATGCTATGTTTTGTTTTACTATGATATGTTTTGTTTTGCTATGCTTTGTTATGTTATGCTTTGTTTTGTTATGCTATGTTTTGTTATGTTATGCTATGTTTTGTTATGCTATGCTATGCTTTGTTGTGTTTTGCTATGCTATGTTGTTATGCTATGTTTTGCTTTGCTATCCTATGCTTTCTTTTGTTATGCTGTGCTTTTGCTATCCTATGCTTTTGTTTGTTATGCTATGCTATGCTGTGTTTCGTTATGCTATGCTATGTTTTCTTATGCTATGCTGGTGAGGGTATGTGTGTGTGTGTGATTGTGTGTGAGTGTGAGTGTGTGTGAGTGTGTGTGAGGGTGAGTGAGAGTGAGGGTGAGTGAGGGTGAGGGTGAGTGAGGGTGAGGGGCTGTTGGGGTGAGGGGGTTTGAGGGGGTGTGAAGGTGAGGGTGTGAGAGTGAGTTAGGGTGTGTGAGAATGAGGGGGTGTGAGGAAGGGGGTGAGGCTGTGTGAGAGTGAAGGGGTGTGAGGGTGAGGGGGTGTGAGGGTGAGTGAGGGTGAGAGGGTGTGTGAGGGTGAGTGAGGGTGTATGAGGCTTTGTGAGGGTGTGTGAGGGTTTGTGAGGGGTGTGAGGGTGAGGGGGTGTGAGGGTGAGGGGGTGTGAGGGTGAGGGGGTGTGAGGGTGAGGGTGTGAGGGGATGTGAGGGTGAGGGTGAGGGGGTGTGAGGGCGAGGGGGTGTGAGGGTGAAGAGGTGTGAGGGTGATGGGGTGTGAGGGTGAGACGGGGTGTTGGTGTGTGAGAGTGAGGGGGTGTGAGGGTGAGGAGGTGTGAGGGTGAGAGGGTGTGTGAGGGTGAGTGAGGGTGTGTGAGGGTGAGGGGGTGTGAGGGTGAGGAGGTGTGAGGGTGAGAGGGTGTGTGAGGGTGAGAGGGTGAGGGTGTGTGTCAGTGAGGGGGTGTGAGGGTGAGGAGGTGTGTGAGGGGTCAGGGGGTGTGAGGGCGAGTGGGGGGGTGAGGGCGTGAGGGTGTGTCTCCAATGAATGTCGCTGCTTTGCCTTCTTTGAAAATTTTCAATGCTGCAAATAGAGCATGCCGCCCTAATTATCACAGTATGAGGCCCCAAAGTGATAATTCTCACAGCATGCCGAGAGGCCCCCATGCCGCTGGAGCACTCAACTGCGCATTAATTATAGTTGAGTGCTCCAGAAGCCTGGGGCGCCTGTTGACCTGCTGTGATAAGTGGGGTCTCATGCTGTGATAATTGTTCCTTGGGCGCCTGACGTGCTCCACATTCATTGACGCGCACAAGCCGATCTACTGTAGAGCACGAGCTGATGCACTGTGAAGCGCGTTCACAGACCTGAATCGGCTCGTTCCCATAGTAGAATCGGCTCGTGCACAGGTCTGTAGCTAGCTCTGCCTCCCTTAGAGGCACAGACAGCAGCTATAAGACTCGTGGCGGCAGTGCTTCGCACTGCAACACCACGAGACCTAAAAAGTCTATGAGTCTTTTGGGCTAGAGAAGATCACGGTAAAAAACGATCTAGCGGGAAAAATATCGGACCGTGCTATCATGACACAATTCGATCTAATAGACCTAAATATGGTGAAGCTAGAACTAAGTTGATGCAAGTCGGGCTCGCCGGACGACCCTTGCCCTCCTAAACTTTGGAGTCGCATAGCTGACTTTGTGGCCCCCACACTATTCAGCATATATGGAATTTGTCCATTTTATCGGGGGTGTTCCAGAATATTTGGAAACATGCCACTCTCCTCCCCTTAAAGAAAAAACCCAATGGGGACCCCAAGGACCTCAATAATCTCCGTCCGATCTCTCTCCTGGCAGCACCAGGCAAAATGCTTGAGAAAGTTATCCAACGTCAATTAAATCAATTTATCGAACATAACAAAATATTACACGAGACGCAATCAGGCTTTAGACCTGGATTTAGCACTTAAACAGCGCTAATTGAGGTGGCAGAGTCAGTGAGGTGGTCGATGGATTCAGGAGACTCAGCGATGCTGGTGCTCCTGGATCTGTCGGCCGCCTTTGATAAGGTCGACCACGCTATACTGCTGTCACGACTGGCGGAGATAGGTATCCAGGACCAGGCATTGGAGTGGTTACAGTCGTATCTGACCCAAAGAACTCAGAAGGTGGCATTAGGGGACGTCTCCTCTACACCTAAAGCCCTGAGCTGTGGCGTCCCACAGGGCTCGGCCCTGAGTCCACTTTTATTTAATGTTTACCTAGCTCCACTCTTCACGCTGATTGCCAATTGGGGGGTCAAGGCAATCTCATACGCCGATGACACCCAATTGGTGTTCCCATATTCAGAAGTGTCAGAGGCATCCTTTCTGAGTTTTAAGGGGTGCCTACAAGGCGTGGCCTGCTGGATGAACACTAATAAACTAAAACTTAATGCTAGTAAGACTGAGGTGATCTTCTTCGGCAAAGGTCCCCCTCCACCATCTGATTTGTGGTGGCCGGCAGAGATGGGACAAGCCCCCTCGCCTAGCCATTCAGCAAGAAATCTAGGGGTACGGTGGGATGACAAGCTGTCCTTTGTATCACACATCCAGCAGGTTGCTGGCTGCTGTATGAGCAAGTTGAGGAATCTTCGTAAGATCCTTCGACTTTTACCAGCTAGCTGCCGAAAAACTGTAATCCACCCCACAGTTACATCTAGGCTGGATTACGCTAACGGTTTGTATATGGGCTTATCAAAGTACCTTATACAGCAACTGCAACTGGTCCAAAATGCGGCTGCGAGACTTTTAATGAGGATTCCTTTCAAGCACTCAGTCTCTCCGCATCTCCTTTCCCTTCATTGGTTACCAGTTGCAAGCAGAATAACATTTTAAGCACTCACTCTGGCTTTCAGATCTATATACGGTACCTGCCCAAATTATCTTAAAGCCCGACTACCAAGGTACACTCAAGCCCGCTCCCTCAGATCCAACAACCGTGTTCGAATTGCAGTCCCTAGAGCAAAAAGAGCCCGGCTGGGTGGACGAACTTTCTCGGCCAATGTGGCGACACTATGGAACTCGCTGCCCCCTGCTCTTCAACAGGCCCCATCTGAAGTCTGCTTCAAGCGCTTGCTGAAAACCTGGCTGTTTGCCCAGCCTCGCTAGATGTCACCCTCTCCAGCTGCTACGGTCATAACATCTTGTTCTTACAGCGCCGGGACACCTCCTCGTGAGGTAGCTGATCGCGCTTTATAAAACTCCGTATTATTATTATTATTATTATATCACATTAGCACCACTAATCAGTGAGGTACCTGCCATTACTTTTAGAAGGGCACCCTCTATGAGGGATGCGCTGGTTAAGACAATCCCAGAAATTGCTAAATCCTCTAATTGGCTCTCCAATGGATCAGGTTTTTTTTAAATGCAGTTCCTGCAGAGTCTGTAAATTTGTGGAGTTAACACCCTAGAATATCCAGATGCCTTTTCTCAAGATGTATGCAAAATTAAGGGGTTGTTTACCTGTAAATCAGATTATGCTTGTCATGCCCAGGCAATGGGCACTAGGACCCTGGGGTCAGAGGTGTGGGGAAGGGGACACCGGACACCACTTCCGGTCAGGGGAGCAGACGGGACACAAGGTGAGCAAGGGGACGAGAGGCAGGATGCAGGCATGAGCTGTACAACAAAGAAGAATAAAGATACCTGATAACGAAGCAATCGTATTGTGTGATCCTTGGGGCCATCACAACACTACAACTGGCGACGAAGGTCGCAGAACACACGTGTGTGTTGACTGCCCAGCAGCTCTAAACCAGGAGCCCACCCCTGGATTGTGTCGAGCGCTGAACGACGATTGCAGCGAAGCCAGGAGCCCACCCTGGTTTTGCGCCACAGAGGAAAGCAACTGCACGGAAGCCCACCCGACCGCTACAGAAGAAAGTAGAAACGTCCTGATGGTCCGGTAAGTGTGATTAATAAACGAAAGTGAGCGCGAAGATCGGCCATTTTGAAGTCAGGCAAAAAGGACCAATAAGGTAGCGGAAAGGGCCGGCGGACATTTTTAGGCCAAGCAACTGTTTGTTTATTCGTTGGTTCCTCATTGCGGGAGTGGTGCACTGTGTCCATGGTTTCCCGGCAGGAGGCACAGGGGTATTTACCAACGAAGGAACTTTCCCTGTCCGCTGTTTGTGAGAACAACTCCCAGCCAATGAAAACACGTGGATTGTATTTTAAACAGCAGCTACGTGGTAAAACTCACCTTGGCACATTCAGCTACCTAACCAGCACTGATGAGGCACACGCCGAAACGCGTCTGCGGGACGCTGATATTGTGGACATCACGAAGCTTGAATACGTGCACCGGTTGAATTAAATCACTTTGGGAAACCTGAGCATGTGTCAGACCTGTCTTTGAATTAAGCAGGATTGGAGGAGTATGTTAAGGAGGAGGTTGGCTCTACCGCATCTGACACGCCCCTCGGTTTGGAGCTCCGCATAATAACCAACAAACTTTCCTGGCTTGGAGTGCTTAGAAGGCACAATGCGGCGCCCCCCCAACCTGGAGTGTCTAGTAGGTATTGGGGAGAGGGAGCGAACAGTGAGTTTGCTTATAGGATTTCCCGGCAGTGATGAAAGCCGACCTGTGTTTCCCGCAACTAAAGGACCCAGAAAAAGCAACAAAAGCATTATCGTGTGCAAGGTTGGGTCACTGTACCTCAATCTGACTGTTTGTTTATTCGTTGGTTCTTCCTTGCGGGAGTGGTGCACTGTGTCCGTGGTTTCCCGGCAGGAGGCACAGCGGTATTTACCAACGAAGGAACTTTCCCTGTCCGCTGTTTGTGAGAACGACTCCCAGCCAATGAAAACACGTGGATTGTATTTTAAACAGCAGCTACGTGGTAAAACTCACCTTGGCACATTCAGCTACCTAACCGGCACTGATGGGCACACGCCGAAACGCGTCTGCCGGACGCTGATATTGTTGACATCACGAAGCTTGAATACGTGCACCGGTTGAATTAAATCACTTTGGGAAACCTGAGCATGTGTCAGACCTGTCTTTGAATTAAGCAGGATAACAGAAGAAAGAAGAAACGTCCTGATGGTCCGGTAAGTGTGATTAATAAACGAAAGTGAGCACGAAGATCGGCCATTTTGAAGTCAGGCAAAAAGGACCAATAAGGAAGCGGAAAGGGCCGGCGGCCATTTTTAGGCCAAGCAAAAATCGAAAATAAGTACAAGAGTGCCAGAAAGAGCACCAGGAGGGCAGAAACAAAGCACAAAAGAGACAGAAAAGGGGATAATAAAGGAAAACATGTAACAAGAAGGCACAAAGAGATGCCAAAAGAAACAAAAGAGGACAAACAGACAAGAAAGTGAACAAAAGATAGAAATAAAGAAAGGCACAAAGAGATGCTAAAAGGACATTGTCAATATAAGAAGTAACGTAAAGGAATAGTGCAAACAGTGACAGGAAGGAGAAAGCACAAGGGCCACCAAGAGCGCAAAGGAAAGAAAGATGGCAGAGCCAAGGAGTGAAAGGCAGAGCTCTCCCATTCAACCTCTCAGAGCCACAAGTGGGAATAAGATGGGAGCGATGGGTCAAGAGATTCGAGAGGTACATGGAGGCTACTGATGTAACAGAGGCCAAACAACTAGGTCCGTTCCTCAACTTAGTGGGCGATGAAGTGGATGACCTACTAGTGACCCTACCAGAAGATGAGACATCAACGTACAAAGGCCTAATAAAGTGCCTCACGAACAAATTTGATCCACAAAGAAACATTGATTTTGAGCGCTACACTTTCACCATAGGATTCCAACACACGGACGAGTCGCTGGATAATTTTGCGACGCGACTAAGAAAAATAGTAACTCACTGCGAGTTCGACAAATACGACAATGAACAAGCGATTCACCAGCGCATCATTGAGGGATGCTGTGACACGGATTTCCGTGCGAGAATTCTGAAGGAACCAACATCACTGGAGAAGATCGTGTCACTAGCTAGGGCTGAAGCAAGAGCAAAAGTACACGCCAAGCAAATGGAGCGGGGAAAGGAACGACGAGTCGAACAGGCACAACGCATGACAGAGAGCAACCGCAAAAGCAGCTGGAAGATGGGGCACAATGAACAAGCAACAAGAAAGCAACCTGAATCAACATGCTACAGATGTGGACTTGAGTTTCCACACAGAGGCACGTGCCCAGCGCCTGTTCAAACATGCAGGAAATGCAACAGAAGCAACCACTTTGCCAGTGTATGCCAGGGGCTGCAGTTCAGAAGTGAAAGAGGAAGATCGGGAAGACCGCGGGTGACAACAAGCAAACATGTCAGACATGTAGAAACAGCAAACAGAAGTTCCTCGCTAGAGTCAGGGGACGAAGGGGAAGAAGAAAAAGTAGAACGACTCTACCTCATGTCAGACACCGCTGCCATGCCCGCGGATGAAGGCAGAACTAAATAAAGCATCCGCCTCGTGGACAAGAGCACCATAAAGAAGATGGAGTCTGTTACCATAGATGTGGGACCACACAAAGCACGGTTTGTGCTAGATAGCGGCGCAACATGTAACATCATGTGTGTGTCGGAATACGAGAAGATGGAAGTGAAGCCAGCGCTGAAACAGTCAAAAGTTGAGGTATTCACGTGGGGGTCAAGGAAACCAGTGACAAACATGGGAAAATTCACAGAGAACCTGACATATAAAGGTCAAACGATAAAAGAAGAGATTCACGTACTGAGAGGTGACATTCCAGCACCGTGCCTGCTAAGCAATGTCACAGCCCAGGTGATGAAAAAGCATTTTGAAGGAATATCCCAATCTACTGCAAGGACTAGGGAAGCTAAAAGGGCGACAAATAACGCTGCAAATTGATTAAGCAGTAAAGCCAGTAGCTCAACATCACCGGCGAGTGCCAATACACCTGCAACCGCAAGTCGGAGAAGAGATTGAGGCGCTGCTTCAGGACATCATTGAACCAGCCAAAGGACCGATGCCCTGGGTGTCACCGATAGTGGCAGTACCAAAAAAAAACACGTCCAAGATTCGCATATGTGTTGACATGAGAGTACCAAACACAGCAATTGAACGGGAAAGACACCCTGGACCGCACCTCGATGATATGATCAGCTGCCTAACAGGCAAAAGACGCTTCTCCAAACTAGACTTGCGCAAGGGATATCACCAGCTAGAGCTCAACCCTCAGTCCAGGTATATCATGACGTTCTCCATGCACCTGGGTCTGTCCTGATATAAGCGTCTGAGCTTTGGAATATCATCCGCTGCTGAAATATTTCAAGAAACAATAAGGCAAGTAATAAGGCCAGTAAAGAATAGCCTGAACTACAGTGACGACATTCTGGTGTTCGGCAAGTCAGATGAGGAGCATGACAAGGCACTGCGAGAGGTGTGTTCCCAACTAGAGCAGGCGGGGCTCACGCTGAATGAAGACAAGTGCAAGCTGGTGCAAAATGAACTGGTATTTTTTGGCCACATTTTTTCCAAAAAAGGAAAACGGCCAGACCGCAGTAAAGTGGACACATTGGAGAGAGCAAGACCGCCAAGCGACTTTGCAGAAGTGAGGTCATTCCTTGGCCTTGCTAGTTACTGCGCAAGGTACATAAAAGACTTTGCCACAGTTAGCGCACCCCTGCGAGAACTAACAAAACAGTGCCAAAATTTTGCATGAACAGAAGCATGCAGCAAAGCTTTTGAAGAGATCAGACACGCCGTGACAGCAGTAGACCACCTGCGTACTTTGATCAGCTACTTTGCACCGAATTGACGGTGGATGCCATCCCAGTAGGGTTGAGGGCAATACTGGCACAACACAGACCAGGGAAGGACTCGCCAAGGTGCGTACTGGCCTACGGAAGCAAGAGCCTATCAGACGTTGAGGAAGCATACTCTTAACCGGAGAAAGAGAGTCTGGCAGTTGTGTGGGCCTGTGAACATTATCACATGTTCATCTATGGGAAGCCATTCACAATAATAACAGATCACCAAGCACTAATAACAATCTATGGAAATCCCAATGCAAAAATACCACCCCAGATTGAGAGGTGGGGAATTAGACTAATGGACTACAATTTCAAAATAATACATAAACCTGGAAAGGAACACAACCCGGCTGACTACATGTCAAGACATCCTCTGCCACATGCAGTCGAGGCAACGACAATGGCGGAGGAATATCTGAACTTCATGCTGAAGCACATATCGCCGGCATCAATAACGATGGAAGAGCTGGAACAAGAGACGAAGCGATACCCCACCATGCAAGCGATACAGAAAGTGACAAGACAACAAAGGTCAATCAATCAATCAATCAAAGCATTTATATAGCGCACTACTCACCCAGAGGGTCTCAAGGCGCTAGGGGAGGGGGGTCCGCTACTACTCGAACAGCCAGGTCTTGAGTTGCTTCCTGAAGGCGAGGTGGTCCTGGGTCAGGCGGAGGTGGGTCGGGAGGGAGTTCCATGTCTTGGCGGCGATGTAGGAGAAGGACTGTCCCCCTGTGGTGGCTCTTCGGATGCGGGGGACGGCGGCGAGGGCGTGGCCGGTCGATCGAAGCTGGCGTTTGGGAGCGTAGAAGTTGAGGCGGCTGTTGAGGTATCCTGGGCCTTGGTTGTGTAGGGCTTTGTGTGCGTGGGTGAGGAGTCAGAAGGTTATTCTCTTGTTGACCGGGAGCCAGTGCAGGTCTCTCAGGTGTCCGGAGATGTGGCTGCGACGGGGGATGTCCAGGATGAGTCGTGCTGAGGCGGTTTGGATCCGCTGGAATCTCTTCTGGAGTTTGGCGGTGGTTCCGGCGTAGAGGGAGTTGCCGTAGTCCAGACGGCTGGTGACGAGGGCCTGGGTGACCGTCGTCCTGGTCTGGGTGGGGATCCACCGGAAGATCTTACGTAGCATGCGCAGGATGTTGAAGCATGACGAGGAGACGGCGTTGACTTGTCTGGTCATGGAGAGGGAGGAGTCTAGGATGAAGCCCAGGTTGCGTGCGTGGTCTGTTGGTTTGGGTGCGCTGCCTAGGGCGGGGGGCCACCAGGAGTTGTCCCAGGTGGAGGGTGAGGATCCCAGGATGAGGACTTCCGTCTTGTCCGAGTTCAGTTTCAGGCGGCTGTTCTTCATCCATTCGGCTACCTCTTTCATCCCTTCGTGAAGGTTGGCTCTGGCGGTGGCGAGGTCGTTGGTGAGGGAGAGGATCAGCTGGGTGTCGTCGGCGTAGGAGATGATGTTGAGGTTGTGCTGGCGTGCGATGTCTGCGAGGGGGCTCATGTAGACGTTGAAGAGGGTTGGACTGAGCGAGGAGCCTTGAGGAACGCCGCAGATGACTTCGGTGGCTTCCGATCTGAACGGTGGGAAGGCAGACTCTCTGTGTCCTTCCGGCGAGGAAGGAGATGATCCACTCCAGTGCCTTCTCCTGGATTCCGACGTTGCTGAGTCGCTGCACTAGTGTACGGTGGCAGACAGTGTCGAAGGCCGCGGAGAGGTCTAGGAGGATGAGGGCTGCTGTTTCTCCGTTGTCAAGCAGTGCTCGGATGTCATCAGTGGCTGCGATCAGGGTGGTCTTGGTGCTGTGGTTCGCCCGGAAGCCAGACTGCAAGAGGTCGAGGGATCCGTTCGTCTCGAGTAAGGCGGCCAGCTGCTTGTTGACGGTCTTCTTGATGACTTTAGTAGGGAAACGGGAGCAGCGAGATGGGGTGGTAGTTCTTGAGGTCGGTGGGGTCGGCTGATGGCTTCTTTAGTAGAGCGCTGAGTTCGGCGTGCTTCCAGCTCTCCGGGAAGGTAGCGGTGTTGAAGGAGGTGTTGATGGTGTCCCGCAGGTGGGGTGCGATGACAGCGTCGGCCTTGTTGAAGACGTGGTGAGGGCAGGGGTCGGTCGGAGATCCGGAGTGGATGGAGTTCATCGTGCGGACGGTGTCTTCGGTGCTGATCGGTGTCCAGGCGCGGAGGGCGGTGGTGGGGGGCGGTGGTTCGGTCGTGGCGTGCGTCGGTTGAGTGCTGAAGCTGTTGTGTATGTCCGCGATCTTGTTGTGGAAGTAGGAGGCGAGGGAGTTGCAGAGGTCTTGCGAAGCGGTGATGTCGCTGTTTCCGGCGTTGGGGTTGGAGAGCTCTTTAACGATGTTGAAGAGTTCCTTGCTGTTGTGTGTGTTGTTGTCCAGTCATTCCTTGAATGCAGTTTTCTTGGTGGCGTGGATGAGTTGGTGGTGTTTTCGGGTGGCGAGCTTGAGGGCAGTCATGTTGTCCGGTGTTGGGTCTCTGCGCCAGGTTCTCTCGAGGGCTCAGCAGTTCTTCTTGGAGCTCTTGAGTTCGTCGGTGAACCATGGGGCTTTCTTGCTACCGGGTCTGCTAGGCGGGGTCCTCAGGGGGGCGAGGTCGTCTGCGCAGTCGCTTGTCCACTTCGTGAGGTTGGTGGCCGCTTGGCTGGGGTTCGTTGCACTGGTGGGTTGGTTCTTGTTCAGGGAAGTCGCGAGCTGGTCGGATGTGATCTTGTTCCAGCTTCTGCGTGCAACCTGTTGCTGGTGGTGGTGGATCGTGGTCCTTCTGAAGCTGAAGTGGACGCAGCTGTGGTCCGTCCAGTGGAGTCTGGTGGCGTGGCTGAAGGGGATGTCCTTGTTGGATGAGAAGACGGGGTCGAGTGTGTGTCCGGCGTAATGGGTGGGGGTGGTCAGACATATCAACAACAACAGCATCCTGGATGAAGGAGTAATAAAGGAGGAACTGTTGGCATTCAAGAAGATCCATGAAGAACTCTCAGAGACCGAAAATGGCATAATGATGAGAGGAACGAGAATAGTGATGCCCCGAATGCTGAGGAGACAGACAATAGAACTGGCACATGAGTCACACTGAGGAATGGTCGCAACCAAGAAAATGCTGCGAGAAAAAGTCTGGTACTAGACAGCATGGTTGAAGCGACTGTCATGCATTGCCACGTCTGCTAAGTGACGGAGCAGCCGCCCAAGCCGGAGCCGCTACAGATGTCTGAACTACCGAAAGCAGTGTGGACCGAACGGGCAGCAGATTCCTATGGACCCCTGGAGACGGGAAACTACCTGTTAGTAATAATACACAAATTCTCTCCGTTCCCAATTGTAAGGCAAGTAGCTTCAACATCGGCAAGTGCAACACTGCCAGTCATGGAAGATGTATTTGCAGCTTGGGGCTCTCCACAAACGCTAAAGACTGACAATGGCCCGCCGTTCTCAGGAGAAAAGTTCCGAACATGTATGGAGTACCTAGGAATCCGTCATCAGAAAATAAAGCCTCTGTGGCCACAAGCAAATGGGATGGCGGAAATATTCATGGGAACAATCAAGAAGGCGATACAGAGAGTGAAGATAATGCAGATATCGATAGGGCAAGCCCTATGCCAGATACTAAGGGACTACAGGAACACCCCTCACAGCTCCACAGGCCGGTGCCCGGCCAAGCTCATGCTCGGACGCTCGAGCAAGACACGGCTACCGCAGATGGAAATGACGACAAGTGCGGAGCGAAGCAACATAGCTGCCAAAGACGAAGAGGCAAAAGCAAAAATGAAGGCATACGCAGATCAAAGGAGGCATGTCACTAAAGCAAAACTAAAAGAAGGGGACCCAGTGGTAGTGCGGCAAAGACAGCAGAGGAAATCAGACAGTGCGTTCTCAAAGGACCCACTGACAGTGACGGAAGTGAGAGGACCTATGATAACAGCATCAGCAGGGAGATATCACATTACTAGAAACAGCTCGCACTTCAAAGAACTGAAGACAAAAGAAGAACAGCAGGCACCAACGCCGGAGGCAAGTAAGCAGGAAGAAAATTTACAAGTGGACAACGGAGAAACACGGCCGAGAAGAGCATGCAAGAAACCACAGAGACTGATTGAAGAGATGTAATTCGACGAGTGCCTGTGAGGATCTCTCATATCATCTCTCTCTCTCTCTCTCTCTCTCTCTCTCTCTCTCTCTCTCTCTATCATCTCTCTCTATCAGTACTTATCTACCAGTGACCACAAGCCGCGTCACAGAAAATGTTTGTTTGCAACAAGGGGGGAGATATCATGCCCAGGCAATGAGCACTAGGACCCTGGGGTCAGAGGTGTGGGGAAGGAGACACCGGACACCACTTCCGGTCAGGGGAGCGGGCGGGACACAAGGTGAGCAAGGGGACGATAGGCAGGACGCAGACATGAGCTGTACAACAAAGAAGAATAAAGATACCTGATACCGAAGCAATCGTGTTGTGTGATCCGTGGGGCCATCACGACACTACAATTACAATGTACTTGTCATCTTCAATATGTTGGGAGCGCCAAGCTCCAGGTCTTTAACTGTGTCTTGCAGCATCTTTGGGTCATTGTTAATTCTGAGTCCAGCTATCCTGTGGCGAGTCATTTTAAAATGGTTCATCACAACAAACTAAAGGATGTAAGTTATTTTGTCATTGACGCAGTCCCCTTTTCCAAAAGAGGTGGAGACAGGGAGAGGAAATTAAGGCAGCTGGAGAGTCAATATATTTTACTTTGGACACGAAGATTCCCAATGGTCTTAACACTGGAGAAGATCTTTATAACTCTTTATAGGGTCTTTTATTATTGATCTAGTTATGGGGCAGGCTTGTCCCATTATCCTTTGACTTTTGTATTCTGTAACCTGAGCCTTGCAACGTATAAGGTGTTACCTATTTGCTGCTGTTTATATATTGAATGAATTTTAAGCTCTTTTCGGCCCAAATGGATTTTTATCTGTTTTCTTTTATGCCTTGTTTTAATCAGATTTTTAGCTGGTTTTACCAGTTTTCTAGTTTTACTGGTTTTAATTTGGTGGATATGAGGTGTGGGGATCGGGTAGCTATTTATTGAGCAGAAGTTAGCTTAATGTACTGTACTCAATTGCTGAGTTCTTTATCGTCTTAGTAGGATTAATTAATTTTTTGGTCCTGCTCATTCTTACAATATGCGCAGTTTTGCACACAATACATTTTCTGTTGCACTGACCTTTTCTTCTCTCCTGCTGTATGTATATCTGGTTAAGAAGTTTTTGAATTTACTTCTGTAAATTCTTTGCACTTTTTGCACTAGGCACATTGCACTTTTTTTCATAATGACGTCTGATTTTACTCTTTTAACAAATCGATTATGATTGAATATTTGATTTATAGATATTTTATTTACACTTTGCACTGATTTTTACTGTTGTGTGTTGTTTCATTGCTCATGGCCACTTGCTCTTTCAGTGATTTTACTGTTACGTATTTTGTTTATTTCGGCATTGCTTCTGGTACTATCATTATTGGGCACTTGCCATCATCCATGAATTTCTTATAATCATCTATGAATTTTCTCTGTATTTATAAATTCTGTGATGTATTTATATGTGCGATATATTTATCATATCTTATTTTGGATGGTTTTGATGATTTAGCTTGCATTTTTGCTAGCCTCACTACCATTGAAGTTTCTATTCCGATTATACCGTTAGTATTTTATCGCTGTTTATGAAAAAGTAGGTGGACCATTGGTTGGAAACACCACAGTATTTAAACTTGTTGGGTCTTGGGCATGTCAAGTGATCAAGACCAGGTTTCCCCGGTCGAAACACGTCATGCTGCTGTTGATGAAAAATAAAGCACTGCATTTTTTTACTATACCTACTGAGTGGTCTATACCTGATTTTGTGCTACCTGCACGGCTTCAGGATTGTGGATTATATAGTTATAAACATATATATATTTTGAGAGCCTAAATTGGCTCAAAACGTGCTTTTACGGATCTGAAACCATGCAAAAAACATGTTTCGAAAACTCTTAGAGAAAGGCTATTATAGCAGGTGAACAATTGGATTTTGAGACAATACTACGCATGGGAAACGATCCATTATGAGCATGTAAATGATACCAGCACTTATTGTTGATTTATACTATGTCTATATTTGAAATGTAAATTTCTGATGTAGATTTCTGTTACTGGGTACTTATATGGAAAACCCATTTCTCCAATTGCAAACATTTGGAATCAACACATACATACGCAATTTCCTTGTCTTTTATCAGTGTTTATGATATGTCATGTTTTAAAAAATTCATCGAACCACCCTCAAATCTTGTGATCAAGTCCTGCGTAGGGTCGAAAAGCGTTATGTTGACTCTGCTTAAATAGAATATTTGCTGCGGATCTCGGCTGGTGTGGCTCATTTCCAGCGCTCTAAATATCTGTGTGTATATGTGTGTGTGTGTATTTTTCCTTTGTATTCTGGTACATTGAGAGCGGTTGATCCCTTAATATAATCAGGACTACAAGCAAAAAATTGGACTGGATGAGCTACTCACGAATGGATTTAGGAAGCTTGAGAGCTCGGTTTAGCTCAGTTACCTCCCAGTGTGTAGAAAGCATAGACGTGATTTACAAAAACAAAAAAAATAATTTAAAATCATCTTTTACATTTCTTTGTGTTATTATGTTTTTGGATTAGTTGTGTTTTTGTTTGGGGGTTGTGCAGTCAGGAGACCACCTCAATGTGGATCAGTGCTTTAAATGGTAAAAAATAAGTGCAGGTACTCACCGAAAATAAGCAGTGGACTGGGGATGGAATTTGGGGTGGGACAAGGGGCAGGGCTATGTTTTTTACCTTTCTAAACTTTGTATGCAAAAAACGTGCATGCATTATAAGAATAGTACTTACCTATAAGTCCTTACTATTAACCAAGCTACCTTATAACAATAAAATATTAAGAAAAAAAACCAGCAAGTTTCCTAATGTTTGCCTTGTAGTAGTTTGTTGCGTATCCTTGATGTAGGATCATGAATCACTAAACTATATGACAACAATTTTAACTTTTGACCTGCAGGTAACACAATGATCTCTGCAGCAAAAACAGTAAGCAGCACTCTCTATATAAAAATTAAATCTGTGATTTGCATGTTTCATGCTGTGCATTACAGCAGGGACATTGATCCTGTATGCAATTTTATGTTTAGTCAAACCTTTGATTAGAAGAATGAACACAGATATTTCCAGGAAGTGCATTAACCACCAGAGTTATTAAAGTGCCATTGTACCCAGGAATTTACTGGATACGCAAAGGTAATATTTCGAAATGCAGCGTGTTGGGATGAGTTAGGCAAGGCAGAATACATTTATAATCACATTTGTCTTTTTGACAAATTCTTTAGGGCAGAGTTTAAAAAAATTTTTGTTCATGATTTGGGTCTTTACAACTGCGCCTACTTTCTGCCGCCAACCCTTGGCCTTTGCCCGATGAATAAAGCTAGAGTTGGTGTCACGAGTAGCTATTTTTAAAGTACATTTGCCTAGGGGTGTGTGCGCCACTTACAGTTCGAGCCAGGCTTGAAAAACACACATTCCCTACACGCTGTCTAGATACATTTGCCCCTGATCACCAAACAAACGCCCCCTCACACACTTAAAAGCCCATTTCATGCACTCTGAGTACCATTTAATTTCACTCAAAAACACAGTACTACTTTTCATTCACACAGTCATACCCACGCTTGCAAACTCACATAATTATGCTTTTACTTCCTGGCTCTCACACATTCTCTTTCACAAGCAGTGCCCGACAGTGGGGGCCTTCAAATCTTTACCAGGTGCAGCACAAAGTCAGGGTTCCCATTTTTTGTGCAATGTACATATTCGCATATTGAAAGCTTTTCAGAGACTGCCACAAGTGTGTTTCATTGGAGCAGAGATACTTAGGAGGTGATTTGGGTGCTGCAAATTACCTAAGTGTATAGTTATATAACAATTGTTTATCAATAAATTGCTCACTAATCAATCAATACTAGTGCTGCATTTTTTTAAAGTCATGAATGCATTGATTTGGGGCCCACCAGTAGGGGGGGAGGGGGAGCAGTAACCATAGACACAGGAATAGTGTGATAAAGGCCGCTTTATTGGAATCAGGTGCACCCTGCAGATTTCCATCCTTGGCCTGTGCCGCACAAAACTATAACTCACTAAATAAACAACTGCCTGACAATCCCCCACCCCACCCCTAAATTGGATCCCCAACATTGCAACATCATACAACAAACCATCTCAACATCCCCACCTACCTACCAACTGTAAATGACCTCAGTGTCCCCCTCCACCTACCAACAGTCCAGGCCTCCTGCAAATACCTCCCTTCCTTAACTAGGAGAAACGCCCCCACAAGCCCCGCTCCAGCACCTGTTCCAGCGACACCACCAAATGTCCCCTTGTGACCAACCAATCACTATCTGAACCATCTTCCAACAAAACCCCTTCATAAAACGACTCCCAAATACCAAAAATGCCCCACCAAAGGAGAAAAAACCCACAAAAAAGGGGGGGTGAGTAGGAAAAAAACTTGTCCCCCACTGCCTAGTCCGGCTGCTGTGTCACTGCACAACAAAATGGTGGACAGTGACACAAAATGTCCGGTAGTATAGCCTTCCAGCCCAAAAGGAGCCCAAAGACAGCCCAAGGACCCTCCCCCAGCCCAAATAGCCCAAGGCCTGTCCTGCTGTCCATGAAACCCCCCTCCCCCCTACTGCCCCAAAACTACCCGGGGGGGCAAGCCTCCCGCTGGTTGGCTGCCCCTTCCCAAATCCCCATTGGGGCCCACTAGTAGGGGGAGGGGGGAGCAGTGACCACAGACACAGGAATAGTGTGATAAAGGCCGCTTTATTTGAATCAGGTGCACCCTGCAGATTTCCATCCTTGGCCTGTGCCGCACAAAACTATAACTCACTAAATAAACAACTGCCTGTCAATCCCCCAACCCCACCCCTAAATCAGATCACCAACATTGCAACATCATACAACAAACCATCTCAACATCCCCCCTACCTACCAACTGTAAATGACCTCAGTGTCCCCCTCCACCTAACGACAGGACTCCTGAGGCGGAAAGCCGGGAGTGAGGAAAAAACGCTGATTTTTTAAAACTTTTAAAATTGTATTGTAATACTTTGTTGTCATCACCCCCCCACCTACTTGCACTTTCTGGCATCCTAGAACAGCGCTTCTCGCTGCAACGAGTCTCTTCCTGGGCAGCCATTCTCGAGGGCGCGGCGCGTTAATCAGACACGCCCCCTCGGTGGGCCACGCCCCCCCACCAGACCATAAATAGTGCGCGCCGTCGCTAGGCGTCGCACTAACGACAGGACTCCTGAGGCGGAAAGCCGGGAGTGAGGAAAAAACGCTGATTTTTTAAAACTTTGAAAATTGTATTGTAATACTTTGTTGTCATCACCCCCCCACCTACTTGCACTTTCTGGCACCCTAGAACAGCGCTTCTCGCTGCAACGAGTCTCTTCCTGGGCAGCCATTCTCGAGGGCGCGGCGCGTTAATCAGACACGCCCCCTCGGTTGGCCACGCCCCCTCCAACATCCTTTCTTCTGCTATAAAGCATGTGTTTGGGTAGGAAGTGCAGCGGACGAGCGCAGCGGGCGCGTCGATTGCGCGCCGAGGGCGCGCCTAAGGCAAGCCCGTCTGCGCCCGTCCGCGACAGGCCGGGACTAGGGGCGCTCCACTCTGCCCCACTCATCATCTACACCCCGGACCTACTACGTAGCTACCAGGGCCCCTGGCCCATCTCGGCCACAACCAGCTCACTTATCACCACTCTTGGCATAGCTCCCCCTACCCCCCTTTCTCACCCTCTTCCCACAGTCACTTCTTCTCCCACTATCCGTGGAACTGTTACTCCCCCAATCCCTAAAAACCTCACAGCTATCTACCTCAACACCCGATCTGCCGTCGCCCATGCACACGAACTTTCGGTCCTGCTGGACCTTCACACCCCCGATCTCCTCTTCTTGACTGAGACCTGGTTCTGCGACGACTCCCTCCCCGCACTCCTTTCCACCTTACCGGCCTCCTACTACGCCCTCAGGGCAGATCGTCCATCAGGCAGAGCCGGGGGCGGCGTGGCGGTCGTCGCACGTACCGATCTCCCCTTTCAAATCCTATCCCTACCTACCATTGCCACCACTGAATTTTTAGTGATCCGCACAGTCTCCACTTCTCCCCCCCTAACCTGCTTCCTCACTTACCGTCCCCCCCAGTCCCCCCTACAGTTCCTCCCCGACTTTCTGGAGGTCCTGGCCACTATTACTGTCAACAATTCTTCTATCTTACTCCTTGGCGACTTTAATTTCTGGCCTTCTGATCCCGCCGAATGTCCTTCTTCAAAGGAATTCTCCGAAACCCTCCACTCCCTCAACTTTACATCCCATGTCCACTCCCCCACCCACACCAAAGGTCATCGGCTTGACCAGATCTGGTGCTTGAACTGCCCTGTGGAATCACTCTCTATCTCCCCTTGCCCTTGGTCTGATCATCCCTTGATCTCCTTTCTCCTGCCCATTCTTCCCCCAGCTAAGCTTCTCCGACCCAAAAACACCTGGGTCCGATCATGGAGCCGTGTCAATCTTGAAAATTTCTCCTCCCTCCTAACCAATTCTCTTCCCTCTCTTCAGGGCCTCACCACTGCTTCCCAGGTTGATTCCATAAATCAATGGCTCACTCACAGCTGCGACTCTGTTGCCCCGCTCAAACGCATCACCTCTAAACGCGACAAAGACGCCAATCGGTGGTTTAATAATGAGCTTAAAACCACCAAATTGACAGTCCGTCGCGCGGAGCGGGCTTGCAGAAGAAACTATTGCCCCACTTTGAAACTGGAATACGCCAACATCCTGAGCCAGTACAAAAAAGCCATCTTGGAGGCTAAAACATCTTACTTCTCTTCCAAAATCCTAGCAGCAGAGAACCAGTCCAAAGAGATTTTTTCCATTGTCCACAACCTGGCGTTCTCGGACAGAACTACTCTCAAACCAGCCCCATCCGAAGATCTTTGTCTCTCTCTTAATGATTATTTTATTCACAAAATTACCACCATTAAGGCCAACATCCCCCCTCCCTCCCCATCTTTTGTTGATCCTCAATGTCCTCCCCCAAAAGGCGCACTGACCTCCTTTCCCCCTATCACCCGGGAAAGTCTGACCTCTGTGGTGCCACTGATCAAATCGGGCTCTCCGCTCGATCCCTGTCCTGCCCACATCCTCCGTCACGTCTTTGTCTCTTGTCCAGACTCTCCCCTCCACCTTCTCAACAGTTCCCTTTCTCAAGGCATAGTTCCCAACTCCATGAAATCCGCGGTCATTGTGCCCATTCTGAAGAAACCGGGGGCAGATCCTTCTGTCCCGGCCAATTTCCGCCCCATTTCCCTCCTACCATTCCTGGCCAAGGTGCTCGAGCGCCATGTCACCTGCGCTCTGAGTTCCTTTATAGAGAAGCACGGTGCCCTTGCCCCCTGCCAAGCCGGTTTCCGCCCCGCATACTCTACGGAGTCCGTTGTTATGTCGGTCCTTGACACCCTCAGGGAGGGTATGGACACCAATCAGCACCAGGCGCTTGTGCTCCTGGATCTCTCAGCCGCTTTCGATACGGTGGGCCACAACACCTTACTTTCCCGTATCGCAGCGGCGGGGATCGGGGGGAGTGCCCTGGTCTGGTTGTCCTCCTTCCTGAGAGACCGCACCCAGGCTGTCCGCCTGGGTGACTACACAGCGGACACCCGAAGAGTTCAGTGCGGGGTTCCCCAGGGTTCCTCTCTTTCTCCCCTCCTGTTTAACTTGTATATTGCCCCTCTTATTTTCTCTCTTCAACAGATGGAGGTCAACGTATTTAATTATGCGGATGACCTCCAGCTGGTCTTCAATCTCTCTTCTCCCTCTGCTGCACTTAACTTTCAAACTGTCATGCTTCATATCAGGGACTGGATGAACCACAACCATCTCAAACTCAACCCTGATAAAACCGAACTGGTGTTGACGGGTGGTTCATCCAGCCCCTGGTCCCCTCTCTTCTGGCCCCCCTCTCTTGGTCCTTCTCCTGCTCCCTCTCCCTCAGTCAAAACTCTAGGCATAAAACTCAACTCTCAACTCACCCTTCACTCCCAGGTTAGCTCTGTGGTATCTTCTTCCTTTCTCTCACTGCGTACTATTCGCAGGGTGTCCCGCTTCTTCACTTTCTCTGCACTTAAGCTCATCATTTTGGCCATGGTGGTGTCCCGCCTGGACTACGGGAATGCCCTGTATGCCGGTATCCCTGCATACAGCCTGCGTCGCCTTCAGCAAATACAGAACCAGGCGACCCACCTGGCCTTCAATCTCCCTAAATTCCACCACTCTACCCCTCTTTTGAAATCCCTGCACTGGCTCCACGTGCGAGCTAGAATTCAATTCAAGCTCGCATGCATTACTTTCCTGGCCCGATCTAGTTCGGCGCCAGCCTTCATCTCCTCTGAGATTGTCCCTTATGTCCCCACTAGGGCTCTACGATCCTCCACTCAGTCCCTCCTTACCATCCCACGCTTCCGGAGAAAGAAGTGGGTTGGATCTAAATTTGCTTTCCTTGCCCCTACCCTCTGGAATTCCCTTCCCCTTGAACTCCGCTCCGTCCCCCTCTATTCACAATTTCGTAAGAGCCTTAAAACCCATCTTTTTACAAAATCCTTTGACTAAATGTCCTGTCTGACCTCCCCACCTCCACCCTCAGTCCCCGTTAGCAATAGCGCCAAGAAGCCGCTGGTAAACGTGCGCTCTACAAGAACTTTCAAACTCAAACTCAAACTCAAACACACCTACCAACAGTCCAGGCCTCCTGCAAATACCTCCCTTCCTTAACTAGGAGAAACGCCACTCGAAAATCTCATAGCAACTTTCGACCCACCCTAGGACTCCAGCCTCCTCGGATACCTGTGCACCCCTAAAGCACCATCCAGCGCCTCCTTCAGTTGCACAATGTATAGCTCCATCCCATACCTAGAAAGGTGAACCCCGTCCTCTCTGAAGAAATACACCGCCCCGTACCTAAGCTCGGGATGCTCCATTCTACCTATCCCCTCCCTGGCACAGAAGTCCTTCATATCCCTGTTAATCTTCCGCCTTGCCCTGTCAATGTCCCCTGGGCACTCATCTCCCCTCCACAAACGCCGGGGTATGAACTCAGACCAAATCAAGTGACAACCTGCCCATTGCCTCTTAATCTTCAAGAGGTCCCTCTTCAACTGCTTAACCAGCGCTAAGCCCTTACACTGTACCAGGTCATTTTCGCCCAGATGTATCACTACCACATCCGGGCACACACCCCCCCTGACCACATTATTCAACAAAGGTACCATCTCATGCCAAAGCATGCCCCCTTTTCCCCGCCAGTGACATCTGAACAATCCGTCATCCAAGTCCAAGGTGAGTTTCCGGTGCCTGTCCCACTCAGCCCTTTCTGCCCTCTTGACAAAGGAGTGTCCCACAATATAGATATTCAAAACCCCCGCTGCCGGCCCAGCCACAGCACCTGTAAAGACACACATGTAAGGAGGGCGAACATTACAAACTCACAGCGCCCCTCACCCCCCCCCCGCAGTCTGACGTCCGTCCGATAACAATCCGATGTCCACCTCCACAACCGTTTGATCTCCTCCTTCCGCCACCCCTTCCGTGCCGCTTCCGTTGCCGCACCGATCCGAAAGGAATGCGTCCCAAAAGCCATCGGGTCCTCACCCATAAACCGCAGGGCGTGCCGCAGAACCCCCAGAGCCTGAGCCGCCATCACTTTTCCACTGCGTCGTGGAGTAAAGACCTCCTCCTCCAATGCACACCGATCTGCCAACAACTGCCGTCCCCACGACGCGGGACACACCCCCCCTTGTCCTCCCGGGCCCAGCACTACCCAGGTCCCCACTCCCCGCTGATCCATCTTGGAGCGTCGCAATCGCACCGCCACCTCCCGGTCCCATATCTCCACAGCCTCCCAAAGGATACCCCGCCCTCCTTTCGGCCCCAACAACTCCGACACTCAAAAAGCACCATTGAACAGCCAGGACATGATTGTGGAAAACAAAACCGCCTCCCGGCCATCCCTGCACACCGAGGGCAACGAACCAGTCAAACCCCCAAGTAACGCCACCGAAATCGTCCGCCGCTGACGCACCTTCGCCCCTCTCTCTCTCCCACCCCTCTAGCAATCGAGCCCTCAACTCTCCCGCCGATGGGGGGTACCCCCACCACAGCTTCCCCATAAAAGCCACCGCCGACAACTTGCCCGCGATCGTCACACGCGACAAACCCTTGTCCATCAACTGCAACATGAACCGCACCACCTGCTCCTCGCGCTGCCACCGACCCCCTTGCCTCACTGCACCAGATTGCCTGAACTCCTCCCAGGCCTGCACGTACGCCTTCCAGGTAGACACAGCAACTGACGCCCTTACCAGCTGAAAGACCCGGCCTCCATCTGGACCGCCGTCTTGACCATCTCTACCTCCATGGCTAGCCCATGGAACCTCTCCCACAGCGAACAAGACAAAGCATCCGCAATGTCATTGTCCACTCCCGGGATGTGGCGAGCATTAAACAGAATGTCATTTTCCAAGCAGCGCAGCACAAACACCCTCATCAACTTCAAGACCTGCGGGTCCCGCGCCGACTGCCTGTTCACACCTGCATGACGGACATGTTGTCTAGCCGAAACAAGACCCTCTTGTGCGCCAGGTCGGCCGCCCACACCGTGACAGCCACCACCAAGGGGAAAAATTCCAAGAAAGCAATACTACGCCCCCCCCGCCTGCCACCGCGGCGGCCACTGCTCCGCGCACCATCTCCCGTCCCAATACAAGCCGAAACCGACAACACCCGCCGCATCAGAGTACATCGTGACGTCCCATTCCCAGTCTTCCACCGGTGCCATGGGCACCCCATTGAAACGTCCCAGGAAAGCCCGCCACATGCACAAATCCTCCTTCATCCCCACTGATAGGCGCACATGGTGATGAGGCAGTGCCAAACCCAAACTCCGACAGAAAGTCCGGCCGTCCGCACCACGCGACACGCAAAGTTAAGATGCCCCAGCAGGACCTGAACTTCTCGTCCCATCACTTTCCACTTTGCCAGCATTACGTCCACCAAAGCCACCATTGTTGCCCTCTTGTCCTCCAGCAGGCGTGCTTCTATGACCGCTGAGTCGAGCTCTATACAGAGAAAGGACAACACCGTACTGGGACCCTGCGTCTTCTCTGGCGCCAGAGGAACCCCAAAGTCCCCCAACATCTCCGTCAAACTGTCAGGCTGCTGCTGGCAGTCCGTCGTACCGGGTCGCCCCACCAGAAAAAAGTCATCCAGGTAGTGCGTCACTGTCTCAAAGCCTGTGCGCCTGGAAAAAGCCCACTGCAGAAAGAAACTGAACCGCTCAAACAACACGCATGAAATGGAGCACCCCATGGGTAGCACCTTGTCCACAAAAAAGGCGCCGCCGAACTGAATCCCCAGCAACTGGTGATCCGCCGGATGTACCGGAAGCAAACGAATGCCGACTTGATGTCACACTTCGCCATCATAGCGCCCCGCCCGACCGCCGAAAACTAACCGCCGCGCAACATCCACTGACGAGTAGCTCACCGACGCCAAGTCAGCCGAGATGTAGTCGTTCACCAACTCCCCCTCGGGCCAAGACAGGTGCTGAATCAGCCTGAATTGGCCCGGTCCCTTCTTGGGCACCACCCTGATTGGGGAGATGATCAACCCAGACAACGGAGGTACCGCAAAGGGGCCTACCATCCGGCCCTCCTGTACCTCCTTGAAGAGTTTCTCCCAGACAATCGCCTTATGGGCATTCACCGACTTCATATTGTCCGCCCAGGGCGCAATCCGCGGGCCCTCATAGCCCAGCCGAAACCCCTTCCAAAAACCGATCCTCAACACCGCAGCATCCTCCGCCCGCGGATACGCCACCAACCAAGGTTCCATCCGCTCCAGCCTAACAGGCGTATGGGCCTTTTCCCAAGGCTCTGCCCCCCCAGGCCACCTCCTCGCTCGCCCCCTTGCGCTCCTCCATTCTGCGCTCCTCCCGTCGCGGGCTGCTGCCCCGGCGGGCCGCTGATCCCCCAGCAACACACCATTGGGTGACGCCGCCCACACTTTGAGCACTTATGCCGGAAACTGCACACTGTCCGCCCACATACCCCCTTATTGAAATCCCAGCAGGCCCCGATCGCGCCCTGAACGGACGACTCGGTCTGTCCCACCCCCGCTTGCCGTATAGATGGTGCGACCAAACTTGGCCCCACCCATCGTCTGCTGGTATAGATCCGAGTCCAGCTCTCCCCATTTTGCGTCCGGGTCTGCCGCCATGTGCGCCCGGAATTCCTCATCATAGTGTGATCATGCGTACCCACCGTATGTCACCTGCGCCCTCCGCACCACATCCATGTACTTAAACAGTGTTATGGACCGATCCGGGAAGCTTTTTCACAATAGACGCTGGCGTATAATAGAAAGGCCGCTGACCAATTGTCAATCGTCAACGGCACTTTCGGGCGCCTTGCCAACTCCTGCTCTTCCTCCTTAGACCCTTCTTTGGATGTCAATTCCCTGTGCAACAGCTTCAGTATGTCTATGTATTCTTCCTTCCAGATTTTCTCCCTCGTAGCCATCGACAGGTGCGCCCGCAGCGGCTTCGTCATCCCCATATACGGGAGTTTGCGCACTGGTACCACACAACTCTCTCCCCCCCCTGCAGCTACCCCCGCTGTTGCGCCACCTGCCGCCGAGTCCCCTCCAGCGCCCGATCCGCCGCCACCCAACGATGCCCCGCCGTCCGTGCCTACCCCTGTGTCCTTCACATACCGGCATTTCACCAGCCGTCCCCCCTCCTCGCCTCCAGTGTCCGTCCCCACCGACACCTGCGCACAGCACTGCTTGACCGAACCACTCCCCACTCCGTCTCCCGCCTTACCTGGCGTCAAGGTCGGCGTCAGCTCCAGGTCTCGCCGCCTAACCAGTGGAGCTGAGGGGGCCGTCACTCTGGGCGCGTCCTGCTTTGATCGTACCTGTAACACACTGCCAACAAGATTACTCAATCCCCCCTCCTCCCGTATCTCCCCCTCCTCTTCAGACTCCCCCACTCCAGCATCCGTTAAATCCCGGCCGCCCTCCGCCTGCTCAACCCCGCCTTTTCTCTACACACCCGCATCAGATCCACCAACTCCACATCCTCTCCTCTCTGCACCACTGCACTCGCACCAAATGCTGAATTATGAGCTTCCACAGACACCCCCTTACCCCCCGGCGGCTGGCGGCTGGCGCGACCCTTCGGGTGGGGGCTAGCGGGGACCTGTCCCGCCGCCATCCAATGTGGTCCCTTGCCATGTCCCACGTTGGAGCACGACCACCCGTACAAGGCGGAGCCGGCCCATCCTCTCGGTGGAGCGGAGCCGCATGCTGCTCACCCGAGCACCTCGCAAACATCTCCTGCCAAGGAAAAAAATGCGGAGTCCAGCATGCCGGGGTAAAAGGGGCCCTCATTTCCTCCCCACCTGCCACCCCTCCCCCAACCCCGCTGGGCTCCACGCCCCTAACCCGCCGAATGACAGCCTCGCCGCGCCGGGTGCCCCGCGCCCCCGCTCCCCACCCCACCCTCCAGTCCCACCACTGCGGACCCACTGACCCCTCCCACCCCCAACCCCCCAACCCGACCCCCCCACCCCCTGTCATTCCAACTCGGCCTGCACCCCCCCTGCACATCTCCCTGCCCTGCCCCCCAGCTCCGCCAACCACTGCCCCCACCCCACTCAGCCTCCCGGTACCCAGCCCCTCCCTGCCCCCCCGTGTCCCCTCACCTCCGCGGCCCCTCCCCGTGCCCCCCTTGGTGACGGAGACCTGCTCAGGCCCACCTGCTCCCCCCTCCCCTGAAGACGAGGACCCCCAGTCCAGCTCACTCTCCCCACCTCCCTTCCCCCCAAACCTCCCCCAACCCCCTCCTCTTCTACTTCTGATTCCTCCACCAGTAGCGGGGACCCCGCCATCTCCCCCCTCAGCCCCCATTTGCACCTCCCCCTGCTGCCCCTGCGGCCCCCCCGCCTCAACCACCGGACCCCCCGAACAAGCTCCTCATTCCCCACCCCTCCACCCCTGCCTGTCCCACTGCCCCCCTCCCCGCTCTCCTTGTCTAGAATCCGTGTCCCTGCTCCCCCGCAGCCTGGCCCCCCGCCCCCCTGCCCCATACACAAAAGAGAGCGCCGGCCGAGCCGTCTTTCCCCCACTGCACACCAAAATGGTGGGCAGTGACACAAAATGTCCGGTAATACAGCCTTCCAGCCCAAAAGGAGCCCTCCCCCAGCCCAAACAGCCCAAGGCCTGTCCTGCTGTCCATGAAACCCCCCTCCCCCCTACTGCCCCAAAACTACCCGCGGGGGGCAAGCCTCCCGCTGGTCGGCCGCCCCCCCCAAATCCCCATTAAGTCTAGAGGGCAGGGATTTTCTTGTTGATGGGTGAAGATTTGCCCGCTACAAAACAATGGACATGCTAACAAGCTGCATTGCCCTGAACAATGTGTCCCACACTCGCGCCTATAAGGTTTTATGGACAACTTAAGACGCCCCCTGGAAGACACCCTGAAACGATACTCCTCCTCTCTTAACTTCCAGAGAGGCACACGCAGCTCTCTGTGTTCAACTGAAGACGAGCTTCTGTCCTGGCGCTTTTGAACCAGCTTAGCAGCAACAGCATCAAAACCGGGCTGTTATGAGTACCGGTACTCTCCTTGTCGGAGGAAAGGTCCCGGTACCCAAGGGGAGAAAAAAATATATAACAGTGCCGGTACTCAGTACCGGTGAGGACCAGCCCATTTAAAGCACTGATTGAGATGCATTTTATTTCAGCTTTCACTTTTTTGAAAGCTGACCATTCCCACGCAAGTGAGGAGTATGATGAGGCTGTAGCATCGCTTCCTGTGAGATCGCTGTGTATTTCATAGTCTAATTAGACTCTCCGCATACTTTTTAGGATCTGTCAGACTTTCAAATGCATAGTTTAAGTATCGACTCCCTATTGCCTTGGAGAACGCCACCACGTGTGAAAGGAGCAGACATCCGCTATGTCAGCGGAGAGGGCACTCTTCAGAACAGCCAGGGCTGGTGTGGCTATCAGGAACATTCGAGATAAGTGCCTAGGACGCCACTGGCTAATGGATACCACCAGGCCACGAGTTGGAGGTACACGCGGGTGGACGGCGTCCATCCACTTTTTTCACAGGGTGAACACCGTCCACCTTGCCAAGATAAAGTGGGTCCCCAATGAAAGGATGCTGAATTCGTCCCGGTGTAATTTCCATTCACCAGGACACTTTCAGCAGTGCCTGCACATGGTTATTTGCTTTTGACCAGGCTCTTTTATTTCTGACTCCTACTGGCTCTTAACAAAGGCTGAGTCTGGGGGGTCATCAGGCATCCTTTTGTTGGAGTCTCCTGGTGGCAGCAGTTAGGAGCCTCACACCTAGAAGCAAATGCAGCAGAGGAGAAACAAAGGCTCCTGACTTGTTGGCACTTCACACATACTTAAGAGAGGCAACTTTTCACTTTGTTTAGTCCCTGTATATGAGATATGCATGCACTGTAGGAACGTCAGATGTATTGGTCTCTCCCAGTATTTGCACAAAATAAATAGCATTTATATAGTGCTTACTAGCCCTGAGGAGGCGTTGTAATAATTTAAATCTCACATTTTTTCTTTTAAAGCACTATGGCTAGAGGAAGCTTTACGCTGACAAAAGGCAACATTGTTTTATGTGTAGTGTACACAAGTGTGAATCCTCTGCCTAGATTGCACGTGTACTCGAAATGTGCTCAAATGTACTCATGATACACATGCTAAACATGTTATGTGATGGTTTAAGATCGGATGTCACATCTTGTTATGCCACTTCCTGTGATGTCACGTGGCATGATGTCACGCGGCGTGTTGCCACTTGCTTAGTGACTAACTAGGTTAGCCCCCCACTTCTTTTTTAGGACTTGTGCCCTGGATACCAATGTGCCCATAAATCAAAACCCTTTGAGTCTTTTACAACTAAGGGGAATGGAAAAGTACAATTATCTCAGGATGCAAAAAAACAAGCATTTACAATGCAACGGTTTCGCCTTTGGAAAAGTTAGAGCTATTGGCATTGTAAATGACAAAATTTGTATTTATGTGTTGGTTTTGAAAATAGATAAATAAATGGCATTGTCATTAACATTGCCAATAGCTTAATCTCTCGCAAATGTGAGACCTATTGTACCCTACGGACGAGCTCAGCAGACAGCAATTACTACCACACACACACACCCAGAGCCACACACACACACCCAGAGCCAGCCACACACACCCAGAGCCAGCCACACACACACACACACCCAGAGCTACACACCCACAGCCACACACACACCCAGAGCCACACACACACACAACCAGAGCTACACACGCACACACACACCCAGAGCCACTCAGGAGAGCAAGCACAGCGAGGGGGCAGGGAAGGAAGCACAGCGAAGGGGCAGGGAAGCAAGCACAGCAAGGGGAAAGGAAGCAAGCACAGCGAGGGGGCAGGGAAGCAAGCACAGCGAGGGGGCAGGGAAGCAAGCACAGCCAGGTGGCAGGGAAGGAAGCACAGCCAGGTTGCAGGGGAGCAAGCACAGCCAGGGGAAGGGGAACCAGGGGGCGGGGGAGCAAGCACAGCCAGGGGGCGGGAAAGCAAGCACAGCCAGGGGGCAGGGTAGCAAGCACGGGCAGGGAAGCAAGCACAGCCAGGGGGCAGGGAAGCAAGCACAGCCAAGGGGCAGGGAAGCAAGCACAGCCAGGGGGCAGGGAAGCAAGCACAGCCAGGGGGCGGTAAATGCATTACCGATCTTGTGATGTAAGCCGCTGTGAGGCTCAGCATGTTAAAAGCCTGTCAGACATCAAGAATGGCTGCATTTGAGAACCCCCGTCTCAAATCTAAGGTGAACAGAGACTGACTGTCCACACGTACCATGTTTTTGTAACTTAAGAAGCGTCACAGATACATGCAATTCTGTTGCCAGATAAGGGCCATTCAGTGCATTGAGTTTGTCAGTTTTCTCCAGCTGCAATAACAGAGGCCTAATTAAATTTTCAAATTAGCCATGAGGGCCCTTGCTCAGAGGATACCTATGGAGGGTTCAACACCCACTTGTGCAGATATTCACCAAAAAAAATTACGTTTCTTTCACATCTATGATTTTTGGCTCCTGCAAATGATATCTACATTTTATGCTTCTATGCACCTCAATCACCCAGGGAAAAACTTATTTGCTGCACGAATCCTTCATCCTAAGCCTTAAAGCTGCATTACCCATTTTCCTGTATACTTGTGCGATCTGGAAGGGTGTAAGTTTACCTTGCCAAAGCCTTGGGCCAATGTAACCAGGCCAGACACCTGAGGTCACCATGCCTGCGCCTAGGAGTGAACAGGCTTCATAGCAACTGATATTGGAGGCATCCTTAAACACAAGACTCCTTTGTCTGGAATCCTCTACCCCTCCACTAGCGCCAAGGGAAAATTCCAGCGATTTCACAGAAACAATCTACAGAAGCCACCATGCTCCAGAGAGGTCATATTCAAATGACTACAGTTCTAGTGGTCAAGCAGAAAAAAAACTCTAAATAAAATAATACAAGAGGAGGGGTCAGATCAGCAGGTGAACGTGCACTAAACCTTCAACAACACAGAGGGAATCCTAGAGGGGCGTGGCTTGGACGCCGATCGGGATGGCGACGTGAGCTCGCAGCTCCGCGCGGAATCCCGCTAATTCTCCTGTTTTTCGGGACCCTAGGCGACCCGGAGACAACGTTCCTGCCCTCTGAAGGGTGAGGGGACAGCTGGACGTAATCGGCGACCCGCTGGGGGACTGCTGGCCCCGAGGAGATCGAGGAAGAGGCGGCCGAGGTGTAGACCGGGGTGTGAAGAAAATGGCGGCGTGGAGGTCGGACGGTCCCGAACTTCAGCCCTGAGTCCGGCTGTCGCCAAGCAGAGGGGACCCTGCACCCGGCTGCCCGACGCACTGGGATTGGCGGCGCGAAGCCTTGAGACCGGGGGACGCTGCCCGATTCACCCAGGAGGTCGAGGGTTCTCGTCGACCACCGTCCCACGACTCATCCTCCCCCCACGGGTCCAGTGGGGGTGGCGGAACGGAGCTCATCCGCTTGGTCATTGCTCCTGAGACCATTGGCGGTGGCATTGCATTACCCGGTGCCCGGTAATCGGCACGGACCCACGGGAGCACCCGCAGTACGGGTGGCCGGACTTGTGACGCAGCACCCTGACATGGCGGCGATCGGAGGGCCGATGCCCGGGAGCCGCGAGGGGGACTCGGCGACATCGACCCGGCTAAATGAGAGTCCCTCCCCGGAGCTTGACCAGGAACAGCGGCTGAACCGGCGCTTGGATGCCATCCTTGAGGCGATCACCTCCACCAAGGAGGCGTTGCACAACGACATTGCCCAAGTGGCCACGGGCCTGGGGCTGCTACGCGCGGACCACGCGAAGCTGGCGGATCGGGTCAAGGATCATGACCAACTATTGCTGGACCTGAAGCCCTCGGTGGTGACCGCGGAGCACAGGATTACAGACATTTTGGCCCGACTGGACACTCTAGAGCGGAGGGCGGAGGATGCCGAAGGCCGCAATAGGCGGAACAACGTGCGGGTCGTAGGCCTGCCGGAACGGATTGAGGGGGAGGATGCGGTGGCCTACATGGAGAACTGGTTCCGCACTGTGGTGGCGCCGGAGGGGCTTACTCCATTTTTCACTCTGGAGCGAGCTCACCGGGTGCCCGCTCGCCCGCCGGGGCTTGGCCGCCCCCCCCGACCAATGGTGGTGCGGCTCCTCCACTACAAAGACCGAGACCTCCTCATCCAGCGGGCCAGGATGTCGGGCCCTTATGGGGTAGAGAACAGCAAGGTAACGATCTTTCCGGACTACACGCAGGCGGTCCAGAAGGACAGGGCATCGTTCCTTGCTGTGAAGAAGGAGCTCAGGGAGGAAGGCATTCAGTACTCCTTGCTCTACCCGGCCAAGCTGCGGATTATCATGGATGGCACCACACACTTTTTCCAAACTCCGGACGAAGTTTGGCACTGGCTTGAATCGTACAGAGCGGGGACGGACAGGACACACCAAAGTAGGCGAGACCAGCCCAAGCAGCCCCGGGTGCGGCAGTCACAACGCATCAGGTCCCGCAACAGGCGCCAGCGGGAGAAGCGGGAGGCTCAAATGGCGGCGGAGAAGAGGGATGCACTCGCGGCGACGGCGGCCATTACAGGGTCGCAACAGAACAGTGAACGGGCCGAAACGGACTCGGGAGGAGAAGGCAGCAGAACAGGAGAGGAACTTTCGGAGGCAGAGAGCCAGAAGGGGCCGACAGTGACCCCACAGACCTCGGATGATATTTTCTGCGGCTAAGATAGACTTTGGCCTGAATCGGGACTTCATGGTAGGGTGATATCCTGTTGCTGGAGGGCGGGTTGCCGGGTGGGGGAGCTGAGTGTATCAGAGGGGATGAAGGGCGGGACGCGGGCTCCGCTAGCTGGGGTCGGCGGCGACTCACCCCCCCTAGGCCCTTAAGGTCGACTGTGGTGGAGACCACAGGGTAAGTGTGCGAGAAGTTGGATCAAGGTTTGGATGGGGGCGGCCAGTGGGATCGTGTGCTCTGTCCTGGGGAGTGGGGTTTGGGGAATGTTTCAGTTTTGGGGTTGTTTGGGGGGGGGCAACTGCATTGGGGGGGTCATGGACCGTTGGAGTTTAATTCGGACTGTACGGACTTGGTATGGGGACATTACCTAATTTGAAGTGCCTAACGTGGAATGTCCGGGGGCTGCGGACTATGGTGAAACGTCACAAAGTACATGCATACCTGGTACGCAGGGGGGTTCAGATAGCTATGCTCCAGGAGACTCACCTCACCAAAAAAGAGTGCGCTGCCTTGCAGAAAAGATGGCGGGGCCAGGTTTTTAGCACCACTTATTCGGCGTATGCCAGGGGGGTCTTGATCTGGGTGAGGGCGGGGATACCCTTTCAGGTGCTGAATCAGGTAATAGATCCGGATGGCAGGTTTGTAGCGGTGGAGGGGAGATTGTATGGACGGGATGTGGCTTTATGTTGTGTTTATGCACCGAACACTGACCAAGGCCGATACTTTGATAGCCTCTCGGGGTCCTTGGCCTCTTTCCTGGCGGGTCCGATAGTTCTAGGGGGGGACTTCAATTTGATTACGGATGTGGCTCTGGATAGGTCCCATCCCCCCCTAGTAGACTCTCCTGTGCGCAGGCTGGCCGCGCACAGGAAGGACTGGCAAGAACGATGGGGGTTGCTGGATGTCTGGAGGGAGAGGCACAGGGGAACCAGGGATTACTCCTTTTATTCCGCTCTACATGATTTACATGTCAGGATTGATTCGGTGCTTTGCGGGAGCTCCCTAGCCCCATTGATTACCCATGCTGAGTACCTTGCTAGGACGATATCCGATCATAACCCCCTATTGGTGCATATTCATTGGCAGAGGGAGCGCTCAGTAATACCAACATGGCGGCTTCGTCCGGAGACGCTAGAGGATTCTGTGTTCGACGATGCGGTCCGGCAGGGCATTGATAGGTATTTCGGTGTGAACGAAGGAACGGCGACGAGCAGGTCTGCTGAATGGGATGCAATGAAAGTGGTGGTGAGAGGGGTGTGCTTGGGCAGGTTCTCGAATGCTCGAACGACTGTGCTGAATGACTTAATGAAAGCGGAGGAAACTTTGAGGGACCTGGAGCGCCGCAGGCCAACTAGGTCAGGTCTACAGGCCCAGTTATTGGAAGCGAAGGAAGCGGTAGCCGCGGAGACGGAACGTTTGCGATGCTATGATTATAGGCAGTACATTATCAGGGCACACGCAGAAAGGGACAAGGTAGGTACCCTCTTAGCCAGATTAGCTAGCCCGGAACTTAGGGGTTGCCCGATCCTCAGCATTATTGACGCGCGGGGAGAGATGGTGTACTCCCAGGCAGCTGTATTGGACCGCTTTAGGGGTTACTATGAGGAATTGTACCGGAGTCAGCTGGGAGTGGGGGTTCAGGACATCGTGGAGTACCTGGGGGAGAGGCCGCTTCCGGTCTTGGACGAGGACGACGCGAAGGACCTGGGTAGCCCGATCACGCTAACGGAAATTCGAGTGGCTATCAAGCATATGGCCCGTAACAAGACGCCCGGGGTGGACGGACTCCCAATCGAGTTTTATCAGCACTATGTAGACGGTCTGGCACCCAGGCTGCTGGTGGTGTATACGGAGGCCTTCGAGAAGCGGGCATTGCCTGTCTCCATGCGGGAGGCCTTGATAGTGCCACTCCTCAAGCCCGGCCGGGATGCCGCGGACGTGAGGTCTTATCGCCCGCTGTCCATGCTAACGGTGGACTATAAGATCCTGAGTCGCATCTTAGCCACTAGACTGGCCCCGCACATGACGGGCCTGGTGCACAGGGATCAGGCCGGGTTTATACCCACGAGGAGCACGGCGATGAATATCCGCCGCCTGGTGGGAATAATGGACGCCATCTTGGATGGGGAGGGATCGCCGGCGGTTCTGTCCGTGGATATCGAGAAGGCCTTCGATAGTTTGGAATGGCCTTTCTTGGATGGAGTGCTGGAGCGGTTTGGCATGGGCGATGGGTTTCGGAGGTGGACGAGGGTCTTGTATAACTCGGCGACGGCGAGAGTTCGGTTGGGCGGCCTGGTATCTGCCGCGTATCCGGTGGGCAGGGGAACACGACAGGGATGCTCTCTCTCCCCTCTGTTGTTTGCCCTGGCGATGGAACCCTTGGCGGTCCATGCGAGGTCAGGCGACCGTTACGCGGGAATAGTGAGTGATGGGCAATGGCATTATATATCGCTCTATGCGGATGACCTGCTCCTGTACCTAGCTGACACTTCAGGGGCACTGGTTGGAGCGATGGATCTGCTGTCCGAGTTCGGCCGACTGTCGGGCCTTAAGGTCAATTGGGCAAAGACCTGCGTGTTTCCGCTGAGAGCGGGATCGCCAGCCCCTAGCTGCGACCTGGGTGTGGCGTGGGAACCCTCTTGCATCACCTACTTGGGTGTTCGCATTTACCACTCGGCTGCTGACCTTTTGGAGGGTAACATTGGCCGTTGTGTCCGGTCACTGCGGGGTAGCTTGTCTTTCTGGTCGACCCTCCCGCTGACAGTCCTGGGCAGGATAGCATTGTTGAAAATGGTGGCACTCCCCCGCTTCCTTTATTATTTCCGAACGCTACCGGTCTGGATTCCCCAGGGGGTGTTTAGGGAACTGCGGTCAATGATTATTGGCTTTCTGTGGGGGCATGGCCGTCGCAGGATAGCCTTGAGCACGCTACTTCGCCCCAAGCTGGAGGGGGGCATGGCCGTGCCCGACCTGGAGCTGTATTATTTAGCGGCGCAATTGCAGGTCCTTACGCAGAACGTAGCCAGGGTGTTCCGGGGGCCGGAGGAAGACCGGGGACGGGGGATACAGCGCCATGTGCTGTCGTACATCATTATGCAGCAACGGCTCGAATTGCGGGCCCTCACCATGGAGGAGCGGACGCTCCGGCTGTGCTGGCAGAGGAGCCTCCGGAGAGCGAGGGCATCGCGGCCTTATGCCCCGGAGATTCCGATCGGGATGTTGACGGCTTTGCCGCACGGAGGGGATTGGTCCCCGTTGATGGATTGGGAGGACGCGGGGTTGCAGGTGGTGGGTGACTTGTATATAGATGGGGCGTTGGCACCGTTCGACGTGCTCCGGGACCAGTTCGGACTGCCTGAGGGGGGCTTCCTACTACACGCGGCTGTAGTGGCTGCCATGCAGAAGCACTGGAAAGAGGGGCTCCTGGAACCTGCGACGACTATGGCATGCCAATATGTGGTGATGGCGGCTGGTACATTCAAAGCCGTGACGTGCCTCCATAATAGGATGCTGAACGACGGGCTGGAACCACTCCATGGGCTCAAGGCTAAATGGGAGGGGAGCGTTGGCCGGCCCATACCGGACACGGCATGGGGCCATATCCTGCGACGCACGTGGAAGGGCACCAGGAACGCGCGCTTTCAGCAGGTCCATTTTTATGTGCTCCATAGGGCCTACCTAACTCCAGAGAAACTACAGCGGCACTTTCGGGTGCAGGATGCCTGTTGCCCCCGGTGCTCGTCCCCTGGGGCGGACATGGACCACTTGTTTTGGGGGTGTCCACAACTGGGAACTTATTGGGCAGAGGTAGGGGAACTCCTGAATGAAGTGACTGACAGGGAGGTAGAATTCGACATGGCGACGTGTCTATTGCTCTGGTTCCCGCATACTAAGCACACCAAGGTGACCAGTAAATTCATAGATCTGGGTCTGATATTGGCTCAAAGGGAAATATCGTGGCACTGGAAGGCCAGGGGGGGTCCCTCACTGCGTAGATGGAAGAATGAGTTGCTGCGATGGTCTGACTGCGAGAGCGTGCTCCGGATGAAGCAAGCGGTGAAGTTGGGGAATGAGAAGGCTCTGGATGCGGCGCGTGCATGGGAGTTAGTGGTACAGGCTCTGCGTGATGCTTTGGTTGAGGATGAGGACGGCGAGGACTAAGCCGCTGGACACCGCGGGGCGAACACAGAAGTATGTCACCACGCACTGTAATGGAACCATCCAGTCCGGTAGAGCGAAGCACACACCTTAGCAGTTGCCAGGGGGGGGGGGCGTTGGGGGGTTAGTTGTAGGGGGGCTTGAGGGGGGCCGGAAGCCATTGGAGGGTTGATGATGGAGGCCTGGAACCACTGGGACAGGGGGTATTGAGTGGCGGGCGGACTGATTGGGTGGGACGGCCTGGCACGAAGGCCCGAATAGCCTAGAGCAGGCCCCGATGGGGGCAATTACGTTGATATCACGGGGATGGCTGACGGGAATGTTGTTGCGGGTGGGGGGGTAAAAGCAGATACGTAGAACGACCTTACGCCAGGGTCCCAATGGGACGTACACTGTGCTGTGCTCCTCTAGAGCGATCTGATATGCCGCCCGGCCTCCGGGATGCGGGCTGAATGGCTGTGTACAACTGTGAACTGTTATTGGACGGGGGGGGCCCACAAGTGCACTGGCTGTTTACTTTTTTCCTGCTGTTTATAACTCTGCAATAAAAATATAATTTAAAAAAAAAAAAACACAGAGGGAATCCTCAATAGCACGAGGACAGAGGGAATAAGCACAACACAGAGAGCAGATCGGGTGCGGACCACAGAGGGAACCATCCCCAGCAACGCGGGGAAATGAACAGCAAGCATCGATTAACCCATAAACAGCACCAAGGTCAGGCGATCAGAGCAGCACTGGTGGACCACAGACATCATCAATGAGGGGCGTAGAGGAGTCAGGGGCCACTGTGAGAACTCTCAGAACGGAAATCAAAGTAGATTTCTCTGCTCGCAGGCAGGCCACAGGCACACTCACTCGGGTCTGCACTTAGGGCAGGAGGCAGGAAGGGTTCAGCGAGGACAGAGAGTCGTCCACATCTTGGCTGCCGAGACCAGCTCTATGCGTCGGGATCCGAGTCTCTGTTTTTGAACGCCGTTCTTGCGTACGCCGTGAGTCGCTGCAACACCCTCGGGATCGGCGTAATGTGGAAGCCAAGCTGGACTTTAGACACCCCCTTCATGCACATGTACTGAACTCCTGCTGGAGTGCAAGTAATCCCGCACCGCCCCCTCCTGCCTCTCCACTCCAGGGATTTGTGTAGCTGTTCCCCCTGTGGATTCGCTGAGTCAGGTCTCATAAAACAGAGTTGCTTGCACTCTACCTACTGCTGGCAAATACCCAGCGCGGAGTCGGGGGCACGCGCTCCTCTCAGCCAACTGAGGCCATAGTCACCAAATGACGGTCACTTAAAAGACACAAGGTTCACCAAACTCACCTTTCCTCCAAATGCCGGACATTGAACATATTTTTTAACGTACCCAGGACAAACCATGAATGAACTAGTTAGCATCTAGGCATCCTTTGCACAACGAAAAATAAAAACTCCGTCCTCCAAATATCAAAACAAGCCGAGGTGCCATGACAGCGGGAGGGGGGGGCGGGAACGGGCACGCGAACAGCTGGAGGGGGGCGGGAACGGACACATGGACAGCGGGAGGGGGCGGGAACTGGCACACGCTGGTTCTTCTCAAGTAAGCTACTGCCTGGCCGCCATCTTCGGAGAAATGACCAAAACAAACATAAAAAGAATAAATAAATAAACCACCGCCCACCGCCGCAATGACGATCGCAAGGGGGCGGAGAGGGAAAAAATGTACGGAACGCCCACGAATCGCCTCGGACAATGACGGACGCCTCTCTCTTCCAATGGCTAGCCTCCATTTATGGAGCTAGCCAATTGAAGAGAAAGGCGGGACAAAGCCACATACACTGTTCTCAAAAGATTTCGCCTGCGCGAACGCTGCTGCGCAGCGGATCGCCAGGCGAAAACTAACCACGGTCCACTCCTCGTCAGAAGGCACAGTCTGACAGGCCACACAGCCGAGGCAATTTGAGGTGGCCAGTGGGTGATGCTGGCACTGTTCACAACAAGGAAAGCGTGTGGATAAGAAATGCAAAGTAGGAAGAATGCGCAGCATCCAGGTCAATGGAGGGGAGGGGGGTGCACAGCAATGGGACCAAGTGCACATTCAGCGCACATAGGTCGAGCATGTTGTAAAAAAAGCTCTGGAATTAGAGTGCAAAGGGCATCGGTGGAAGAGGCAAAACAGACAGGGAATATCATGCAATCGTCAGGGTGCACAGGTGCCAGAGCGAGTAACAAACGAAGTGCACAACAGCAGCCATAGAGTGTCCTGGCCAGAGAGCTTGGCGTCCAGAGGCTCCAGCGCATGCGTGGGCGATTTTTATTTCTATCAAATCCCATTTCTTGGGGGGTTTGTTCTTACTCCGGAATCTGCTACTTTGTTTCTTATAGAAAACGACTTTAGGCAGCTCCTGCAATTAATTACAGGTTAACGCCAAAAATCTGTAATTGTTTTCAATGTAACCATTCTGTCGGGTTTTAACCCAGCGGTGTTATAATGAAGTAAAAAAAAAACGATCCCTGTTGTCTACAGTTTTCCTGCGCAGATTTCTGGGATGTTTTCCTCTACATTGATGGGGGAGATAGTAACTGCCTGACAAGGATCACAATAATAAGAGCTGTAGAAATCGGTGTATTTCAGCTGTTACGGGAGCAGTGTGTGGTGTACTGTACCGTGCACCACATACTAAACTCACACTCACCAAAAGTAAATAACAGGGCACTTAGGGCCAGATGTATCAAAGGGTTTTGCCCATTCTGTGTCTATGGGGAAATGTGTTGATACATATGGCCCTTAGTAATTACAGCATCGTGGAGAGAAATACAGTGGGGCAGTGCACAAACTAATGCATCACAGTGCACCAATAAGGCATTTCAGTTTTCTATGACAGACTCCACAATCTGCTCCAAGCAGTGCTCTGAGACATTGCCTTCCTTCTTTGTACAGGCCTACCCTGGGAATGCGCCTGCTTCTCTGCAGCAGAATGACCTTTGTTTTCAGATAAGATAAAATCCCTTTGCTTCTGAAAGGAGCGCGGGCCTTGATGTTGCCAAATACATCTTCTGCGCAGGAGCTTCAAAGTCGCAGCTAAATTTGGAACACGATTAATACTCTGCAGAGTTCATAGGTCTGACGATCGACCGCCGTCAGAACTGTGAAATGTAAACAGCAAGGATTAGCATATCTTTACCATACATTTTGTTTAATTCAGACGGATTTGTGGCTTTTGTAATGGCTGTGTTCCAAAAAACTTAGAACAGCACCTCCTACCACGACTTCAACGGAGCTTTTAATGTGTGAATGTATGTATATGGTATTTCTTTAGTGTGCATCTAGCAAAAACGCGGCAGAGCAGTGAACATGGTCAAAGGCAAGCATAAAGTCAGACAAAGCTGGGTTGTGGACATCTTATGATTCGTGATGGTGTGTATTTTAAAGAGGTGTATTTTCAATTTTTTCTTAAATTGGAGCAGTGTTTGGGCCTAGCTCTTGATGGAAGAGGTGTGGCACAGTGGTCAGGATGCCTGACTCCGGACCACGGGTTCACGGTTTGATCACCAGCAGCAGGTCAGCCCAGCACCATGTGACTCTGGGCAATAGCTCGCTTAATCTTCCTGAGGGCCCTCAGTGCCAGGAAATCACTTCAGAGGTAGCTGTGTGCTTTACAAAGTTCAAGGTTATGGATATTGGGGAGTTGTTCCAGACCATGGGTGCATGGATTGAAAAGGTTTGCTGTCCTGCTTTAATACTTTAACAGTTGCATTCTGATTGTGTCTTTGGCTGCGGGTGTGCCGAGAACCACCTGAGACAGCGAGCTTGTCTGAACGATTAGTGGGGGTGCTGGGCTTGGTAAATAATGCAGCTGGTTTTGATGCGGGCCAGCAGGGTAGCTAATTCCAGCAGGATGGGGGTGATGTAATCATATTTCTTCAGGCCCTGAATGAGATGTCCTGCAGTGTGCGGGATGACCTTAAGGGGTGCCAGTATGGAGTCTGGGAGGCCACAGAGTGAGTGAAGCATCATCACCAAACAGATGAGAGAGTACAAAAGCTTTAACAGCATTTCTGAAGCCGCTTTCTGGAAAAAACAGTATGACTTTCTGTAGAAGAGACAGCTTGTACCAGCTATTTCAGTCAATAAATAACCACAGTTTTTGTGCTGAACTTATCAGAACAAAAATGGAGATAGTTACTAACATCATGAGGTCAATAAAATTGACAATAGTTAGAGAAGACAAGGAAATGAGTATTCCTAAAAGATTTGTTTAGTTTTGTCCACTGTTGCAGTTTTACATAGTGTGAACCAGACCTCAGAGTGCTTGTCAAGCATTAGTCGATTTATAGACAAAATCTGATGCAACAAATGACAAGGAGTAATATGGTTAGTAGGTCTACACATATGATGTCAGTGTTTATAAGATGTTTTCAAATTAATTAATATTTAGAGAAATTATCCTATGTAGAAAATGTTTTTGCAATTGCCTTTTGACAAGCCATAATAGACTATCCCAAATATTCCATACTTTCATAAAGATGCAGTGCTTGCATGGTACTACATTACTCTGTGAAGATACCCAGTAGGTCAAGGACGGAGCTGAAAAGTTTCAGCTAACAGGGGCTTAGACGTTTGTAGGATTTTTTCACAAGGGATATAGGACAGGGTCATTTGTTAAGCTAGATCGAATGGGAGAGATGATGGTCTTATTGATGACTTCAAAATTGATGTCAGAACATCCTGCCACTTCGCTGTAAACTTCTTTTTGCCTCAAATATCATAGGTGTTTGTGAAAATGCTACTACCTACAGCCTGATCTTATGAACTTCTTCCACAAAGATTCCAGCAAATTCTAAAAAAAAATATTTTGAGTGAAGGGTTGTGTTAAGTAAAATGGTATTAGAGGAGCGTCTAACTAATTTATCCCGTTCCATACGTCAGACGGACCCCGCCGTCCGACGTCACAATGGGAGTGTGCGGAGGACGGCCGGGGGCTGTCCGAACCATGCCCACTCATTATTTTTCCCACACCGCAGCAGAATTTGCGCCGCGGTCAACCGGTTAAATGGTACCAGGCATATACTGTGAGACATTTAGTTAGAAGAATATTTAGGTTGTAAACATTTAATGTGAAAAAAGTATTTTAATTCCAATTCTAATACCACAGTCTTGAATTACATAGACATGACATTGACATCCAACTCAGCATGGATGGAGTTAGAATAGTAAACTGTTATTTGTTACAATAGAAGTTATGACCAAAGTAAGGTAATGAGGAAAAGTTGCAGCTTAAAACCCTATATTTACAAACTTGTGATAGAGTTGTTTTTAAATGATACTTAATATCATAATTGCATTTCAAAATATTTTCCATTTGGATTAGGTATGGGACATTTTCTAACAATTCTTTAACTAAATGCTGCACTGTAGAATTGTGGCCTTAAAATGTTTCAGTATAATTTTTCAAAATAAATATATTTCAAATTTTGTTTGTAAATTTGAACCTAGACACTGTCATGGAATGGTTGGAGAATCTGCTTATTGCTTAGTACATGTCCAGCCTCAGGCCCGGACTGGCCGTTACGGGCACCGGGCAATCCCCCGGTGGGCCGCATGGTTGGGGGCCGGATTTGGGCCCCTGGGGGCCGTTTTTGTTACAGGGCCGTTTTTGCAGCTATGCTGCAGAAACGGCCCTGTAACAAAAAAACGGCCGAAAACCGGCCCTTGCACAGCGCGCGGTCGCGCCCCCCTCCCCCTCCCGGAGGGGGGTGGGGTGGGGGGGGGGGGGCGGCCGAGCACTTTGCCAGGGCCGGTTCTGGTTCCCAGTCCGGCCCTGTCCAGCCTAGGGGAGCACTACTCTAAACCCACTGATGCGAGGTTTCTTTCAGGGATGAAATGGCTGACAGTTGTCATTGAGTGTTGCCACTGACTGAACCTGCACATGCACAGAGAACATGTTCTGTATCACCATTCCAACTATGAACTTAAATTCTCGGCATTTCATGAACTGCAGCATAATCTGGAAAGAATGTGACTATGTTGGATGATGTCCTCTGTGGCCTACAGCATAGTAATACAATACTAGTGCAAGCCAAGATCTCTCCACATGGATCTTGCTTTTCCTTGCCAAGACCAATTTCTTCCTGTGGATTTGTATTGATGGGCAATGGGAATAGAGAGACGTATTCAGAAAGTGGCGTTATTGATGAAAAAACAGTGAACTATTTCTTGAACATCTGAATGAACTATTCTAAGACTGGGTTTCCTTCATTTCACTAAGTTATCCTAAGAAGGAAGAGGAAGGATTGTTAGACTGATCTATGATGCACATGTAATAAGAAAAATGGCAGGACCCAGAACATTGCCGCACCTAAGCCGGTGTCTCCCAAAATATTTGTCTGTAGTTCAAAGAATGTGCCTTCCACTGTGTTCACTCCCTATAAGCACCTTCTGCCAAAAGTGCCACCATATGCTAGGGAGATTCAATGAATATGAAAAACAGATGCACCACATTTACAACAAATCACAAAAATCAATCAGTAAGTGTTTTCAAAGAATTCCAAAATCGATAAGGAAAATGTTCTCTTTATGACCTTTTTCTTAAAGTTGCTTCATATGTACACAGCAAAAAAACACCCAATGCATTTAATCCATATACAAATGGACTTCTTCAGGACACAAAAGAAGTGGAGAAATGTATTGTGTAATCCATGCTGAAAAGCACGCACCTCGACCCCAGTGCCAGGAGCATTTCTCCTTGCACCGGGGTCAAGAGGGGGACTTTTCGGTTTCCTGCGTGGCACCAATTGTAGTGCTTGATGATGAGCGGATCTGCACTAATTCTTCCATCATTTGAAAAATATATTACACTTGTTCTTTGGACTAAGGGATGGAGGAGATGTTGTTAATTTCCTAAACACTTTGATGGAATACTCTGGGAAGATTCATACCTGGATCGACGGTTTAAATAGATGAAACTAACTTGCTGCAAAAGTGGATTACACAATAGATTTATCCACTTCTGTTGTGCCCTGAAGAAGTCCAGTTGTGTATGTGTGAAACACCTTGGCTTATTTTTTGCTGTGTACATAGGAAGCAACTTTAGGAAAACGATATTAAAGAGAAGAAAAATCCCCTTATCAATTTTGGAATTCTTTAAAAAAATGTATTGATTTATTTTTGTGATTTGTTGTAAATGTAGTGTTCCTCTATTTTTCATATTCTATTATATACATGTATACATGAATACCACACTTAAGCTATTACATTCTAATATTCACACATCAATTGCCAAGATTAGGGAACAACGGAATAATAATATTGTTGGTTATTTTGCAGTTCTACAGAAATCAAGTCAAAACTATAACTCATATTCCACAAGAAAGTGCATACTAACAAAGCTTGAGATTGGCATTCGTGTCATAGGGAGAATCATTAGTGTATACCTATTTGAGGTGCTCATTCTTTGTGTGTTTATTTTTCTGGCAATTCAAGAGCTCATTAAAGTGTAGACAGGTGGTAGCGCAGGGATATTGCTAAGGTAACCGTTCACTATTACAATTTACCATTATGTCTTCTGTAACAAGTTGCTCTATGTATCGGTTTTCCTGTAGATATCCACAGCATTCTGCAGGTATCCCTACTCAACAAAAGTATAGAGCTAGAGTGGTGGAGTGCTGAGACTCTGTTTTCTCTCTTATCCCATTCTCTTTATCCCATTTATATCTCTGATCCTCCGATCTCTGAGAATATGGTCACTGGTGGAGGTGGTGAGTCGGAGAAATCCATCCTCTTGTTGTATGCTGAGCACAAAGATTAGTGCATCCTGAAAGATTCATTTCAAGAGGTGTTTATGATGATTGTTAAGAATCGATTTTAGATGTCAAGATGTGGCCTTCACCTTTAAATTTTGATCTTGTAGTTTTTGCTGCTTAATCTCAATCACATTAGTAAATCTAAGATGCTATGTTGGCACAAACTTCCTTCAACAGCTCTAAGAGCTATTGTCTTCAAGTTCAATTCAGCTGAGAAACATTAAGTTGGTAATTTTGTCTTCTTCTTTTTTTATGTTATGCATGCTAATTCTTTCATAAGTCTGGACATGGTTTTTATTTAGCGAGCCCTGACAGTGTTGGCATCCTATCTTCCATTTTTGTATTTCGGTGTGAAGTAATGAGTTTGCTGGGTTTGAAACCCAAGTGACTCGATATTTGAAAGACCAGTTGTTTTTACGTTACTGAAAATTATTGTAAATGGTTATTTAGTTTCCCTATACTTTCTCATTGTTAGATCTCCACCCCGTTTGGGAAGATCTCTAACAATCAGTGAAAATATGCTAGCAGTAACTTTATACTCGTAAATTCTCATTTGAAGGGGCAGATGTATGTAAGTCTACACCTAGGTGTAAATCTGCACTTGGAAATGGTGCATTGTGGAAAAGGGAGAATTACACCTAGATGTAGGAGTAGGAGAAAATATAAACATGAGTAATATACGTATTTGTGAATTGGGCCCTACATCTTAAAATTGATCAGGTCCCAGGAGAGATGGAGTCAATCTGAGGATATTTTAACTTACAGTATAAAAGATTTGAAGGTCCCAACGATTAAAGGAAGAGTTACTAATCTATTATACTGCTTATGATGAGATAGTAGTTTGCTAATTTCCCGACTCAATCATTCTTAAGGTCGGAATCAAGTGGTATTTTAGAAACTTTATTATTGTCCACTCAGATCAACCCTGAAAGGGGTGGAGAAGATTAAAACTAGTATGTATTATTCAGATAAGCTATTTGAGGTTTGTGAGTTAGACAACCTTATGTGGATGTGGGTGTGGAGGTGGAATTTGTTTGTTGTGTGAAAAAGTGTCATTGTTATCAGGTGAAGAAGAGTTTTGCAGCAAAGCATTAGGCTAACAGCCTAATTTAGTTGTGGAAGTCTAAGTTCTTTCTAGGTGGAGTTAAGCTCATGAACACTTTGGTTTGTGTAGTTTTTATGTTACTTAGCTCCCAAACTAGAGCCTGATGTACTAATACTCATTTGCAAAAAGGATGTGCAATTTGCACATTGACTGGTTGCGAAATTCGCATTGAAACCTATAAGCTAATAGGTCGCATGGCAAATGTTCCACTTGCAGTGATTCATGCAATGGCTTGCCTAATGAATAATAATTAGGTAGACCACAATTGTGACTCCAGTGATTGGCTGTGAATGTAGGCCTGCTAAGGACAGCAGACTACCATCCTGGAATTTGCATTCTGAAACAGGAAATATTTTTTTAAAGCAGCCTTGCTCATTGAAGGGACAGACATTGTATAAAAATGGTTCCCATTTTGGAAGACTCTGTGGGACATTGTGGGGTGTAGACAGTTGTCCTAGAGACCACTACCTGCTTGTCTTGAGTCACCTCAACATGATACCTGAAAAGTGGGAGCGGACCACTGAAGCAGTTTCCCCTTTCAAAATGAGTTAGCTTCCCAATTGGGGCCGTAACTAATGAATGGTTTGCTTTTGTATTCACATCCATTGACACCATTGCAACTCCTTTCACGTCCCTTCCTTTGTCATTCAGAAACTATTGCAAAGCCCGTTTATGAGTTGGAAATACTTTTTTGATTCATAAAAGGACTTTTGTACATTGTAAAAAAGCCCTTTTGCAGTAGCAGATCATGCAATTTTATAATGTGTATTAGGCCATAAGTTTTCATATTCAAATAATAGTTAGCTCCACTTTTCTCTTGGGAATATATTAGGCTAGGTTTTTGTGTGCTTTTGAATTCAATAAAATTGCCTTTCAGGGTTTATAGTGACATAAAAAGTGTTTTTGCCTGGTTAGCAGTTAATATCAGGTAACGCTTAGGGCCTGATTTAGATTTTGGCAACAAGTTACTTTATCACAACGGTGACGGATATCCCATCTCCAAAATATACATCCCATTATATTCTATGGGGTTTATATTTCGGCCGACGGTATATCCGACTCCTTTATGACGGAGTAACCTGTCTGCCAAGATCTAAATCAGACCCCTAATTTTTTATAGGTTGTGTTGAGAAAGGGGATCAAACCTGGGTTTAAGTGACCTACTGAAAGACTCATTATGATAAAATATCCCTCTTGGGTCATTGATGCAGGGGCATGGCAACAAAAGTGAGGTGGTTGACGTGTAAGCAATTATCTCACTCACCTTAGAAGTCGAAGAGCCTGATTAAGAGTTTGACTAATCTAGGACACTCACCCATCTTCCCTATGTGCCTGAGCTCTATACATTTTAAATAGGGCATACAAGGCATCGACTACTTTTTGGCAAATGTCCCACGTTTGCAAAACTAAATCCACCCTTAGTTTTCTCCTTCCATTTTCCTGTATTTTGATTGGAGCTGATACCGTTAGTTGTATAGGTAATGCAAGTGAAGCATCTGTCTATGGTTTGGGGATGGCAGCGTAATTGTGGCATATAACTATTATGTTAGCCCTTGATATGGAGCACTGGTGGTTTATGGCCTGTGAGGTAATATCTAGTGATGCTGGAATCATTTTCAGAGTGTGGTGCTGCCATTGATGTTACATCACAGGAGGTTGTGAAAAATCCAAGAATCACATAAAAAACAATTAAGCTAATGAGCCACTCCCATTCAACAGGAGAGTGGTAAGTGTGTACTGTGTAGCTGGTGTTGCATTTCGGAGCACATTGTCACAAATATATTCATAAAGCATGGTGTGGTAACATATTGTCATTTACAGACAGAACATTTTCCATTGAAATGAGCACTAAATTGGCACAAACATACAGTTTTACTGATAACATTAAATTGCGCACAAATAATAATGTGAGGGAATTGTGTGTCAGCAAACATTTGTCAATGTGCATCACCAATTAAAGTATCATGATTTGTTTTTATCCTATTATTTGTTTCCATCACGCTTCTGAATTAGAACAAAACTGCTTCATTTGTTGTTTCCTAAACTGTATATTTATTGGCACAGTTTGTTTAAGCTATTCAAATTTTGGTGTGTGTCAGCAGAAAATGACATCCTATAGCCTCTACAGTCACAGGGCAAGATTTTAAGATAGTTTACTTTACAAAATCCTCAAAATTTGCAGTACGAGAAAAAGTAATGACCAGTCTACATGTTAAAAGAATAAGCAGCAATTTGTCAGAAGACTAGACTGACATTTGACCTCTGTTTTTGAACATACACCAAATGTGACAATATAAAATAAAATGTAAATTAATCTTTAATGCACATTCACCTTTGAAACTCCAGCATGGTTGCAGCTCTCCTACTTCCTGTACCTATGGTAGCATATGTGTCAAGCAGCTCGAGTTTCTGTGAGTTTCAAATCCTTGAGGTAATTTCAGTCACATATGAGATACTGGTTGTGTGAGCAGCTTCTTCACAAATAATAGACATCTGGAGAATAGGTGTAGCATGGGAGGTTTTCCATACATGGGCAGGGTAGGGTAATTGGTCCGGAGCCTTAGTGGGGTTGTAGAATGAAGAATGAGAAGGAGGAGAGGGAGATGGCATTGTTACAACGATGGATCTCTTTTTAGGTTATCCATTTTGGTTGCCATGTTGATATGTGTCTGGATGGTTAGTGAATGGAATCTGTTTAATGTGCTGTTCGCGTGATTGTCTCTGATTACGTAATTTAAATAACTGACTATTGGACATTGTTCAATTCTTCTGTGTTGGTTGGTTTGTTGGTTATGTTGATTGTCAGAGTTGGGTTAATGAAAAAGTTAGCTAAATGATGAGTTGAGGTTTGTGTATTAGTGGACCTTTTCAAGAGAAGAGTTGACGGGCTTGCATTAGAAACTCAACTGCAGATTGTGAGGTTGAAGTGAGTTTCTAGGATTGTGATACTTCAAGACACAATTTGTGGGTTTTCAAAAGCGTTGATTCACGTGTGAGTGTGTGGTGTTTGAAATGGCAAGTTTGTCCTCAGTCAGGGCATGGTAGTGATCCACCAAAGTATCTGCAGGTTTTCCAGTGTGGCATACTGGTATTTCTTAGCTGTAATTCTGGAAATGATGTATGTGCACGGAATTGTAAATTGACACTCCCTTATTTCTCTAGAAAGAGATTCGAATTATTGTTCCAGCCCTTTTGTTTTTTGGTATATAAGTACATTGAATGGGGCAATGACAGTCCTTCTAGCTGCCTGAGAGCATTAGTAACAGCCTCTGACTGTTCAACTATGGTACATTGCATAGCAATCAGTAACAATACACCGTGATTGCCAAGAGGAAAGGCATCCATTCCCTCATGACAAATTACATATGATGGTGCTGAACATTCTAGGAGTACTTTATCCAAATGTATTTATCATTCTCATGTTTATTTATTTATTTATTTATTTTTACAATTTATAGAGCGCGAACAAATGCCCGTAGGCGTCTCGGCGGTAGAAACAGTACGTAGAGTTCCCACAGAGGCTAAATCGGCAGCTATTCTTGACCAAACAGCCAGGTCTTTATTTTTCGGCGAAATTGCATTCGAGACGAGCTTTCTCTGATGGCTACTGGCAAAGAATTCCACAATCTGGGAGCGGCCACCAGGAAGCGTCTATCGCCCCAAGTGACTGTTTTGGTTCGCGGTAGCAGCAGAAAATTGAGGTTGTTAGATCGGAGCGATCTTGTGGATGAGTGGAACTTAAGATGGGCTTTCAGGAAATGCGGGCCATGATTATGCAGTGCTTTGTATACTATGCAAAGGGTTTTGAACTTAATCCTATTCCGGATCTTGAGCCAATGAAGATCTTTTATAGCCTCAGAGATTGGCATAAACTTCGGGGTTCCAGACAGGAGACGGGCTGCAGCATTCTGGATTGTATGCAGTTTATTAGTCACTCTGGCCTGAGCATTGATAAATAAGCCATTGCAGTAGTCGAGGGAGGACAGCACCAGGGAACTTACCAGTGTCTTTCCTGCTGCAACTGGCAAGAACGGCATAATTTTCTTAATCAGCCTGAGTTTATGGTGGGCAGTGGCTGCTGTTTTGTTTGCATGGGCCATAAAATTCAGGTTCTCGTCAAAAGTCACTTCGAGATTTCTGACAGTAGGGACCGGTTTAGGGGGGTTCCCATACGTGGGCGGCCACCATGTAGTAGACAAACTGGGTGAGAGATGTCCGAAAATGACCACCTCCGTTTTTTCGGAATTTAGTTTTAGGCAATTGGAGGCCATCCACTCTCCAATCGCCTGCATGCCCCCTTGAAAGTTTTCTGCTACCCTCTCTCCATCACCATTAATGGCCAACACAAGCTGCGTGTCATCTGCGTAGGAGGTGAGGCTCATCCCATGGGCCTTGATGACAGATGCCAGGTCCGACATATAGATATTAAATAGTGTCGGACTTAGGGATGAGCCTTGGGGTACCCCACACGGCAGTGACAGCTTGTCTGATTGAAAATGCCCCAATGTGACCACCTGCGTTCTCCCAGCCAAAAAGGAAGAAAGCAAGTTCTTTGCCAGGTGGCGAATGCCCATCTTTCCGACACGGTCCACCAGAATCTTGTGGTCGACCGTGTCGAAGGCTGCGGATAAATCGAGCAATACCAGTACCGCTGTTCCTCCCTGGTCCCGGATCACTCGTATATCCTCAGTCGCTTTGATTAGGGCAGTCTCCGTACCATGGTACTTACGAAAGCCGAATTGGGTGTTGTCCAGTAATTGGTACTTCTCTACAAACTCTGAAAGTTGTGTTCATAGCTTTCTCAACTACCTTGGCTAAAAAATGTAGGCTAGCTATGGGGCGGTAGTTTTTTAATTGCTCCTTGTCCAGATTGGCTTTCTTCAGAAGAGGCTTAACCAGTGTATTCTTCAGTGAATCCGGGTATATCCCAGTTCTGAACATTGCATTACAGATTGAAGCGATATCAGGAGCCAAACAATCCATAACCAGACGGATGACCTTGAGAGGACAGGGATCTAATGCAGATCCAGATTTAATGGTAGCAATAATGTCCTTAATTTGTGTCTCTGCGAGGTCTGTGAACTGGAGCAGTTCAGTATCCTGAGTCATGCTGTCAGGCATGGGTGAGTGGATTACCGTTTTACCGGAGAATGCTTGATATATATCATTCACCTTGGTAAAAAAGAAGTTGGCCAATGAATCACAGAAACATTGGGATAGTGGCGGAGCTAGGTCCGGAGTGTTTCCCGCTTAGATCTTGGTGATCTCATACAGTTTTTTACTGGAGTTTTTGGCGTTATCGATCTGTTCAGTAAAGAACTTTTTCTTAGTTTCGACAATGAGGGCTTTATACAGCCCTAGTGCTTCCTTGTAGCTAGCTTTGCTTTCTGAACTGTAGGATCTACGCCAATGCCTTTCTCTATTTCTGCAAAGTTGTTTCTGTTTGCGCAGTTCCTCTGTGAACCACGGGGCCGATGGCGTTGTTCTATTTCTCGAAGGCTGTTTAGTCGGGGCTAAGGTGTCTGTAGCAGTGCCCAGCCACTCCTGAAATTGACGTGTGGCAGTGTTAGGGTCAGTGGACAGACAAGGCCGAGTCTTATCCAGAAGAGCAGTTAGCTCCGTCTGTTCGATATCTTTCCAGACCGTAAAAGCTTCTGGTCTCAATGCGGGGTCTCTTCTAGTCCTATTCGCCTTGACTGATATTTTCATTTAGATGGCATAGTGATCAGTCCAAGGCATGGGCAAGGTGTCTGTTATTTTTAGGCCTTCCATATTGGAGAAGATACCATCCAGAGTATGGCCGGCCTTGTGAGTGGGGGTAGTGACCAATTGTCGAAGACTCAAAGTATCCATATCTGATATCAAGGTACGGGTGTTGTTATCGGAGGACTTCTCAAGATGGAAATTCATATCACCCATAACTGTAAATGAGTCTTCCATCGCCAATGCTTCGAGTATCGAGCCTAGGTTGGCGAGGAAGCCAGTACGAGCGCCTGGGGGTCGATATAAGAGCATACCTTTGAAATGAAATGACGGAGTAAGCTTAAGATCAAATTGGAGGGCTTCACAAGAGGTGGAAGGGATGACATTCTCACACTTACGTGATCGAGAGCTATGATGGCTAGCCCCCCTCCACGCTTCCCTACTCTATCTAGACGGTAGGCTTTATAGGCTGGGGGGGCCGCGACTGCCATGTCTGGATCGGACGCCTCATCCGCCCATGTCTCCGTTATAAAGAGACAATCTAAGTTGTTATCCAAGATGAGGTCGGATACTTCCTGCCGGTGCTTTACCAAAGAACGTGCAATAATGAGTGCTGCAGAAAAATCTATGGTGTTAGCGGCTGTAATAATGTTCATCTTAACCTTTTCATTGGCTATGTGTAGCCTAATGTTACTGTGGGGGCATATGAGTTCTGTGGTTTCCAGGACTCTATATGGGATATGTTGGACACATTGGGTATTAGCCGTCGTGCGCAGTTCCAGCAAGGCGATTTGGAGTAAGTTAATAATCCCCGTCGGGGACTCTGGCCAGGGGTTCTGGCCCTGGGCCCAGTCCCGGCGCGGACGGGCACAGACAGGCTTGCCTTTGGCGCGCCTTCGGCGCGCCTTCGGCGCGCCCGCTGCGCGGATGGGAAGGTTTAATGTTTATATACATGTGTGGGAGGCGGTTGGAGGAGGGTGGGAGGGTCGAACAACTACACTGCTAGCCTTACCCTCAGCAAGATGGCGGCTTAAGTGGGTCGGTGAAGTGAGGGCACCTGATAACAGCTACGCTGTGGCAGGGCAGATCGGTCAGCAGCCTCGGAGCGACGTAAATCTCGTGCCGAGATAGGGGGACAGTTAATAAAGTACTGGCTAAAATATTCACAAATTTTAAAAGTTGCGTTATTATTATTCAATAACGAGCGATTATTCTACAATTAAGGTGGAGGTGCACAGAATAGAACAGAGATACCCCGGCTTCCGCCTCAGGGGAGAAATACGCAAATGTTGTATAAAAAACATTGCATGAACTAGGCGGGTTGCCATAAAAACAAGATTCCGACTGGATTTGTCTATTTCCATTGTTTGTAAACTATGCCAGACTAGTCATCATTTTTTTAGAGGAAGTTCTAATGGGACACCCGGTTCAAGACCCTATACTGGCGATTGAATGGGAACGTTGGTTCTGTAACTCGCTCACAGACAGCACTGAGCCTGTAATCCATAATAGAGACAGAGTCAAGATCCCTCATGTGGGAAATACTTTGCACACCTGAAATTGGCACATTTGTGTCTGTGTTGGCATTTGCATTCTAGATTTCTGGGTTGCAAATCTTGTCTCTTACTTCGCTCCCTACCTCGCTGTCTTTGTTATCTTTCGAAATTGTGGTTCTACAGGCATCATGCTCCTTAAGAGCAAAGAATAAACAGAGTTGTCCACCCCTGATGCACTCCTGGCAAACCACCCCCTAAGCCTGCTCTGATTTCGATACACACCATGTCCCATGAGGACTGCTCTGGTCAAAGATTTGACCACGTGTTTGCCAGAGTGTGGCACGATCATGCTTTTACCCAGGGGTGTCTTGTACAATTGCACATGGATAGACAAGGCCTTTCTTTAAATTCAGTGCTCTGGCTTGTTATACGTGCGCCTTCCATGGTGGCTAAGGATCTGGCGCTTACAGCTGTGTAGGGCATGAGTTGTTGGGATGCTCCCTGTTGGGTCGCTCCGGCAGTTTGCTTTGATGAGTCTGCAGAGTCACTTTGACTGCTGGGTCAGAAACAAATCAGAGGTGCATCCTATTTGAATAAGTTTAGCACCACCGTCGGTACCCGGTGTCAGCTGCTCGGACAGATTTGAAATGAGAACGTGCTCAATTTCAGTGATCTGGTGGATAATGTTGACTGTCCATTGTAGGAAACAAAGGAAAGGTGCTTTGCCAAATCATCATCGAAGCGGAAAGTCTGAGCAGCATGCCTGTGTTCATTGACACATCTCCTGCGGTTGGTTCTCTCAGTGCATATCAGCCATGCTGAAAGGGGAGGAACCAGGTAGTGTCAAACAAAGGGGAAACAATAAAAATCCCTTACAGCAGCTACGGAAAAGGTGCAGTTTTCACTGTAACACAACCGACTCTACAGATATTTGACCTCCCCTTTTAGGTCTCGCTTGTGACAATGCAAACGCTCTCACTTCCCAGAGGTATTGTTGAAACAAGGGGCATGCAGCCTTTCCCTTGCATACCATTCATATGCTTTCTTGTCAGACTTCTGTGCTGCCTTCTAATTGGCCTGAGCAGGCAGGATTCACTTCTTCTTCTTTCGGCTGGAGCATGCATCAAGCACTGATTGCTTGAACTTGATTGCTGTCCTTCTAATGATCGTGTTTGTGACTAAAGTACTATATCTATTTACTTCTGGTTGATTTTTCCCTTTCCACCCCCATGTCTGTATTGCTTCTGTCCTCTCCTACTACCCTTGGCCATGTTGCCTCTATACCCTCCCCTACCAGTCCCAAAAATCTGTGTTGCTTGTTCCCTCCCACCCCACCCCCACCCTCCCATTCCACATTTTGCTCCTTCTCTCTCACCCCCACCCTTAAACTGTCCACACTGCTTATTCCCTTCAACTCTCCTGTTGACCTAGTTGCTTAATCCCTCCAACCCCCACAATTCTGCCATTGTATGTGTGTTATTCCCTCCCACCCCTCTTGTCCTGTTGTCTGTGTTGTTCTCCACCAACACTAAGAAATAAAAATGCTATGCAAATGGATAGCGCAGGGCGCATCTTTAGCATTTTATTTAAACATTTAGACATGCTACTGAATAGCCAGACTGTTTTACAACATAACTAAAAGACATTCGCAATGGCAGAAGGCCTCTGATAGGTTTGCCAATCTTCTTTAAAAATTATGGCTATTGAATCATTTTAGGCTATACTATAAAAACATGATCTTTTACATGATTGTACATTTTCGCCTGGGAAGTGGTGCGCTGACAGCTGAAGTAGTCCCAGGAAATGTGTTTCTTCAAGCCACCTAGTGTACCTAGTGCTGTCCAGCATCTTCAGGAGGATTGGGACAGGTGAAATTATATACAGGTCTAAAAGGAAGTAACTTGTGTTTCCATGAGTTGTTTCAGAGGGTTGAAATGTGATAGCCAATGATCACGCCATCCATCGACCGCTAACCGTATTTCCCTTTCCCTTATCCTCCACTTATTGGGGCTTATACCTGTCTGTGATGTGGCCATTACAGACATGTTTATAGATTTCTGAGATTCAGAGTGCGGATACAGTCATGCAGGATTGGAACTGTACAGTAGGGTACTGAGAGTGCAGTTGTCCATTGGCTCCTGCATTGCCTGCTCTTCATCGCCACAGGCAGCTTTTAAAACCCTGGTTACTTCAGACACAGAATCGAGGAAGCTGTGACAAAGTCACCAGACAGTTGTAGTAATGAGACTTAATAGATAATTCAGATAAATGCTTTATTGAAGCAATTAAGTAATACGTGCATGCAGCTCGGCTGAGAGTCAGCTTCATAATGAACACTTAACATTCTAGTACATGCTATTACATACAGGCATTCTAATTACATGCCATACTTCTAAATTTCACTACTTAAAGGGAGATACAAGTTACTATACATCTCCCTTCTTAACAAAACAAAAATAATAACAATAATGATAATAAAAACAAAACAAGGAATTTTAAAAACGAGCAAACTCCTGAAACTTCTTGGGAGTTACTATACGTCTCCCACACTTGCTGGATTTATTCGTCACATTGTCCTCTTCAACCAAAGCTCCCTCATTAACCAAAGTTCTCTTATGCAAACCAGATTCCCCTACTTTCACTTGATCATTGGAATAAAATCTTTCAGAATCAATCACCAACTCATCACTACCACACTTCTCCTGAGGAACTTCAGTACCCGCTTCATTCTCTAACCTAGATGTACTACACCTGTCCTGTTGCCTAAAATCCAACAACTGAGACGTATCATCCTGAATTTCAACAAGGGAACCAGGCTCAGTAAAATCAGGATCCTTAGACACAACATTCCCCCTTTCAACAGAAGTAAAAACATCTATCCACCAATAATCTTTCTTCCTTTCCGTACTACAAGTCTTATTTCTGACACTAGAACCATCTGGCATGGAAATGCGACTCATATGATGGATACTACTATCATCCAGCTCAACTGTGTTTCACATCACTTTAGTCACAATCCTAAAATCAGAAAATTTAGGCTGTAACTTGCCAACCTTTTTTCCACACTTGACTCTAACACATTGTCCTACCTTTATGCAAACTTTCTTAGTACCATGTTTGGCATCAAAATAGAGTATATTTTTACATTGAGAGTTGATGATGGATTTCTTCACCTGTTCAGAATCCCAGTCATACTTTTTGCTTCTACCCATCCATCCGGGATTAATCCTACAAAAAGGAAACCTTCAACGCATTAATCCAAATGGACTTTCCCCCACTGTATTGTGGACAGTTACTCTGTATGACCATATCAACTTATTGAGTTCATCATCCCAATTCTTGTTACCTTTTTTTGCCAACTGCAAAACACCTTTAAATACTCTATTAACCCTCTCAACAATAGAATTACCCCTGGGATGATACAAGGCAGTACATTTCTGTTCAATGCCAGTATTATCCATGAACTTTTTCATGACATCTGATTTAAATTGAACTCCATTATCAGTTAATATGGAAGCCGTAAAACCCTCTCTTGAAAAAAAATTCTCCAAGAAAGCAATAACACTGTCATTGTCTACCTTCATGACAATCTCACCCTCAAGCCACCTTGAAAAAAGGTCAACCAATACTAAAATATACTTGGTAACACCAACTTGCCATACCAAGGGGTCCCTTGATATCTAAGGCAACGTTTTTTACTATGGTAAATTGGGACAAACAAGAGACGAAATAGGAGGGTTGAGTGTCTTTTGTGCTTTATCTGAACCTTCACAACTTACAAAAGCACAAACAAATCTTTCAATGTCTAAATCAATTCTTGGCCACCAATACAGTGCCTTAATGTTTCTCTTAGTGCAAAATACACTAGGATGTCCCTCATGACCGAGCGAAACAATCCTTGTCCGCATACCTTTAGGCGGTACAATTTTCTCTCCTCTACAAATAAATTCACCATCTATACCTAATTCGTCACGTACCTCCCAGAAAGCTCTTAACTCCAAAATGAGTTTACACTCGTTAGACCACTCGTTCGTGATCTTGTTTTTGACTTCCAGCAAAATATCATCCTTCTTATATTCTTCTTCCCAATCACTCTTACGTAACCCAGTAGTGTCGGTAAACACATCAGCAACACAAAAATCTCACCAGGGATCGGGATCAATTTCCTTAATCTGTAAAGACAGTCTACTGAAAATCCTTGTAATGTAGGGGCACACGCAATAGCTTCCTTGATACTATCGAATGACCTTTGACAAGCGTCACTCCAAACAAAGGTAGCTTTGTTCTTCATTAGTAACCACATATCATAAGTTTTCTGTGAGAAGTTGTTAACAAACTTTGAATACAATTCTGCCAAACCAAGGAAAGATCTAAGTTGGTCCTTTGATTTGGGTGAAGGGGCACTGACGATGGCTTCTACCAAATTGCTTTTTGGTTTAATGCCTGTTGCACAAATTTCATGAACCAAGTATGTAACAGATTTTTCAGCAAATTTCCATTTGCTACCTTCAGCAATCAACCCATTGTCTTTAAGTATGGTTAAAAACTCTCTAAGGATGGCATCATGCTGTGATCAGTCCTTTCCCATTATCAGAATGTCATCCTGAAAGAATACGACCTCACGAATGTGACCGAATAAGTTCGACATCAGCCTCTGAAATACATCAGCGGCTGATGCCAACCCAAAAGGCATTCGTTTAAATCTGTAACAACCAAATGGTGTATAAAAAGTGGTAAACTGTCTGCTCCCTTTGTCTAACACAACTTGGTGATATGCGGCAGAAAGGTGCAGCGTGGAAAACCATTTGCATTTCGTGTCAAGGATAACATTTCGTCAATTCTGGGAAGGGGAAATTGGTCAATCAAAATATTGTTATTCAAATATCTTAAATGCACACACAAACGAGCCTTTCCATTGGATTTTCGGGCAACGACCAATGGAGAAACCCATTCAGCAGCTTCCAAAGGTTCAATGACGTTATTACTCAACATTTTTTCCAATTCCCCTTTAAATTCCTTCTTAACTGTAAAGGGAATGTTTCTTGCTTTGTGTATTTTCGGAACAGCCCCTTTTTTTAGGCGAATCTGATGAGTGAAACCCTTGAGTTTTCCCATACTGTTAGCGAAAACGTCCGGAAACTCTTGTAGCGCCCACTTTCTGGTATCTTCACTGTCACATGACACCAAAACTTGCTCCTTACTGTTCGGATCAAGGATGATGTTTAACAACTTCTGGTCTTTCCACCCCAGAACAGATGGACCTTCTTTTGCTATATAGAGTTTCCCAACTGACTGTCTCTCCTTGAAACGAAATATTAAGGTTCTAAAACCCAACATGTCAATTTTTTCCCCAGTGAAACTTTCAGCGGAAATGTCGTTTGGTTCTAACCACACACCAAAATTGTTGATGAATTGACTTTTCCATACATCTTGTGAAACAATAGTGAAAGGGGATCCTGAGTCTGCAGTTAATTGGACTCGAATGCCTCCAGAGGAGACCGTACACAAGGGTTTTGACGAAGAACAACTAGTGATATTTAGTACCACTTTCTTCTTCTGGACACAGTTAACCTGCACGTCATCATCACTTGATCTTGAGCGACTATCATCATCCCCATCTTGTACACAAGCAACTTTACCTTTAGGCTTTTTTTTAGTCTAACATCTGCAAACCCTAGAGAAATGCCCAATTGAACCACATTCCATACATTTTGCAGATTTGGCTTGGCACTTCTCGTATGCTGCGGAGTGCGAGTAACTACCTCATCTGTAACAGATTAAATTACTAAATTTCGTTCGCTCAGAATTATCGCCTTTTTTTCTCTCCATCTTTGCACCTCTATAATTTTTGTATGATGATTTCTTTTCTACGACCTTCCCCACAACTCCTTCCGGATCTTTTTTATCTCGAGAAAGTGTAGCTTTTGCACAACGTTCTGAGAGTTCCTCTTTTTTACCATAGCGACAATATCCTTCTATCCAAAGCTTATCCTGTAAGCTTTTATTCTTGGTATACATGACCACTTGGTCACGAATGAACTCGTCATGTAGTTGTGCAAATCTACACTTGCTTGCTATTTTTTTTAATGCAGAAAAATATTCTTCAATTATTTCATGTTTCTCCTGCTTCCTCTGAAAAAAAGTGTGTCTTGTGACTGCAATACATACTGAAGGGGAAAAGTGGTCATCTAAATCTAAAATAGCCATTTTAAAGACATCCGTATCACCCTCACTTCTCTCATGCTTATGCAACTCGTTAAAAATGCGTAATCCTTCCGTACCTAAAGAATATAATAACATCCTTTTTTTTCTCTCAGGTGAGAAGAGTTCACTGACATCCTCTAAGTTCGCAATGTAATTGAGAAAATATTCTTTCCAGTCTAACCATGCTACAACAGGCTCTCCAGGTGTAGGCAAAAATTATTTAGGCAAATTGATGTGCATATTTGACAGCGTGGAATCCCCTACAGCGTTTGTTCTTGAAGACGTTGCATCAGTACCATTATTAGACATGACTGATGTGGAAAGTAAAAGTTATGATGGTTGAAGACAAAGGTGTCAATAGTGTTCGTCAAAAAAAATAATAATAATATCTTTCCAAACAAAGGCAATAGTACAAAGAACAGTAGCACAATGGTTTAACAGCACAGTTCTTAATGGATCCAACGAAGACTGAAGTGGAAAGTCTCTGTCCTATTTAACCTCAAGCAAAATCTTATTAGAACGCTGCATGCACTTTGGAAAAAAAATAGGAACAAAACAGTAAATACCGTAATGCGAGGTTTCCCACAAAATGAATTACCTTATTGACAACAGTTTTATCGAGTTTAGGAAAGTCCAAAGTGTCCACTTTGTCTTTTTTCACGGAGCGTTTCTTTTCAATCAGAAATGAAAATAAGCAATATGGCCTCCGTGCGTGTGAATGTGCGTGACTGCGTAGGATCGTATAGACCTAGGAGCGCACAGCCCTTTTTCAATGTTAATGTGAGCTCCCTCGCGTTGTGACGCGTTGTCAGGGAATGCGAGGGCAATGCTGTGTTCTCAGACGTCTCGGGTCAACAGCGCGGCATTTGAAAAATATTAACTGCCGTCAGTATGGCTCCAACAGTGGGTAGGTGCAACTTGTTTAAAGAAAGCAATATTCACTTATTTCACTTAGCGAAAACTAACGTAAATTGAATTACCCGTTTTCTTCAAATACGAGGGCTTCCAGCATGGACACTGTAAACCAGTATAGGTGAATCACCAAAGGCTCAGTGTCATCCCGCTCATATTCGTGTAGACTTCACAATCTTGAATCAATCACTAAATGTGTTCAGGCCTCGTTTTTCTCCAAGAAGGCTCCCCCTCGTCATCAAATTAAGTGTAGTAATGAGAATTAATAGATAATTCAGATGAATGCTTTATTGAAGCAATTAAGTAATACGTGCATGCAGCTCGGCTGAGAGTCAGCTTCATAATGAACACTTAACATTCTAGTACATGCTATTACATACAGGCATTCTAATTACATGCCATACTTCTAAATTCCACTACTTAAAGGGACATACAAGTTACTACAACAGTCTTCGGTCCGTCACAAAGGGGTTGATCCTCTCATATGCACAGCTTCAAAGTTTCACCATAGCTTTCATAGTGTATCACACGCACACATACTGGGCACTCAGAGGAAGACAAGGCCTTGCATCACCACAGGTCAGTGTAGTTCGAATGAAGAAGAGTCAAGGTTCCACAATCTATTAGTCTGCAGCCAGTGCCGTAACAGACACCCCTGCAGCCCCCTCGGTGTTGGGGGGGGGGGGGGCAGTCTTGAGTCCATGAAGGTGGCACCCTCAGCTCATCTGTAGAGAGCTGTGAGACGTTTGCTCTATGGCAGCTGCTGTGTTCAGCCTGCTCTGAGCTCCTCGCGCTGACCAAGGACTGAAGAGAAACAAAGTAACAACTTACATTGTTTCTCTTCAGTCAGAGCCACAAGATAGGCCCGGAAAAACGATGGGGGTGGGGGCCCTCTGAGGGAGCAGTCCCCACATGGGCACTGCTCAGGACTGTGACAAGGGTGGGGACCCTCTGAGAGAGCATTCTCCACAGGACTGCTCAAGACCGTGACAAGGGTGGGGGTCGTCTGAGAGAGCTTTCCCCACAGGACTGCTCAAGACCCTGACATGGGTGGAGGTCCTCTGAGAGAGCTTTCTCCACAGTACTGCTCAGGACCGTGACAAGGGTGGGGGTCCTCTGAGAGAGCTTTCCCCACAGGACTGCTGAGGACCGTGACAAGGGTGGGGGTCCTCTGAGAGAGCTTTCCCCACATAACTTCTCAGGACCGTGACAAGGGTGGGGGTCCTCTGAGAGAGCATTCCCCACAGAGCACTGCTCAGGACCGTGACAAGCTTGGGGGCCCTCTGAGAGAACATTTGTCTGCAGCTCCAGGAACAGGACTCTGCTGGGACGCATTGGAAGGTAAACATGCATTTGTGAGAGTTAGAGCTATTGACATTGTGAAGGACAACATATTTTACCTATACTTCTTCTGTTAGGAGAGAGTGGAGTGAATGTGGGTGGTGTCAAGTGGACTTCTGTGGTTTGGATAGGAATTGTTAGTTGTGGAATTGTGTTGTGTGGATTGAATCGGTGCAGTGAAATAATGTGGCATGGTGTGCAGTGTAATAATGTGTTCCATGATGTAGAATTTTGTGGTGTAGATTGGATGTTTGTGGTGTATTGTGTAATTGTGTTGTTGGTTTGAATTATGTTGTTTGTTGTTGAATTATCTGGTGTGGAATGGAAATGTGTAGAGTTGAATTGTGTGACGTGGAATTGTGCGGTGTTGAGTGAAAATTATGTTGAGTGGTATTATGAGGCATAAGTGTAGATATGTGGAGTTTTGCTACATGACATAGACTGGATTTGTGTGGAGTGTATTTATGCAGTATAGCTTAATTATGTGGTGCCGAGTGGTACTATGTGGAGTGTAACTATGTTGTGTGATGAATTGTGTGGGGATGAATTGTGGAATTGTGTGACTTGTGGAATTATGTGGCATGGTGTGGTGTATAATTGAGCGGAGGTGAATTATTCAGCATGTTGCAGAGTTGTATTTTGTAGAGGGTAATTATGTGTTTTGGAGTTGAGTGTAAATATGTTGTGTGAAGTGTAATTATCTAGGTTGAAGTGGAATTATGTGTAGTTGAATTATGTTCTGTGGAGTGTAATTATGTGATTTGAAGTGGTGTTAAGTTGTGTGGAATGTTATGTGATGTGGAATTATGTGGTATGGAGTAAAGTGAAAATATGTGTTTTTATTTTTTAGGATTGTAATTATGTGGTATGGAATGTTGTAGGGTTAAATTATTTATGGTTGAATTGTGTGGCATGGAATTAGGAGATGTTCAAATGTGCTGCGTATGGAAGAATTAGGTAACATGGATTTGGACAAACTGTGCACGTTAAGGCTTTTATGCCATGGGGTATAAAGTTGATGATGGTCTATTTTTCTTTGTAAAAATAATATGGGCTGTTTCTTTACCTTCTGGTACATTTCTGAACAATTTGCTAAGCTAAATTGTATTGTTGCATTGTATGCGCATGCAGGGAAGAATGAGTGTCTGGAAGACATGCAAAAAATCAGCCTACGTCTCAGTATTAACTTCCACAATTCTAAGCAGTAATTCCAATCCTAGAATGAGTTACATGTTTGCTTCACAACGACAGTTAGTAAAACAAGTAAGTACTTTGCCAGCCTGTATAAGTAGAAACGCTTTTAAAGTGACTTGTTTTCCAGCAAGGTATTGCTTTTCCCAGTTCACGGAAGGGATAAGGAAACATCTCCAGATGAAAATAATAGGGTTGACAGGATGGTGCAATAACAGAATATTGATACATGTGTGTGAGAAGTTGGCCTGGTATATGTTGTCCACTAATTAAAATGGGCACCTTGTACCAGTCCAAACAACCCTTATGCTGATTTAAGAGGTCAAGGATAACCTTAGAAAGCTATCCAAGTGGCAGCTGTGGAGAGCAGCCTTCAGGCTTAGTGTTGAAGGAATGTTAAGCAGCTTGTTTTATCAGAATCCAACCTTATTGTATTGGTTAAATGAAAGAAGAACCACACGGAAGTTATAAAAAATATGTATTTATTAATGTATCACACTAAATACCTCACCGTATCTGCTACACACAGTTAAACACAAAGCACACAATACTATAGCACAGAAACAATCGTAAGTAGCACTAATACACACTGGGCGCCAGGGGGTGATCAAACCATATACTAAAATAGTGGTATAAGAACCATGACTCTAGTCAAGTTAGTGTCTAAAGGATGTAGAATCGCTGTGACCCCAAGGAGCCACCCAAGGGGAGTAAGTAGGGATCCCATGGAGGAAGGGTGCAGTGTGAGAACACGACAGCCTGCTACGTACAATTCAATGGCAGACCCGAAGTTGCAGATTTAAAGTTTAAGAACCTTCTCAGTGGATTACAAGGATGCTCTTTGGATCAGAGAAGGTTGAAGAGCCACTCCACCTGTAGATACTGAAGTAACAGAGTTACCTATACCAGGGAAGCCGGATGCATAGGGCTGAAGTGGTGTCGGAAAAAGTTGTCGATCTCAATTGAGGACTTCAAGGAAATGCCGCTGTGGGAAGGAAGAAAAGTGTCCGATGGAATCCAAGGGTGGATTCCTGATGAAGAGGGGGCAGAGTCTGGGTCACTCAGGAGTGACCAGGGACTCGTAGACAAATGCCCACCGATGTCGGGTGCTTCAGGTGTGATGATGGAGACCTTGACTCTACAGCTGCATGGACCAGGAGACGTTGAGGATGCCCAGGAGCCAGATACGAGCTGTCCCATGAAGAATGTTGAGCGCTGAGGGGTAGTGTCCGGTGGGAGCACCAACAAGCCTTGTCAGCGGCAATCCAGGAAGAAGGTCAAGGAAGTTTATGGTCTGGCCCAACAAAGACCAGAGGACTCACCACAGCAAGGGGAGTCAGGGCAGGCCTGGAACAACCAGGGGAGCCCAAAAAAAGCAGTGTTGTCCCACAAAGGGACCCACAGGCCGAAGGCACAGGAGCCACAAGGGGACCTCTAACAGTTTCACAAAGGCAGAGCTAGCAAGGCATAGAGTGTGAGGAGGCTGAAGTCCTTTGTACAAAATGTGAGCAGAGGTTGGGACTATCGATAGTTCAATGCACGTAGTTGGGTTGCCAACAAGCATAAGCGCTTACAAAAGTGCGCAGTGCTCTAGGCTTCAGGTTATGCGGAACCCACGAGGGATAATGGCCTCAGACTTGTAGGAACTCACTTCCTATTTTGCTGGAGCCTTTGGAGTTGAAAGGAGTTCAGATCAGCAGACCGGTCAGTTGCGTTATGTTGCCTTCAAAGGCAGAGGAGTGATTCCTTCACTCCAAGGGAGATACTTCGGTTGTCCTTGATGCTTCACAGGTCCTGCCTGTGCACGGGCACAGATGGAGAAGGAGACAAAGTTGGGCCAGTCAAAGTCCAGCAAGTTCAGAGTGCCCAGACGGTTGAAGGTCAGTGGTTTCTTGTTCAGAATCTTGTCCACATTGAATCTAGGATCCAGCATCTAGGTGAGCTCTTAAGTACACTTGGGAGAGGGTTGGACAGATTCAGGGGACCCTCCCAGGGAAGGGTCAGGACAGTGGGGAGGGGTTACTCCCTTGTCCTTTGTCGAGTTTTGAGCCGGAGCCAATGGTTCCCAGGACTGGTTTAAACTGGATTATGCACAGGGACACCAAGTGTGCCCCTCGTGCAGACTCTCAGGCACCTACCTGTGACAGGATGCCTATTGTCCTGCCTTCCCCTGCTCGAGCGTGGCTCAGCAGCTGGAGGGCAGAAATGTGTCTCTACTCAGCAGCATCAATTTTGTGCTGTCCTGGTAGAGAAGGCTGGTACCGGGAAGACCGAGGACCCACGAAGCTTGCTTCTGAGGGGTGGAATTATACCTCCCACACCGGTTACCGGTGTAAAGGTATGATTCCAATGTGTTTGATACAAAGCACAATATGTTTTGTTGCAACCGTTTTTGAGATAGCATTTTACGCAAGCATATAATGCACCTCTATCCATATGTCTGGCTGATCACCAACAACCCATGAGAATGGTCTCCGAAGGCTGCAAGGGTGCTCTGCTCTTGCAGGCGCACCCTCGCACATAAAACCCAGCAACCTGCCTTTAGGTTTGTCAAGGCCTGCTAGAGGGGTGACTAATGGGTTTTAAGTGTAGTGACCTATAGATATGGTAAACCTATATCCTTCATAAGTGGTGCATGCATATCTTACACAGGCTGCAATGGCAGACCTGTAGTCCCGCTTTGTTTGCATGACCTCTCATGGGTGGCATAATACATGCATCAGCCCACGGGAGACCTCTGGGGTACCCATGCCCTGGGTACATGTGTACCATATACTAGGGACTGGCAAGGGTACCCCAGTATCCAATATGGAGTGTACCTAAGTACATAACACATCCAATTTAGGGAGAAAGCAGATGGACTGGGTTCCTGATTAGCAGGATCCCAGCCAGGCTAGTCAAAAATCAGCAAAAGACCTGTCAAAAAGTAGTCATAAATGTGCCAAGAGGCAAACGCGTCTCTTGGCACATTGCTGGTGGGGCGAAGAGGTCCTCTTTTGTCCTGAGGACCTCAGGACTAAAGCGGACTTCATCCCCCTGGCAGCAGTGCGCCAGGAGGCGCGTTTGCAGAGTGGTGTAAAAAGGCGGCGTGGCCTCTGACCACTCTCAGCAATCTTGCTGTGTGGGGTTAACTGGAGGTATCTGGTGGGCTAGTTGGCCCCCAGGGACTGCCCGTATTCAATGGGACTTAAGCCCCCAACGCAGAACGTGCCAGGAGGCGTGTTTGCAGAGTGGCAGACAAAGGGGGAGTAGCCTGTGTCCACCTGTCAGCTAGCCCACTATCTGAGGCATACTGGAGGTATCAGGTAGGCTAGTTGGCCCCTAAGGGCACCCAGCAGTGAAGGGGACTTTATTCCCGATCCAAGAGCATGCCAGGAAGTGCGTTTGCAGAGTGGTGGGGAAAGGGAGCATAGCCTGCTATTAGAACTTAGCAATTCTGCTGTGTGGGACTTACTGGAGTTAATAGGAGGGGTAGTTGGCCCCCAAGGTTGACCTTGGGGGCCAACTACCCTTCCTGTTACCAACAGTAAGTACCACACAGTGGGATTGCTGAGAGGTCTTCGAAGGCCATGCTCACGTTTCGACACCACTCTGCAAACACGCCTCCTGGCATAGTACTGGTTGGGGGATGAAGTCCACTTTACTCCTTAGGGACTTTGGCGGCCACGTAGCCCTCCTGGTACCTACTGTAAGTCCTAGGCAGCAGAATTCCTGAGCACTGGTCAGGGGCACAGGCCCCTTTCTGCACCACTCTGCAAACGCAACTACTACCTTATAGTTAGAAATTAGCATTTAAAAAACCTTAGAAATTCACTGAAAAACCATAGGTTTCAGGGACGTTAAGGTTAGAAATGAGCATTTTAAAAAAGTTAGAAATTCACTGATGAAACCACAGGTTTCAGGTATGGTATAGTTAGTTGGACATTTCACTCATACAAAACCAGAGAAATTCAGCCATTATAGTTAGTTGAGCTAACTATAAATCATGCCCCCGCAATGCACTGCTGATGACGTCACATAATACATCACTCATGACATGGTCAGTGACATCACTAATGACATCACTGATGACATCTCAAATTACATCACTGATGACATCATCCACGTAATATCTGACGCACCTCATCACACCCTAATATAACCTTTCCTACACCTACTCTAAAATACAGACTACCATTATCAAACCATAGACACACCAATACCCGTTAGAACATACCCACTGACTGGTTTATCTTTTTAAATAATGGAAGGAGGGCTGCGTTGCCCCCTTCCCTGTGCCCATTTTGGCCCCAGTGACACCATCCCCTGGGTCTGCCCTTTATGTACATATATATATTTTTTTAAATAGGAGTGGGGCCATGTTGCCCTCCTCCCCAGTCCTATTTTAGCCCCCGGCGACCCGAATACCCAAGGTCAGGTCTTCATCTTTTCTTATGGTGGAAGGTGCCTGCATGGCCCCCCTCCCCAGGTCGATATTGCCCTAGGGAACCCATCCCCTGGGGCATGGCCATTTTGTTGGGGTCCGAGGCAGAGCATGAAGGCCTTTGCAGACCCTGCCTGTCCCCTGCCTTCTGTGGTAGCCGGCATTGTTTTTGGACAGAGGGAGCTGCTGACATGCAGCTCCCTCTCTCCAATAGCAATTCTGTTCTACTTTGTGGAAGCAAGAGCATTTTGAATAATCCAACTTCCACGAAGTTGAGCAATTTTTGCTATGGCTTGGCGGGAGTGGTGTTCCTGCCAAGCCATAGCAAACTGCATTTTCCCGGGGGTGGGAACCCCAGGACATTGCTGTAGACCGCCCTGGAGGGTGGGGGTCCCCAGGGCCATCTACAGCTCCACGAGGGGTCACACTGCCCCCTCCAACACTAATTAAGTCCCGGAGAGGTGGTGGTCCCACATATAATTAGGTAAAGAGTTGCCCTGGAGACCCCCCATGCATTAATTTTAATATAGCCCCGGGGAGCTGGCAGTCCCCGGGGCTAGAGGGGGGCTGCATGGCCCCCACATTTGTTTGACTTTACCCCTGGGGGGGTGGAGGTACCCGCGTTTGCGGGAGGCGGATGGCACCACCCACATTTCCTTTGTCTTCAGCCAGGGGAGGTGGCGGCCGACCCTGGGGCCTAAATTAAACAAAGCGTGGGAGCCTGTGCTCAATTTTATTTTTCATTTTTGGCTGGAGTCACGAATACAAAAAGACTCCTGCTAAAAACATTTTTTTGACAAATGTTTTTGGCCCTGTCAAGTCCCTGTGGCCTAGGGGGTCAGTGTGTTTCTAGCCTGCACCCTTTTCTTTTTTTTTAAATCTTTTTTCTTGTGACTCAGTTCAACCGAGTCACAAGATGGCTGCCAACACTTCCTAGTTTAAAGTGTTGGCAGCCAGTCAGATCTCAGGCACGAGATCAGGAGTAGTTGCAGATCCACCGTGGCCACAGTTATTTAGCTGAGAAATCTTAAAATTTCTCAGCAACTATGAAACGTATATACACTATTAGACAAAAAGGTTGCTTTCTGGAACAAGCACTACATTTTTGACAAATTGCGGTGTAATTCCGTTCAGCAATTCGTTCTGTAGCCGTGTCTAAACTTTCCTATGTAAATTAACATAGAGAAAAAGTATTTTTTGACCCCCCCGCTTTTTCTCGGCACCCACTAGACGGATCTCCTTGAAACTTTCAAGACAGCAGCTAAAGTGACTGATGTATTAGTTTTGAACATTTCGTGAGGATTCTTCAAATGGCGTCAAAGGTATAGGCAACTGAAATCAGCTTTTTAATAGAAATCAGGTCCTAACTATGACTACCTACCGGTCACCGCTGTGTGTGTATATATATATATATATATATATATATATATATATATATATATATATATATATTACCTACTGGCTATCGCCAGTAGGTATATATATAGTTAGGATTAATTCCCTATGGGATTTCTGAAAATTCTATGTCTAATAACTTTGGCGTTTGTGGACGGAATCGGCTGAAATCTTCAGGAAAATGGCACATTTTGTTTCTGAGCAGCCCCTGAAAATTTGGTGGGGTTTCGTAAAGGGGGGTCTGAGAAAAAAGGGGGGTCCCAAAACGCGTTTTTTACATTGAGTTTTCCATAGGGCGGTTGGCCTCACTTTTAGCTCGAATGGCTGAATGGATTTGCACGAAACTTGGCAAAATTGTAGGGACTGGTAGCCCGATGTGCCTTTGCTAGGTCTCAATATATGTGCTTCAGTGGATTTTGAGAAATTAACGTTTAAATCAAGATATATATCTGTAACAGCGCTCCGGGCAGCGATCCGGTCCGCTTACTTTTCGCGTTTCGGAACTTTGCGCGCAGAAAGCTGATTGGCTCTCCGGTGTCTGTCAACATTCTAAACAGTCCGGAGCGGCCGCCATCTTGTCTCTCGGTAGGATCGAGAGAGAAGAAGAGGTGAAAAACGAAAGGGGAATTTAATGAAAGGGGGCAAGGTATCCCCCTCTTGACCCCCTAGGAATGTTGTTGGGGTTATTAAAGGGTCCCGTGGGGAAAAGGAAAAAAAAATGATTTTTCACGGTAGAAGCGCTTCACGGGCCGCGAACTGGGCCGGAAACTGGTAGCGAAACGGGAATTCGCCATTTTGTGCTTCGTTAATTAAATTACTAGGTATAAGGGGGTGCGGGAGACGTATCCTAATCCCCTATGTTTCCTGAGGGTGGCTGAGGAGGCTGATATATGTTGATACATCTCTTCCAGCGGCTGTGCGTGAGCTTTTTTTTATTTTGCTGCGTGACAGTCCGGAGCGGCCGCCATCTTGTCTCTCGGTAGGATCGAGAGAGAAGAAGAGGTGAAAAACTAAGGGGGAATTTAATGAAAGGGGGCAAGGTATCCCCCTCTTGACCCCCTAGGAATGTTGTTGGGGTTATTAAAGGGTCCCGTGGGGAAAAGAAAAAAAAAATGATTTTTCACGGTAGAAGCGCTTCACGGGCCGCGAACTGGGCCGCAAACTGGTAGCGAAACGGGAATTCGCCATTTTGTGCTTCGTTAATTAAATTACTAGGTATAAGGGGGTGCGGGAGACGTATCCTAATCCCCTATGTTTCCTGAGGGTGGCTAAGGAGGCTCATATATGTTGATACATCTCTTCCAGCGGCTGCGCCATCTTGCCTTTTTTCCAATGCCACAATTTTGTCGTGCACGGCAGCCATTTTAGATGCCAGGCTGGTCCCAGGCTATCACCTACCCCTGCGGATGTAGTTTATGGCCCCAGCTGTAGAGAATTCAGACATGCCAACCCTCCTGATTCAGGCGTGTGACTACTGATTTCAGTGCTAGTCTCCCGCCTCCCGATTTCTGCAAGCAAAAACCCGGGGGCATATTACGAACAACTAGCGATAATTTTTGTCTCTAACTTGTTTAGAGACAAAAATTATCGCCGCACATCGGCGATTTTTATCGCAGATAAACCTTGCTATTATCGCAGAAAAGTCAGCGATATTCATGTATTATCGAGCAAATGCTCTTAGCCATGTTATCCACCTCCCATTGGATAACATGGCTAAGAACTGCTCAGGGCAGGTGTTAGATTTTGGAGATATTCGCGCTTAGCGCGAATATCTCCAAAAGTTGGTAATAGAAGATAGCGATGTTAGGGACTGTTTCCAGTCGCTAACATCTTGGTACGCCACTTTGCATGTCATTAGTGATAAGTATCACTGACATGCAAAGCGGGGCCCAAGATGGTCGCTATCTCCTTTTAGCTGTCACTAACTGGTGTTAGCGACAGCTTGGTAATAGGGAGATAATTTTATCTCCGCTTTCATGGCTTTTAAAGCCAAAAAAGCGGAGATAAACCCCCTTGATAATATGCCCCACGATTCCTTGGGGGTTTCAGCTGACAGGGCTTGGTATTGTGTTACATGGTAATTTTTCCAGGAAACGTCAGAGGGTCGATGCAGGGGTTCTAGAAGAGGTGATAAACCATTTAAGCCTCATGAACAAGCGCATGGTCTTTTAAAGATTTGTGAAGTACTCGGGGCGGCGGTGTGTGTGTGCCCTCTTTTAGGAGCGGGCGGGGGGGCACTGCCAGCAACTTGCCAGGTCAGGTAGTGTTCAACACGTGCATCACCCTTTCTCTGCCTGCTATTGCGCTCCATGCTTCGGAAAGGTAAGAAAAAGAACGTGCATTTGAGTTTGAAATGTCCGATCCTGCAGCAGCACACTTCCAAAGCCCACACATGACAATAACCCGATTCAAGGCCCCATTCACCCGATTTTAAAAAAATAGATAACACTCCAACAAAGTAAGATTATAAAACTTTATTAACTATTAACTATAACGAACGGAACAAAAACTAAAAACATTTAAACATTTTTCAACACAAAAAGCAACAATGGTTAGAAGCTGTCTTTTGTGCGAATAGTCCCAAGGCAGCACAACGTGCAGAGTTCTGGACGGCACCCAGGTGATGTCGCCTGGGTGCCGCACTGGTTTTGGGATCCTACAATGCAGCACAGAAAAACAGCGTGGGGCGTCCCGGGTGGTGCGGGGGGAGGCCTCGTCAGTAGCGGTCTGTTGTGCGAATAGTCCCAAAGCAGCAGAACGCGTTGAGATGTTGATGGGACTGTGTCCAGTGTCACATGGCTGACACAACATGTACGACAGGCACCCAGGTGATGTCCAGTAAACTGCCGCACTGGTTTTGGTATCCTACAATGCTGCTCCGAAAATTGGCGTGCGGCGGCCCGGGGGTGGGGGAGGCGGCGTGAACGGGCCTCCCCAGGTGGCGGCCATCTAGCTGAGTTGCGCCCGCTCTTGCGGCTACAGCGTCTCGCTCACCATGTTGTTGAGTTGCTCCCACTCTTGCAGTGCAGCGATAGGCGGCTGCCACATGGCTCTTAAAATGGCGGACGGCTCCTCGGTTTTGGGCCTGGTCCACTGAAATGGCCCTGGGACACCTTGGAACTCGGACGCTTGCCTGCTAGGGCTTGGGCTCCATTCTCGAAAAGCGTCCCCTCAGCCGTGAAGATTCTACAAAAGTCTTGGGGGCCCCCGACTCCCGCAGGCTTCCGGTGGGGAGCGGCTGCCATGATTGCTCGCGGAATGACCACGACGGAGCCACGAGATGGTGGTGCTCTCATGCTGACGCCAGCTTCAGTCTGAATGATTCAGAAACAAGGTGGGGCTTTCATCGTTTGGGAAAAAAAAATGTTCTAAACCAATGAAAAGTGTTATTTTTAGGTCATATGACCAAGCCTTCCATCATTAGGAAACCAAAAGTAAAATGAACCAATGAAAAGTTTTATAAACAAGTCACATGACCTGTTATGCGGCATAGGGCTACAAAAAGCGTAGAAAATCCGTTGGCACCTGAGGCGGCGTCAGTAGCGGACCCATGTGCGAATAGGCCGAAGGCAGCACAACGCGCCGAGATTCGGATGGCACCGAGGTGGTGTCCAGCAAATTGCCGCACTGGTGTGGCCATCCTACAATGCTGTGCCGAAAGACGGCGTGTCCAGCTGAGTTGCGGTCACTGTTGCGGTACAGTGACTCGAACGCGCCGAGATCCGGATGGCACCGAGGTGGTGTCCAGCAAATTGCTGCACTGGTGTGGCCATCCTACAATGCTGCGCCGAAAGACGGCGTGTCCAGCTGAGTTGCGGTCACTGTTGCGGTACAGTGACTCGAACGCGCCGAGATCCGGATGGCACCGAGGTGGTGTCCAGCAAATTGCCGCACTGGTGTGGCCATCCTACAATGCTGCGCCGAAAGATGGCGTGTCCAGCTGAGTTGCGGTCACTCTTGCGGTACAGTGAGTCGAACGCGCCGAGATCTGGATGGCCCCGATGTTGTGTCCAGCAAGTTGCTGCACTGGTGTGGCCATCCTACAATGCTGCGCCGAAAGTCGGCGTGGGGTGCCACGTTGGCTTATGACGTGATGTCAGTACTGGACTGATGTGTGAATAGGTCGGAACCAGCACAAGGCGCCAAGATCCGAATGGCAAGTCCTGGATGTTGAGTGCCTCAGTTGAGAGTTCTGAGCAGTGCTTGTAAGACTGTCTGAAGCTTATTTGCACCTGCTGCAGCTTCACTATTGCCCTGGTGTGGCCAAAGGTGGCACATGACATAGGCGGCCGGCTCCCGAGGTGCGGCGGAACTTTTTTCCTTTTCCTTTCTGCTTCTTTTCCTACAATCCGTTTCATCTGAAGACACGACCAGGTCCCTGAATGTGTGCAGCGGGACGCTATTGATTGAATGAAAATGGCGGCTTGACACAAAGCTGACTCAAGCGTTACTGTTGATGCTATACAGACAAAAATTGGTTTTCAGTTTGTACATTCTTCAGGTTTTTTTTTTCCATCCAAGTCTGATTGAGAGTTTGTAGAAAAATGGCTTCAGATTTTCCACATACTACTCTTCAACATTCTTCCTAAATGTAACAATGTGAAACTCACTAGGAGAATGGCTGTTTCTGTTTCCTTTCAAAATGCTGCCAACACTATTTTCTGAATGGAAGACACCATCTTGTAGCATAAAGGGCCGAAAGGGGTTCTGGTCTGGCCGATGGTTGGTGGAGACATTTTGACTATATCTTGGACCTGCCCGGCCTCGCCCAAAATGGCGCTGGTATAAATGGGACTCGCAACTCCTTGCCCGCAAATGTATATCTAGAAAATGTTATTGTAAGTGGCTGTATCGTATTTTAATTACAAAATGTACGTCCACCGATTCCGCAACTGTTAGACACCTTTGTTCTTGCAACCTAATGGCCCGCTCGTTACGTTCTTCTACAGTGTAAATGTCTCCTCATCATATACGATTTCAGTTTGCTCCGTGGCCGGCCCACGTGGTTATAGGCCCGTATTTGTATACTGACATTTTCACAATAAAGGTTTTTAAAACAAAACACGGTAGTAGTATTTACATTGGTAAAGTTTTTACTTTTAGTCACTGTTTTCGAATCAGTAAAGGCAAGTGAAATAAAGCAGTCCAATTACATGACGGATAAAAGGTATAATATGTAGGAACGCAGTAAAGATAAATGCTTAAGGGCAGTTGTGTTTTTCATGTCTGCAATATAAAGTGATCGATAAGAATCTGATAATCAGGCGTATCGGCGACTAAGATAGCAGGCCGAATCTCTTTTACTCAACGGCTCCGTTATGGAAGGAAGAAACGCCCTTTTTCTCGAAAAAGGAATATATTTTACTTACAAGACAGTTGTAAATTTTCCGGGAAAGTACATTAGCCTGGAATATTATAACATATGTTTGAAAAAAAAATATTGTTCGAAAACAATAAAAAGCGTAATTTTTAGGTCATATGACCAAGCTTTTCATCATTAAATTAACAAAAGTAAAATGAACCAATGAAAAGTTTTATTAACAAGTCACATGTCCTGTTATGCTTACGTTACGCGCTGCGCGCCGCGCCGCGGATCACTTCCGGGTGCGGTAACGCGGCGTGTCATATAACGCATTACGCGACAACGTAGGTCAAGAATATAGTCAAAATGTCTCCACCAACAAGCGTTCGGAATACAACTCCTTTCAGCAGTCCAAAAAGTTCTGTTAAATGACAACAGAGGGGACAGGCAACAAGAACCATCAGTCAAAGAGGGGAGGGCAAGTTCTTCTCTTCCGGGTCATGTTGGGGCGCTACCGGAACTGATCGAATTGGTAGTCTACAGTGTTTCTGGATGTTTCAGACTAAAGCTGGCGTCAGCATGAGACCACTACCATCTCGTAGCTCCGTCGTGGCCATTCCACGAGCAATCATGGCAGCCGCTCCCCACCAGAAGCCTGCGGGAGTCGGAGGCCCCCAAGACTTTTGTAGAATCTTCACGGCTGAGGGGACGCTTTTCGAGAATGGGACCCAAGCCCTATCAGGGAAGCGTCCGAGTTCAAAGGTGTCCCAGGGCCATTTTAGTGGACCAGGCCCAAAACCGAAGAGCCGGCCGCCATTTTGAGAGTCCTGTGGCAGCCGCCTATCGCTGCACCGCAAGAGTGGGCGCAATTCAGCTGGATGGTGGGCAAGACGCTGTAGCCGCAAGAGTGGGCGCAACTCAGCTGGATGGGACAAGGTTCAGAATTGAAGAGTCATCAAAAGGCAAAAAGTTCCGCCGGATCCCGGGAGCCGGCGGCCTATGTCGGGGGCAATCTCAGGCTACACCAGTGCTATAAGACTTGGGGAGGGTGTCGGAGCCAAGCGTCTTCTCCGAGTCCATGGCCATCACACCGCCCCTCAGGGGCCTCCGTCAAGCTGTTTAGGAAGGTAACATATTACATTGTTTTCTAATGCAGTCAGGTCCACAAACGACACTTACTTACTTTGAGAATAGTGAAGCTGCAGTAGGTGGAAATAAGCTTCAGACAGTGTTACAAGCGCTGCTCAGAACTCTTAACTATGGCACCCAACATCCAGAACTTATGCTATTTGAGAATGGCAGTGACATCGAAGCATCTCAGGGACCAAAACCATTAACGTACTTTCACGTATGAAAATCTTACTTGGGGAGGGGGCAGGAGCGAAGCGCCCCCTCCCAGTCAGCGCCACCACACCGTATGTTGAAAATTTGAAGCCATCGTTCTACAAAGTCAACCAAACTTGGATTAAAAATCTAGAAAAATGTACAAACTGAAAACCAGTTTTGGTCTGCATAGCATCAGTAGCAACGCTTGAGTCAGCTTTGTGTCAAGCCGCAAATTTGATTCAACAAAGCACAGACATTGAAAAAGGCTCAAATTCAGAACTCTAAACTATGGCACCCAACATCCAGGAGCTTGCCATCCGGATCTTGGAGCCTTGTGCTGCTTTCGATCTATTCACACATCGGTCCACTACTGACATCATCTTATAAACCAACGTTATGTAAATAGTTTTTTAATAAAATGTTTCTTTGCTGGTGTGTTGTCTATATTTTTAATATTTGCATAGGGTTTGTCGTTATTTTGTGCGGGATGGGTGATGGAGCCGAGCTGTCTTGCAGCCCTCATGGTGTGGAGCTCAGTTCATCTCACTATTTTCGTATTTCTCATGAAGGGTTGTTCCTAATATTTCTATTTTAGCGAGGTCAAAAAGAGATCCAATTAGTGGCCTACTGATTTTGCTCGATTACTTTTATTTTTTTTACACGATTTTTCACTATCTGCAAAGACTAAACAGAGTATTGCGACTTTGTGCTTGTTTGTAAATAGAGAATGATCCAAAGAGAACCAATTCTAAAACAGTAAATGCTTGGACAACAATCAATCAAATGGAGAGACAAGCAGCCACGACGGATTACAACGGGGGTAAAGGCCTGCGTTAACTACCCTTCAGTATCTGCAAAGAGAGAGTACTACTAAGACAAAAGAGGGGAGGGGGGGGGTGCAGCGTTCAAAGCACATCAGCGTGCATAAATACGAAAATGTTTTTATTTATCACGTACTTGACATTTTAAAGCTTTTCATATTTGCTATTAAAAAACCAATGAAATTCACAGAAAAAACCATAGGTTATAGTGGATATATAGTTAGGAATTTGCATTTACAAAACCTTGAAAATTCAGTGATGTCATTTGAGATGTCATCAGTGATGTCATCAGTGATGTCACTAACCATGTCATGAATGATGTAATATGTGACATCATCAGCAGTGGATTGCGGGTGCGCGATATATAGTTAGCGCTTATAACTATATATGGAATTTCAATGGTTTTATGCGAGTAAAATAAGGTTTTGTAAATGCAAATCCCTAACTATATATGGCCTAAAACCAATGGTTTTTTCATTGAATATATATATATATATGTATATATATATACATATATACTTCTACATGTTTTGGCTCCTGCTTCGCTCTGACCCACGGCGCATCGCTTCGGATTTCTAGGCAGAGCCGCGCCAATTATTTCCCACACAGATCCTTTCAGATTGATGAAATCACACTCGCAAAAATGTTGATTTTCCCAATTTTATTTTCTATTTTTCAAAAGGTCTCCAGGTCGACGGAACAATAGACACGTTTCATTGTCACAGACAACTTGATCACGGTTAAAATGGTACGATTCAATTCAACCAATTAAATCACTTTTAGGTTTCATGTGACTCACAATACTATTGCAAGACCCTTAATGTGTATTCTAGGAATCTCAGTTTTGTTATCGTGAATTTCTATGTGTGTTTTTTATGTGTTTATTTATTATTTTCTATACCCAACACAACTGGTTTTATGATTGGTGCACACTTGTCCACTAACCCAGTCACCATAAATAGGGGTTTATTAGTCCAAATCAATTGGCCCTATTTTTATTTTGCCACAATTATTGTTGTGTCTCTTACTCTCTGTTTTAAGGAGATCGGAAATTTCATATTCAAGCAATTTAATTTTGAGTTATTTATTATACTTTTAAAGTTGGTGTTATTGCACCGTCTATATTTTTAAGGCAAATCCTATGATTTCTTATGTTGACAAATTACTGTCTAACAATAGATTAGAAATTATATTTTCACCCTCTAGTGGGCCACATCACAGATTTTTTTTCTCACCATCAAAACACTCTTACGCCCTCCAGTGGGCCCTGTCAACACTATCCTATTGATTAGTTGAAATGTATTCCTGTACTCATCTCTTTTACAATGTTATCTCTTCTTTATTTAATATGAGATAATTGTGCAATGTGGCTGAGTTACAAAAATTATTATATGTGTGTTGTGTATTCCAGTGAATGTGTTTTATTAAAAATATTTCTCACAGATATTAATTTGATTAACTCTGTTCAGGTTACAAATGGATATACAGTTCTTCGCTCTGATTCAGTCCAAATGGGGTAAAAGTTCTGAAATTTAGTAATTGCCTTGATTCTCTCTGCCGCAGTTTTTTTCACGGTTGCCACCTTTCTCATTCCGGGGTACAGTTTCAATTGCATAGAAGTTTAGTAGTTTCCAATAGCCCTCATGTTCTGTCTCCATGTGTTTAGCTATGGCATTGCTCCGATCATTATTCAATGTTGCCATTACATGCTCTAATATCCTCTTTTTTAATTCGCAAATAGTACTTCTAATGAACTTTAACGAACATGGGCATTCAATTACGTAGACAACGTATTGACTCTTGCAGGTTCTCAGTTCTTTGATTTGCCACATTTTATTGCTTGGTAATTTAACTTCTGTTGTGTTCTTTGCTATTTGACAGACTTTACAATTGTGGCATTTGATAAAGCCTTTAGTTTTCAACCATTGTGTGCCTTTTGATTTTTCATTCCGTTAGTGGTGACTATGGATCAATTTATCCTTTAGATCTGAGCCCGGCGGAACGTTATATTTAGGTGAGTTCCCATTATTTTTTCCACAGTGTGGTCTAGTTGGAGTATTTTCCAATTTTGTGTGCAAGATGTTAGCTATTTGTTTTTATTCACAGGAATAGTCCATAATCAATCTCGCGGTTTCCTGATTTTATTGTGTTAATGTTTGATCTCCTTTGGGTTTTGTTTGTAAGGTTTCTTCCCTTGTTTTTTTCTTTGCTCTTAGCCATCACCTCCTGATGTTGTGTTCTTTATATCCCTGTTGTTTGAATCTTGCAGGAGTCTTGGTACTTTGTTTTTCCCATTCATGTTTGTTTGAACATATTCAGTGTATTCTCAAGAATTCTCCGTAGGGTATATTCTCAATTACTGTTCCCTTGTGAAGGTGGCATTTGATGAAGTTTCTTTGTGGTGTAATGTGGTTTGTATTTCATTATTAATGACATAAATCTCAGTATTTAGGAATGCGACCCTTTCTTTATGATGGTATAGGTGAATATGATGTTTGCTTCTGTTGAGTTCAGGATTCCAAAATACTCTTAAAACTCAACAGCTGTTCCATCCCACACAATTGGGTCAGAGCGAAGCAGGAGCCAAAACTTGTGGAAATGTTATAGGCGAGACCCGTTGACCGCCAGTGGAAAAAGACACATTATAAACAAGAAACGCAAAGCCAGTGAAGACGCGCTGCCGAAAACTGCAGGGTGGAGGTAAGCGCAATGATAACTTCATGAACGTGTAAGGAAAAATGTGTTTTGTTTCAACATCGTGTTACAACATTGTAACGGCTTGGTCTTTTCTGTGGGAGGATAATAATACTGTAAAGATACTGCAATAAATGTTTCATTGTAAATGAGCGGAGGAAGTCAGTAATTATGTCTGTGGACCACGGGCAGAAGCACTTTCCCTTCAGTAAAGATTAATATTATTGGTCATTTCCAGAACAATTGAGGAAATAAAATAGAAAAGAGAGGTGCAAAACAAAGTGAATTCTTGGGCTCACTGTTTGATCAGGAAGCCAACAAGATGCAACAAATGAATTGCTGGAAGAATTGGGGAAGTATGTGTTAAACTCATCCATAGGCCTCATATAAATTTAAGTCAAGCATTTAGAAGTGGCTCTAACAAAAATAAAAGAGGAGTTACAGGAATTAGAGAAAGAACTAGCAACACTGGATATGAACCTTGAAATGCTTAAGCTAAAAGAAGACCTGGAACGTTATGTAGAAAAACATGAAGTGGTGAAATTAAGAAAACAAAATAAGTTCCAACGGGACAAAGATGACTAATCACAAGGGCGAATATTTACATACGCCAGAATATAAATTTGATGCATTTAAACAACAAGATCGTATGGATGATGCAGCTCAAAGCTCTAGTAGCACCACATCCTTAACATCAACTGAAGCTAGTGAAGGAGAACAATAAAGAAATGCAGATCAATCAAAACATACTTTTTTCATGAGATATGAGGTTGGTCCTTCAACAAATACACTGGGAACAAACCCGAAACCCACCACAAAACCCAAGAGGAAAGGGGGGAGGATGCCAGTGGGAATCATCATCAGAAAAACGGAGAAGGTGGCGAAAAAGGAGAAGGTGGCTCAATGGGAAAAATTGGTGCAAAAACCAGGAGCATGCGACAGAAGAATCCCCTTTAATTGATAGAAACAAATATCAATCATCAACCTCTCAAAACGTGACATCTCAGAAACAGAGAAATCTTTATTAAAACATGGAATAAACTATTGTCCGACACAACAAATGAACATAGCACAAACACGAATGGACATTTACAAGTACGTCAGAAAAATCAAACTAGTAAAGATCTTTCAAGAAAATTAAGACATGGCGAATTACTCGAAAATGAAAAAGAAAAAGTTTAAAAACATCGGAGTCTAATTTAACCACAATGGATATGAATGCCCTTTTAACTCTAATCAATTTAGACATCACTGAGGAACAAGATCTCATCCATGAGAAAACAGCCTGCCCAGAAAAAGGAGTAGGATTAAGTGGTAAAAAAACAACATCTTGTTTGTATCCTCAACTAATTCCAGGCAACAAAATTGATCTTTTCCAGGAAAGGGTAGTTCAGGATCTGTACAAAATAAAAAGAAATAAATACAGAGAAAACTTCACAAAAGAGGAAAGATCCGCTCTAAAAAAATCTAACTGAGGACAAAACCATAACTATAAAAATGGCTGACAAAGGTGGCAACATTGTTGTTTGGGATATATATGATTATGAATTGGGAGCACACTCTCAATTAAGGAATCAACAGTATTTTCGGAAATTAGACAAAAATCCAACTATGATGTACAAGAAGCCAGGGATACAAAAATCTCACAATGGCTCTCACAAAATCTAATAGATGATGATGAAAAAAAGTATTTGGCAACTGAAAATCCGATCACAGCTATAATTTACTTCTTACCTAAGTTGCACAAAAGTCCATTCAAACCACCAGGATGACCAATAGTGTCTGCAAAAGGAACACTAATAGAACCAATAGCTAACTACATTAATTTCTTCCTAATGCCATTTGTGCTGAATCTCAACTCATACTTAAGGGACACGAGTGATCTCCTGAGGCACCTTGAAGAACTGTCATGGCAGGAGTCTTACAACCTGGTAACTATAGATGTAATATCCTTAGATACGAACATTGAAAACAACATTGGCTTATTTGTCTGCAGTTTTTCTTCTAAAAGACGTAACACAGTATAATCAACACAATCAAAGGCTGACAGAGATGATGGAGATGTGCTTAACCCAAAATGTGTTCATGTTTGGTGAGGAAATTTGTCAGCAAACAAAAGGATGTGCAATGGGTTTCTCTTTTAGCCCCGGATATGCCTGCCTTGTGATGGGGTGGTTGGAACAACAACTAGCATGGCACCCCAACAACGATAAATATGTCAACAAAACTGAGATGTGGCTGCGGTATATAGACTATCTTTTAATTGTGTGGGATGGAAGAGCTGTTGAGTTTGAAGAGTATTTTGGAATCCTGAACTCAACAGAAGTAAACATCAGATTCACCTACACCATCAGTAAAGAAAGGGTCGTATTCCTAGATACTGAGATTTATGTCATCAATTATGAAATACAAACCACATCACACAACAAAGAAACTTCATCAAATGCCACCTTACATGCAGATAGTTTTCACAAGGGAACAGTAATTGAGAATATACCCTACAGAGAATTTTTGGGAATACGCCGAATATGTTCAAACGAACATGAATGGAAAAAACAAGACTGCTGCAAGATTCAAACAACGGGGATATAAAGAACACAACATCAGGAGATGCTGGCTAAGAGCAAACCAAAAAACAGGGAAGAAACCTTACAAACAAAACTCAAAGGAGGTCAAACATTAACACAAAAAATCATGAATCCATGAGATTGATTATGGACTATTCTTGTGAATCAAAAAAATCGCTAACATCTTGCGAAAAAATTGGAAAATACTCCAACTAGACCACATGTTGAAAAAATAATAGGAACTCACCCAAATATAACCTTCCGCCTGGCTCAGAATCTAAAGGATAAATTGATCCATGGTCACCACCTACAGAATGAAAAATCAAAAGGCACACAATAGTTGAAAACTAAAGGCTTTATCAAATGCCACAATTGTAAAGTCTGTCAACTAGCAAAGAACACAACAGAAGTTAAATTACCAAACAATAAAATGTGGCAAATCAAAGAACTAATAACCTGCAAGAGTCAATACGTTGTCTACGTAATTGAATGCCCATGTTCGATAAAGTACTTCGGAAGTACTATTTGCGAATTAAAAAAGAGGATACTAGAGCATGTACGAGCAATAGTGAATAAAGATCGGAGCAATACCATAGCTAAACACATGGAAACAGAACATGAGGGCAATTGGAAACTACTAAACTTCTATGCAATTGAAACTGTACCCCGGAATGAGAGAGGTGGCAACCGCGAAAAGAAACTGCGGCACAGAGAATCAAGGCAAATACTAAATTTCAGAAGTTTTACCCCATTTGGACTGAATCAGAGCGAAGAACTGTATTTCCATTTGTAACCTGAACAGAGTTAATCAAATTAATATCTGTGAGAATTATATTTAAAGTAACACATTCACTAGAATACACACCACACTTATAATAATTTTTGTACCTCAGCCACATTGCACAATTATCTCATACTAAATAAAGAAGAGATAACATTGTAAAAGAGATGAAGACAGGAATACATTACAACTAATCAATAGGATAGTGTTGACAGGGCCCACTGAAGGGCATAGGGGTGTTTTGATGGTGAGAAAAAATCTGTGATATGGCCCACTAGAGGGCTGAAATTAAATTTCTAATCTATTGTTAGACAGTAATCTGTCAACATAAGAAATCATAGGATTTGCCTTAAAAATATAGACGCTGCAATAACACCAACTTTAAAAGTATAATAAATAAGTCAATATGAACTTGATTAAATATGAAACTTCCCGTCTCCTTAAAACACAGAGTAAGAGTCACAACGATAATTGTGGCAAAATATAAATAGGGCCAATTGATTTGGACTAATAAACCCGTAATTATGGTGACTGAGTTAGTGGACAACTGTGTACCAATCATAAAAACAGTTGGGTTGGGTAAAGAAAATAATAAATAAACACATATATAGAAATACACGATAACAAAAATGTGATTCCCAGAGTACACCATAAGGATCTTGCAATCGTAATATGAGTCACGTGAAACCTTAAAAGTGATTAATTTGGTTGAATTGAATTGTACCATTCTAACCATGATCAAGTTGTCTGGACAATGAAACGCGTTGCTTGTTCCCTCGACCTGGAGACCTTTTGAAAAATAAAAATAAAATTGGGAAAATCAATGTTTTTGCGAGTGCGATTTCATCAATCTGAAAGGATAAATATATCCCACTCTGATTTGCATCAAACGCGGGGCACTCGAGGGACGGGTGCCGGTCTTGCGGTGATGCGCCACAAAAATATACGCGCTCCCAATTCCTTTCACATCCGAAAAAAGGAAAACCGCACTGACAGGGCATTGTTGTGGCAGCAGTTTAATCTTCAAAGAACAGAGGCATTTCGGAGAACTTCCTTCATCAGTGTTTCTTTACAAATCGCACTGGCAGACACCATTTTTAAAGCATCTTGCAAGATTTCATGGAAACAAACAAGGGCTGGCGCGAAGTCGCCACATAGCGCGCGCCATCTTAAGCGAGTAAATCTCTAACTGTTTTAGTAAAACACACAGTTTTGCACCATATTGCACGTCAAGGAATGTGTATAAAGACCCGTCATAGAATATTTCTAATTAATGCATTGCACAAATGATTTGATAACAGATATTGCCATGGATTGGCATTCGCAACCTACTAAGCCGGTTCAAGGCATATTTCCTATGTCCCATGTAATAATGTCGTGTATTGGCCCATCATTCCTTGTTCAAAGAAAAAGAAAAATAATGATAATAATAAGGAAGAATAATAAATAAGACTTCCTCATTGAAATCATTGTATGTCAATAAAAGCAACAGCCCTTCTTGGCAGCGTCTTAGTTAGTTACCCAAATGTACTGTCAATTCTTCCCCGCTATTCAATCCATTGGGGGATTTTGTCTGTAAGTCTATGATATATCCGGACTCTAGTCTTTTCAATGTCAACACTCTATCACCTCCTCTAGCATTTAAAGGTACACAATCGATGCTGAAATACTGTAACAGGTCCCTGTTACTTCCGTGTTTAATGGCACTTCGAGTACCATCATGCAAAGTGGCATGCGCCCACTGGGGCGAGACTCTGTTAGGTATTAATTAAGTTCCACAAAGCCAGCTGTGATTTTGAATTGTGCCAGCGATCAAGGACTAAATGTTTGTCCGAAACGCTATGGCCGGGATGCCTGTCACCCCTCCCAACACAATCCCCAAGGATGGGAAGACGGACGCAGTTCTGAACTTTTGGAAGGCGGGAGGGAGTTACCCTCCCGGCCATATTTATTGAAATATGAAACAAAATGAAAACATTAAAATAACAGTTTCATATCATGTACAATTTTCATTTATTACATTACGATGAAGACACGTTGATTGGCTAACCTTAACAAATCTCTAGTACAAAGGTTTTCCTAGCCGAGTCTAACATCCTGCCAATGCATACTTTTCTAAATTAAAATTGTACATCCTAGCATTACGGGCCAACGGCAAGGTCGCAACCGGTGTCAGATCCCAACTACCAGAACTCCCCCCTCACGGTGTGAGGGCGGGCGCACAGAGGACTGTACCTCTGTGCCAACTACAATTTCCCTTGTCTTCGCGGGGCCCCCTATTTAACTCGACGCCATCTTAATGGTCATCCGAGGACTCGTGTGAGGTGTCTAGAAGGTAGCGTGGAACCCCCTCCCACCCCACACTGTTTATCATATCCGCCGTCGCGGATAACCTGGCCCCGGGAAATTCGTAGGAGGGGCATCCAGCCACCTCCTCCCCTGGAAGGGGCCTATGACCACCTTCCCTTAGGCGACCCCATACTTAGTGGGTGCCGCCTCCCCGTGTGAGAGGCCAATGGCCGCCTCCCCCCGGGCGCTCCCATCCATAATGGGTGGCGCCCCCCCTCTAGGGACCTTGAAATTACTGCTCACTGATCATGACCTTACCGCCCGACCAAAAAATAAATACGACGTTTGTTTACCTACTAAGGAAGAAAAAACTCTAAATTGCAATATTTATTACTTATACATACAACGCTTCCTTCAACTACACTGTTATACTCCGCTCTATCAAGGAAGAAAATGTTATGAACAAATCACTTTATTGCAGTACCAACATCGACATTTTTATTAACGACTAAACCAGGAGAGAAAAGATGTTATCAAAGCAAAACCTTTTATTGCAGTACTAACTTTGCCATAAGGGGCTGGTGGGTGGGTCAAAAATTGCTCCTTGTTCCGTCGAGGGCTCACGTGCAACGAAGGGTGCAGCTTCCTAGCACAGGAACAAGAGGATTCTTCTTCGGATTGCTGCTCCTTTTATTCCTCTTCGGGAGGGCGTGTACCCTCCTCCGGTACGCCTACGGGGCGTGGCCAACGGTGTAGGTGTCTAGGACAACCCTTCTTGGGCGGGAAAAGGCGCGCCCCGGCTACGCCGCTTCGGGCATACCAGCCGTGACGAGCCCCCCGCACAAAATGGTTTCCCGGGAGGATCCGGGCCCCCTACCATACGTTCGGGGGGACCGAGTGGTCGCCCCTTTCCATATGGCCGGGATGCCTGTCACCCCTCCCAACACAATCCCCAAGGATGGGAAGACGGACGCAGTTCTGAACTTTTGGAAGGCGGGAGGGAGTTACCCTCCCGGCCGTATTTATTAAAATATGAAACAAAATTAAAACATTAAAATAACAGTTTCATATCATGTACAATTTTCATTTATTACATTACGATGAAGACATGTTGATTGGCTAACCTTAACAAATCTCTAGTACAAAGGTTTTCCTAGCCGAGTCTAACATCCTGCCAATGCATACTTTTCTAAATTAAAATTGTACATCCTAGCATTACGGGCCAACGGCAAGGTCGCAACCGGTGTCAGATCCCAACTACCAGAACTCCCCCCTCACGGTGTGAGGGCGGGCGCACAGAGGACTGTACCTCTGTGCCAACTACAATTTCCCTTGTCTTCGCGGGGGCCCCCTATTTAACTCGACGCCATCTTAATGGTCGTCCGAAGACTCGTGTGAGGTGTCTAGAAGGTAGCGTGGACCCCCCTCCCACCCCACACTGTTTATCATATCCGCCGTCGCGGATAACCTGGCCCCGGGAAATTCGTAGGAGGGGCATCCAGTCACCTCCTCCCCTGGAAGGGGCCTATGACCACCTTCCCTTAGGCGACCCCATACTTAGTGGGTGCCGCCTCCCCGTGTGAGGGGCCAATGGCCGCCTCCCCCGGGCGCTCCCATCCATAATGGGTGGCGCCCCCCCTCTAGGGACCTTGAAATTACTGCTCACCGATCATGACCTTACCGCCACAGGCCGGATAGTTGACCGGCTATCCGGCCCCCCCACAAACTCCTACTAAAGGTCATGCTTTTACAAACCCTTTAACCACGCTATGAAATCTCCTATGAGTAAGACATTCCCCTCCCGGGATAAATGGACCCCATCCTCGACATACATGTGATCCCCCCGAATACATCCATGCGGAATACAGTGCAACTGCGCCGAGCGAAACAACCTACTGAGTTTGTTATTGACCTTCCTTACTGAATTGTTCAGCGCTGACACAGAGAGGCCCCCCCGCCACACCTTCCTGGGAATCATGTGTGACCATGCTATCGTGCACCCCGGGATCCTTCTCGCCAGCCAGCTAACAGTAGATAGAACCCCCTCGAGTAGTACTCGCCGACCGAGTGTCAATAAGTCATTGCCTCCCAGGTGTACTATGATTACGGACGGCGGTGACCTTGTCCGCCCTAACAGTCCCTCAACAAAACATTGAAACTGGTCAATACAGAGCCCGCCCCTTCCGTGGAAGGTCACCCTGTACCCGTATTCCCCAGCCGCGTGAATCACGTCACCTGCTTTGAATACGTCCCCGGCCCGCCTCACGTATGAGTGGCCCACGACCCACACCACTTTTTCATCAGCCGGTGATCTCTGACCGCTGGTCCCCAGGTGCCGGGTCGACGGCACAGTCCGCCCCGCATAGTATGCTCGCGAAACTGTAAACCAAACAAAACACAAGAAGCGTGAGTGCATGACAGTGGCTTCATAACATGTGCAACCGCACATACCTTTTATAACAGTTCGAGGACCATCGTCCCAGTTGTTTCACCTTTTCCACACTCTGACCCCTGGCTGTAGCCTCTGTAGCAGCCCCTATCCTAAAGGAATGGGTCCCGAAATCGCCCGGGTCCAAGCCCGCCGCTGCGATTGCCATCGTTAGCACCCGCTGAAACTGAAACCTTGTCAGTGGGGTGGCGTCGATGTGTCTCAGCAAGCTTCCCCCCCATGCATCCACCCTTTGCGCCAAATATTCCTCAACGCACTTCACCGGGCACATGGGGGACCCTCGCATGCGCTGGACAACAATACTGTCTCCCATAGCACCCTGGTCGGTCTTGGACCTGGCTATCGTGATCACCATTGAATCACCCTTGATCAGAATGTGATCCCGACACAGCCCTCCCTCTAGATCTTTCTTGTTTCTTGCTACCAGCTCGCTCACCCGCATGGCCCCATGGAACGCTAATGCGAAAGCGGCCCGGAACAGCACTGCTTCAAACTGGGAGGAACATGTCGTGGGGAGTATCGACATCAGCAGGGACAACCTTTCTAACCCAATCGGGCGCCTTTCGTCTACTTTACGACCCTCAAGGCGTTGCCAGCCCCGAAGGGCCTTCTTCACCAAAAAGGACGATGTGGGGTCCTTGATGCCATGTGCCTGCGCCATGAATGAAATGGCGGCCCGGTGCCTATTGGCTGTTGCCGCTGATCGGCCTGCCCTGTGCAGTGCTACAAGAAAATTCAAGACACACTCCTCTTGCCCCCACTGGACCCCCCCTGCCGGACCCAAAAATGCACAATAGGAACGAAACGCTCCTTCGTATGCCTTCCTTGTCCTGGGGGCTAAGCTTGCTGCCACGAGGTCTTGTAATCCGGGGCACCGAGTAGCCAGAGTGCTTCGGGAAATGGTGCCGCCGCTAGGTCCGCGGAAGGTAGATAACCCCTGAAAGCCTGCATGTGTGAACGAGAGAGTGCATCAGCCGCCTGGTTCAGTACACCCGGCACATGCTTCGCCCTAAATTGTACGTTCAATCTCATGCAAAGGAGTACAATTTCCTTCAGTAATCTCAATATCCACTTGCAGCATGCTGCCTGACTATTTATACATTCAACAACAGTCATATTGTCGGACCAGAACACAACAGAGCGATCTCTGAACTCATCCGGCCATGCCATCAGAGCCACAAAAATGGGGAACAACTCGAGAAACCCAATGTTACCTGTGAGACCGCTGGTGTGCCACCACGTCGGCCATGTTTGCGCCGACCATCGATTACCAAAGATGGCGCCAAATCCCATGCTCCCCGCCGAGTCGGTCCACAAACCCAGCTCGTCCGAGGACGCTGGCGGTTTGTTCCACACCACTCGACCGTTGAAGTCCGCCAGAAACGCCAACCATATGCGCATGTCCTGGCAAACTTCTGCTGACAGTCTCGTGCGATGGTGTCCTTCCTTGAGACCAACCATGGCGTGTGCAATAGAGCGGGAAAAGGGGGGGCCATTGGTATCACTCGGAGGGCAAAGTTAAGCTGGCCCACTGCTTGTTGTAGCTGATGGAGCATGACTTTCTCTTTGCCGATGCACAATTCCAAGGATGCCCTGAACTTTGCTACCTTCCCCAGTGGCAAACGGAAACATCCCTCCACAGAATCGAGCTCAATGCCAAGAAACTCGAGTGAAGTCGATGGTCCAACCGTCTTACCTGGTGCCAATGGCACCCCGAACCGCTCCATGAGAGTGCAAAAGTCTCGTAACGCCTGCGCACATTGTGTGTCGCCGGCTGCCCCCAAGAACAAAAAATCGTCTAGGTAATGCATAACCTGGGTATGGCCAGTGGCCTTGGTGAATGCCCATTGCAGAAAAGAACTGAATTTCTCAAAATAAGCACAAGAGATGGAGCAACCCATTGGCATACATCTATCCATGTAGTAACGTCCTTGGAACACAAAGCCTAACAGACGCTGATCCCGTGGGTGTACCGGGAGCAACCGGAACGCTGACTCGATATCTGACTTCGCCATCAGCGCTCCAGGCCCCAGGCGATTCAACATGGCGACGGCATCGTCGAAGGATGCGTACCGCACCGAACAAACTCCTGGGTCAATTGCATCGTTCACTAACAGACCCCTCGGAGCTGACAAGTTATGGATTAGCCTAAACTCCCCCGGGTCTTTCTTGGGGACCACTCCCAACGGGGAACAGATGAAATTAGTTACTGGCGGGTGCCTATATGGGCCGGCAACCCGGCCAAGGGCAACCTCCTTTGCAATCTTCCTTTCTACCACCGCAGGATTATGCAGAGCCGACAGTTGGTTCCTACACAGTGACTCCCCGCGAAAATCCCCCGCCGGGATGTGGAAACCATACATGAAGCCGTTCCTCAACACCCCAGCGGAGACATGATCAGGGTATTCGTTTAGCCAGGGGATCATTGCCATGATATCAATGGGGGTAGGTGGCGGTACACCATGGTCCTCATCAGACCTGTTTGGCCCCCCCTCTACCCCCTGTATCACCATTCTTGGCTCTTACATGTCCCCTGAGGTCTCGTGCACTTGCCCCTGTTAAAATTCCAACAAACCCCTTTCTTACCCCCATTCCCTCCATTCCTTGGTTGGTGGTCACCAGTGGGGCCCGCTCAAAAGGGGGCCGCAGGCTGACGGCGGGAAGGCCCGGACCCATTCCCGCCAAGCGACGACGACTTTGTCGCGCCCGGCAGGAGCTGTTTCTGCCAAGATATCGAGTCGAGGCAATCCCACGTCAGAGATGAATCAAACTCCTTGGCCTTACGAAATTTCATATCATAACCTATCCATTCATCACCTTCATATGTCTCATAAAAATCCATTATTCGTGCCTGGTAGCAGGACAATTCGGTCAAAACCTCGGGCTTACACTCCCCAATGATTGCAGTAAACATCGCAAAGGCCCTGGCCCAATTAGAGATCGTCTCATCAACCCTGAATCCCGCCATCTTTGCTCGCCATACATTTGGGTGCCACAAATCTTTTTGTGTCTTAACATACTCCATCTCGCGATGGTCGGTCAACAGGGAAAACATATTAACGTACTTATTGGCCCAGATCAACTCTTTCGTGGCCAGCGGTATATGCTGGACCACCTTCTCCCGTCTTGAGGGCAAAGACCCCTCCCTTGCCATTGGCAATGCATGCTTACCCAGCTCGATTGCTGTTCCCGCCGATTTTTCCACACCAACTGCCGGTCCTCCTGGGGTCACCTGTGGGGGGACACAAGGGAGATTCGCCTTCGCGGCATCTCGCGACTGCCACAACTGCTGTATTAGTAACTTGGCCTCTTCGGCCGTGTCTGTCGGTGCCGTAGCACCCCCTGTCTTTTTACCAAGCCATGCGGCCAACTGGGCGGCCAACTCGGGAGGCATGTCCTCCTCGCTGGCGGGCGTAACTACAACCGGAATCGGTTGACCCACGTCTGGGACCGGTACCGGGGCCTCTACTGGAATGACCGGGCTTGCCGGGGGTACCTCGGGAACCGGGACCTCCCCCCCTGCCGCCCTATTCCTGACCCTTCTACTTCGCCCCGCAGGGACAACGCCCGGCAATGCAGGGCCTATAACCTTCTTCGGTCTACCCGTATTATTCATCGCCGCCATCTGCTTCTTCATACTTGCCATATCTTTTATCAGCATTCGAAGCATCTGGTCAGTCCCAGACTTCTTTCCGGCCTTCTTGCCAGGCATCGTTCAACGGATATCCGATCCTTGTTGCTCAACACGGTCCTGGACCCTTAGGCTCGAAGTCTGAAAGAGAAACGCACAAGATTACAAGTTCTCAAAAATTGCTCCTTGTTCCGTCGAGGGCTCACGTGCAACGAAGGGTGCAGCTTCCTAGCACAGGAACAAGAGGATGCTTCTTCGGATTGCTGCTCCTTTTATTCCTCTTCGGGAGGGTGTGTACCCTCCTCCAGTACGCCTACGGGGCGTGGCCAACGGTGTAGGTGTCTAGGACAACCCTTCTTGGGCGGGAAAAGGCGCGCCCCGGCTACGCCGCTTCGGGCATACCAGCCGTGACACGCCCCCCGCACAAAATGGTTTCCCGGGAGGATCCGGGCACCCTACCATACGTTCGGGGGGACCGAGTGGTCGCCCCTTTCCAGTTTGGCAGCTATATTGGCTTTGAAGTGAGGAAGCTGTTTTCCATGCAGCCTGCAATAATAAAGGGAGAAATCTCTCTGATGTGTGGCGTTTTCATCATAAGTGCATCTTGTTGTTGGAATTGAAAAGCGGTGAGCCTAGCCGCGGAAACGCCCAGCTGCGAGTGTTGCGGCCCTGCGGCGCTGGAAATCTGGTGCCGAGAGGACAGAGTCCGTGATTGCGGGACATAGTATTGGCAGTGGAAGCCGTTTTTCCTACTCCAAAGAACCCACATGGGTAAGAGACATTAATATATTTCAAAACAAGGCAGCACCCACATGGGCTTAACTGTGGGGGACTTCGAGTACCATCATGCAAAGTGGCACACACCCACTGGGGCTGGACTCTGTTATGTATTAATTAAGTTCCCCAAAGCCAGCTGTGATTTTGAATTGTGCCAGTGATCAAGGACTAAGTGTTTGTCCGAAAAGCGTTTGACATCTATATTGGCTTTGAAGTGAGGTAGCTGTTTTCCATGCAGCCTGCAATAAATAAAGGAGAAATCTCTCTGATATGTGGCGTTTTCATCAGGAGGGCATCTTGTTGTTGGAATATATATATATATAGTCCATAACCACACATCGCACCCGCCCGAGAGTGCCTCACAAGTGGTGACGTTCGAGCAATAATGTATATATATATATGTGTATGCAGACGAAGTTCCTGACATGTGTGTATATATATATATATATATATATATATATATATATATATATATATATATATATATATATATATCCAGAAAAGTAAATCTTCTCGTATTTCAAAAGATTACGCCGAGCCCCAATTTTCTTTGAAGCAAGCTTTATTGCTTCACAAAGCCATGGCAAACACTGCCTGACGCCTTTGATTTGCTGATTGATTCAAGGGATAAAGGGCACAACAAAACTCCAGAAGGAGTAAAATCCAGCATTTTAAAGGAGTACAACATAATCGCCAAAGGTCGTCAGGAAGCAGCAAGCCCACAAGCGGTAAGAGGTCGAGGACGAGGAGGCAGAGGTGCCAAGCAGGTCGCAAAGAAGCAAGGAAACATTCAAAGCTTCATGGGAATGACGACAAGAGGCAAAACGGCATCAAAATGAAGAACACTCTCACGGTATTGAATCTTTCTAACATTATATTGACTAAAGAACAAACTGATGTACTTTCTCTTGGACTGACCTTTTGCCCCGCTAGAAGTTTTAATTACACAGATAGTAGAATCAATTTATTCTTTTTTACTCGTAAATTAAAATTGAAAAAATGGCATGCCAATAGACAGGAACAACCCATGAATATCGCTAGTGATAGGGACAATATGATTTCTATTGGGGATATTGACACCTTACACACCATAAGGGAACTAGGGGCGGAGGATTGGGTAGATGATCCTTTGACTCGCCTAGCGCAGGAAGAAATCAGATGTGATAATCCATGCAATAGTGGCTTTAAACCCAAGTCGATTTTTTGCCACAACTACATAACGATTCAATTGAAGTGTTTGAGTAGGGGGTTCTTAAGGAATTAAAAAAATTGGCAAACACCAAAACTAAGTTCATTAGCAATCTCACTAAGAAACAAGAAACTGCTTTAAAATAATTACAAGACAACAAATCTGTTGTAATTAAAAAAGCAGATAAGGGTGGAAACGTAGTTGTATGGCCCCTTACAATGTATTTAAATGAAGGCAAGAGAAAACTTAATGATATGGAAAGTTACACCAAAAGTGATATACAAACTTATGAAATGAGTAATGACTTGTACAGAACCCATCTAGACAAATGGAGGAAGGAGAATTTAATTACCGGAGAAGAATACACATTTTTGTACTGCAAATATCCTAAATTGGCAGCATTATATTTGTTGCCGAAGGTCCACAACAATATATCACCAGGGCGCCTATTGTGTCCTCAATGGGTAGTATGTCCGAAAATACTTCGAAATATATTTACCATTTTCTCAGACCTTATGTGCAAGCATTGCCATCCTATGTTAAGGACACTGGACATTTTCTTAAATTGATTAATGGTATACCCTGGGAGCAGGATATGTTGTTATTGACATTGGATGTCTATAGCTTATATACCTGCATACCACAGGAGTTAGGCCTAGAAGCCTGCAGGTATTATTTGAAGGACAGACCAGTGTGTTTTCTCGTGCATACAGAGATGTTACTCAAAATGATGTCTATGTGTCTCAAGAATAACTTTTTCATTTTTGACCATTCAATATACTGCCAGGCCTGGGGGACCGCAGTGGGGACCTGCTTTGCCCCCAGTTACGCGGGTTTGTACCTGGGCTGGTGGGAGGAGCAGGTGGTGAAAAACATCAGTGCCTATACCCATCAAGTTGTCCTCTGGGCCAGGTATATCGATGATATATTCTGCATTTGGAAGGGGGATCAAAAGGAGGCGGCAGAATTTGTAGATTGCTTAAATGATAATAATCTTATTCTAAAATTCACATGTACGATTGATAAGCACTCTATAGAATTTTTGGATGTAGTTGTTATGACCAATGGCAACAAACTTGAAAGCAAGTTGTTTTGCAAGACAACAGCAGGCAACAGCATTTTATATGCTACTAGCTGCCATCCCCCAAATCTTATTAATAGTATCCCTTACGGAGAACTATTAAGAGCTAGACGCAATTGTAGCAAAGATGTTAACTTTGCAGAAGAAATTAATGTCATGATGAATAGATTTGAAGAGAGAGGTTACTCTCAGAAAGTTATCAAAAAAGCCTGTGAAAAAGTAATGAAAGTGAATAGAAGTGAACTCCTAGCTGAAAAAGAGCAAATAGAGGAAGATGAAACTTTAAGATTCATCACTACTTTCAGCAATCAGGCAAATGATGTCAGAAAATGTCTAAACAAATTCTGGCATGTGTTGGGCACAGATGAAACTCTAGAGAAACACATTGGAAGTTACCCTAGTGTAACTTTCCGTCGCTGTCCAGCTTTAAAAAACATGTTATACAGTAGTACTCTGCCAACAGAAAAGGAATCTAAATCAACAATTCAGGGATTTTATAGATGTACTACCTGCAAGGCGTGTAGGAACAGTCCCAATTGTAAACAGATTACTCTATCCAAAACTAAGAAACCTTTTAACATTACCAAACATCTGAATTGCAAATCTGACTTCTGTGTTTACGCTCTTATTTGCCCATGCCAATTGATATATATTGGCAGCACAATTAACTCAGTTAAATTGAGCATTCTTGAGCATATGCTTGCCATCCCAAACAAGGATAAACAATATCCTATCGCACGCCATTTTAAAGAACACCACAAAGATATTCTGCTCTAAATAGAATCCTAATTTCTGAGCGAGGGAGAAATAGGATTCAGGATTTGCGCAGGTTTGAGTGATAATTAAATACGAAACTACGCAGCCAGGTGGCATTAATAAAGATGAGGAGCTATTAGTTCATCTCGGTTGAGATGAAAATTATTTGGTTTTCTGCACCATGATTAACTTAATCTTATGACATTAGTACGCTGTGTTACCTCTTGAATTAGGATGTTTAACATGTTTTTATTGTAGGTATATAACCTTTTTTATTGATGTGCACATTTGCTTTATTTTGTAGGAGACGGAGCCTATGCCCTGTTATGAAGAAGTCCAGATAGTGCCATTTGAAATAAGAACTGAATTGTGATCTTTATGCCCACTTGGGCAGAATTGTATAAGCTGGTTTATTTACAGTATTTAGCCCACTTGGGCAGAATTGTTATATTAACACCCTATGTTGGATGCATTTTGCTTGTCATAATTTTGAGAGCAGAAATTGGAATTTATGAATTTTCATTTTATTCTGTTAATAATTTGTATTTAAATCAACATTTGTGTGTCAATTCTAATACAGTGATTCACTGCGAAATTATTGTTTGTAAAGCAGTTCTATATTAACTTTACTAAGCATGGGCGGAAAATCCGTTTCGCTCGCGGATTTTGCGGATTTTCGGTAAATTCGCAATCCGCGAGATTCGCGAATCTCCCGCAAAATCTGCATATCCCCGAGCAGCGGATTTTGCTCGCACTGCTTGCACTGTTCGCGTGAGTTCGCGGCTTCCCAGTACAACTTCGCGCCCCGCGAATAAGTGCAAAATTGCAGAAATACGATCTTAGCAAAACTGAAACTACTTACCAGGTTCAAAAGTTCAGGCTCATCATTAGTAGCCATTTCCTGTAGTGCTTCCTGAGGGGCCCCTCCAGAGTTCAGTTGCCAGTTGCAACTATTATGTGACCCTGCTCTGAACCTCAGAATAGTTACACATATGCCACAAAGGTCCTGAATTACAGCTAAGGGAGACAAGCAGGAGCCAGGCTGGAGGTTCAAATCCATTAATCAGCCCCTAATTCATTATTGTCAGTTGGGGCAGGGCAGGTGTTGTAACTAATTTTGCAACAATGAAAGCACTTAGCAAGTGCAAAAGATCACTAATCAGGAAGCACTAAGGAAGCAGGTGCCAGCTAAAAAAATATTCTGTGACACATTAATCAGCCCCAAATTAATTCAGGTCACTTGAGGCAGGGAAGGTGTGCTTGCGTTGCCACAATAATGTACACTGACTGGACAACCAGAGGGTGCTGTGATGAAACAGAGGGTGGCATGGGTGGGCCAGAGGGTGGCATGAGTAGTCAGAGAGTGGCAGTGGTGACAGAGAGTGGCAGTGATGAAGAAGAGTGTCCCAAACAGGCTGGACACGTAGAAACAACAAGTTCGCGAAACTTGCGACCCGACAGGTAAGTTCGCAATTTGCGACATTGTACAAAACCCTCGCGAACTGGCAGAAACCCGCGCAAACACAAAAAAAAAATCCGCAAATTCGCGAGAATTCGCGGATTTTGCGGATTGCGAGTTCGCAAATCCGCAAAATTCGCGAACACGAGATTCGCAAAATTCGCCCATGCTTAAACTTTACCCATTACAAAATGGTGGCTTTAGTTAGTTTCATTTACAGGGCAGCAATGTAGTCCATCTTTTGTATTTATACTTTGTGCACTATATCATGTGACAGAAGTAAACACCTGGTTGACCCGTGACCAAGGAACTTCGGTTCCGAAACGCGTCGGGCAGTGTTTGCCATGGCTTTGTGAAGCAATAAAGCTCACTTTAAAGAAAATTGGGGCTCGGTGTAATCTTTTGAAATACGAGAAGATTTACTGTTCTAGATTTAAAGGTTCACGACCTTGCCGGCAGCCACCACCATTAAGAGGCAGAGGATATCGCGGAAAGCGGTTTGAACACATATATATATATATATATATATCACCACAAAAGTTTCATTTTACTGGGGGCTCCGAGCCTGCAGGGCGGGCTCCTCAAACAGGAATGGAAATCCTGTCACTTAGCGATACCTCACAAACAACCATGGAGTACAACTCCGTCTGATGCAAAAGCTGACTTTTATTTCGTCAAGAACACTGCAGCTGTTTAAACACACATTAATTAGTCCTAACGCGTTTCAGCGATACTCCGCCTTGTTCAAAGGTGGTTGTGTTCACAATAGGCTCCAAATGGACTTTGGCCCGCAACATGATAACCACGGGACCCAGAATGCACCAGCAAGGTAATTTCACTTGTAAATAGGAACTTTGTGCATCTTGCCAATAACGTAATATCTTCCTTTAGAACAGCACATTCTGCCATCAGCTGGGTGCATGAAAATAAGTTTTAGGTAAATGTCTCACCATGCTGCAGTGTTACAAGTAATTGCTGATGCTGCGGAGTTGCAGGAGAGAGGAAGGCACCTCTCACCTCTCCTTTTCTTACATAACGAACTGCCACATAGCCTCTGGAAATCCTTTTGCGGCTGGCAGCATTAGTAAGTGGCTCATCCCCCTCATTAGAATCACTACAAAAAGTTCAATTTTACTGGGGGCTCCGAGGCTGCAGGGCGAGCTCCTCAAACAGGAATGGAAATACTGTCACTTAGCGATACCTCACAAACAACCATGGAGTCCAACTCCGTCTGATGCAAAAGCTGACTTTGATTTTGTCAAGAACACTGCAGCTGTTTAAACACACATTAATTAGTCCTAACGCATTTCAGCGATACTCCGCCTTGTTCACAGGTGGGTGTGTTCACAATAGGCTCCAAGTGGACTTTGGCCCGCATGCTGATAACCACGGGACCCAGAATGCACCAGCAAGGTAATTTCACTTGTAAATAGGAACTTTGTGCATCTTGCCAATAACGTAATATCTTCCTTTAAAACAGTACATTCTGCCATCAGCTGGGTGCATGAAAATAAGTTTTAGGTAAATGTCTCACCATGCTGCAGTGTTATAAGTAATTGCTGACGCTGCGGAGTTGCAGGAGAGAGGAAGGCACCTCTCACCTCTCCCTTTCTTACATAACGAACTGCCACGTAGCCTTTGGAAATCCTTTTGCGGCTGGCAACGTTAGTAAGCAGCTCATCCCCCTCATTAGAATCACCACAAAAAGTTCCATTTTACTGGGGGCTCCGAGCCTGCAGGGTGGCCTCCTCAAACAGGAATCGAAATCCTGTCACTTAGCGATACCTCACAAACAACCATGGAGTCCAACTCCTTCTGATGCAAAAGCTGACTTTTATTTCGTCAAAAACACTGCAGCTGTTTAAACACACATTAATTAGTCCTAATGTGTTTCAGCGATACTCCGCCTTGTTCACAGGTGGGTGTGTTCACAATAGGCTCCAAGTGGACTTTGGCCCGCAACATGATAACCACGGGACCCAGAATGCACCAGCAAGGTAATTTCACTTGTAAATAGGAACTTTGTGCATCTTGCCAATAACATAATATCTTCCTTTAAAACAGTACATTCTGCCATCAGCTGGGGGCATGAAAATAAGTTTTAGGTAAATGTCTCACCATGCTGCAGTGTTACAAGTAATTGCTGACGCTGCGGTGTTGCAGGAGAGAGTTAGTTTCATTTACAGGGCAGCGATGTAGTCCTTCTTTTGTACTTATACTTTGTGCACTATATCATGTGACAGAAGTAAACACCTGGTAGACCCGTGACCAAGGAACTTCTGTTCTGAAACGCGTCGGGCAGTGTTTGCCATGGCTTTGTGAAGCAATAAAGCTCACTTTAAAGAAAATTGGGGCTCAGCGTAAACTTTTGAAATACGAGAAGATTTACTGTTCTGTATTTAAAGGTTTGCGACCTTGCCGGCAGCCCGCCACCATTAAGAGGCAGATGATATTGCGGAAAGCGGTTTGAACATATATATGTCCATAGTCCGCCCTGGAGCACAGGAGAAGAGTTGGTAGTGTTGGGGTCATTGACTCCACGCCGGGCAGCGTGCATTGCCTCTGCAGCCCCTACCACATGGATTCGTGTTCTCCTGGGCTGAGGTGGTATGGGGGACCGGAAGAGGCGCTTCGTTGTGGACTCTAAAGCTGACTTTGCTACAAGTTATTTCTGTAGAGCACACCCTGTGTCCTGCATCCCCGCCAAACTACAAGATCACCTTGGTATCCCCCCTGCATACCTTCGAGGATCCATCCACGAGGATTCTGGGACTGGTAGTTTCCTAATACTCCTGGGACTCTACCCAGTTGTGCTGGTACCAACAGGGGGAGGAGCGGGCCAAGTACATCTAGGTTCAAAAAAGGCGGGACTTACCTACAGTGTGTTGCATCAAACTTGGGAGGCTTCTGGGCGCTGATGAAGGCTGTAACGGGCCGAAATGCATTCGCCATTGCTGCAATAAAGAGCCTCTAACAGGTAACCCCCTGGGTCTCTGATCTTTTTTAGGAAGGAGTTTGTCTGCATCAAATTTTGCGTCAGCCGGAGACTCATTTCAGAGCACCCCCGCCTCGTCTTGGGCTCGGACTTCACTGGCTTGAACTTTTGTAGTTCCTTCCTTTTCCAATGTTGATTGGATGGTCCATAGTCCACCCTGGAGCACGGGAGAAGAGTTGGTAGTGTTGGGGTCATTGACTCCACGCCAGGCAGCGTGCATTGCCTCTGCAGCCCCTACCTCATGGATTCCTGTTCTCCTGGGCTGAGGCAGTATGGGGGACCGGAGGAGGCGCTTTGTTGTGGACTCTAATGCTGACTTCGCTACAAGTTATTTCTGTAGAGCACACCCTGTGTCCCGCATCCCCGCCAAACTACAAGATCACCTTTGTATCCCCCCTGCATACCTTCGAGGATCCATCCACGAGGATTCTGGGACTGGTAGTTTCCTAATACTCTCGGGACTCTACCCAGGTGTGCTGGTACCAAAAGGGGGAGGAGCGGGCCAAGTACATCTAGGTTGAAAAAAGGCGGGACTTACCTACAGTGTGTTGCATCAAACTTGGGAGGCTTCTGGGCGCTGATGAAGGCTGTAACGGGCCGAAATGCATTCGCCATTGCTGCAATAAAGAGCTTCTAACTGGTATCCCCCTGGGTCTCTGCTCTTTTTTAGGAAGGAGTTTGTCTGTATATATATATATATATATATATATATATATATATATATATATATATATATATATTCACTAAAAAAACCATACGTTTTAGGCCTTATATAGTTAGGAATTAACATATAAAAAACCATTGAAATTCCTCCTATATAGTTAGCTGGACATTTTATTGACATAAAACCCAATGAAATTCCATATATAGTTAGTTGCAATAACTATATATCGCGCACCCGCAATCCACTGCTGATGATGTCACATATTACATCATTCATGACATGGTCACTGACATCACTGATGACATCACTGATGACATCTCAAATGACATCACTGATGACATAACTGATGACATCTCAAATGACATCACTGATGACATCATGACACACCAATACCAGTTACTACATACGCACTCACTGATTCCTACGTCTACGCACATATTCACTCATTCACCCATACAATCACTCGTACATACAGTCACTCATTATTACAACACTGTCATATGCACTCATACACCTATGCAGACACTCACACACTGCCACTCATCCATGGACTTACTCACACACCTAGTCAGTCCTGTAAAGAATCAATCACACTTCGATTTCCTCATCTATACAGTTAAACACAGAACACCTTACTTTTTCAAACATATACTAACACATACTTACTCTCTTATACAATTACTGATACAAGTACACATTGATCTGCACAGAGTCACTCGCCTCCCAGCCAGTTACACACACACTCAGTCTTCCATACAAATACTTGGGCAACCAATCAATAAGCTATATAGCCACTCATATAGCTACTGATCAACACATGCAGCAGCTTGCACAACAACAGACATATTGATGCACACTTTCAGACAGTTTAGTTATTAAACCATGCATTCAGTAAGACACATTCATTCACTCGCTCAGTCAGTCACGCACCTACTAAATCCTTCATCCAGACACTTATACATCCACTCATTCTTCAATATGTAAAACATATTTAAACTTTACAGAAACACACAGTCACTGGATGATGTCATCAGTGATGTCATCAGTGATGTCAGTGACCATGTCATGAATGATGTAATATGTGACATCATCAGCAGTGGATTGCGGGTGCGCGATATATAGTTATTGCAACTAACTATATATGGAATTTCATTGGGTTTTATGTCAATAAAATGTCCAGCTAACTATATAGGAGGAATTTCAATGGTTTTTTATATGTTAATTCCTAACTATATAAGGCCTAAAACCTATGTTTTTTTCAGTGAATATATATATATATATATATATATATATATATATATATATATATATATATATATATATATATATATATATATATATATATATATTTGTTCCCAGTAAGAGTAATGGACCGTTTACATAAGCACCAATTTACATTCTTTTATGCTAGGCATGGAGTAGGTTAAGTAATTTGCCCAGAATCACAGGATGATGAGGCGACGCCGAGACTGGTTTCCCAGTTCCAGTCAGGAGCGCAGGCCGGTCTACTAGGGCCCTTTTCGCGTCTTTTCTTCCTGGGACCATGAAATGTATAATGTAACTAATATGACATGGAAACTGAGTGCTGAACCGGCCCATGTAATTGCTCTGCCCGACTTCATCAGCCTGTTTTAGTTTATATTTTACTATTGGTGTGTGTGTGGGGGGGGAAGGGGGGCGTGCATGGGGGAGGAGGAGCTGAGCTCTATCTTGGCGCGGACGAGGCTCCTTTTGAAGCTCAATGTATCGATCCCGCGTCTTCCTGGTGCGTGATTTATTTTAGAGCTCGTTCATCAATGCAGAAAAACCCCGGGCGCCGCTCCGGCTGCTTTTAAGCACTCGGTGGTGTCAGCGCCGCCGCCCGGGATGAGTGCAGGGCCCAGGGGGGTGATCTCGGCCTCGGAGCACACCATGTCAGACTGAGTACACGAGGCCCGGGTACACGGCACAGAAGCCGTGCAGCCAGAAGTCGGATTGTGGGTTTCTCTTGCACTGCGAGGTCAAATGTCGCAGAGATGCACAACCGTGGGTTTATCGCACAAACCTTGCGGCTTTCGGTCAAACGCGAGAGAGTTCACAATGCCTTTAAATGACCCATGCACATAATATGCCGACATTTCAGCTCGAAACACGAACGCTAACTGCGCAGATAACGTCCTCATTCTGCAAATGTAAGCGAACCCGCAAGGACATGCAGTAACAAGCATTGACGAAGCCAATAAGTCTGGCTTACCCTTTCAGTAATGACTGAACATTAAAAAAAAGCCTTATGCAGTGTGGAAAAGTTTGCTTTTTGTATAAAGATTTCATTGGATTTATGTAGCGCTTACTACCCCTGACGAAGCTTGAAGCACTTTACAGCGAAATTCACCTGCGAGATAAACAATGTACCTCTGCTGCAAGAGCCCCAAGCATGGCAATGCAAGAACTGCACGGGAGTCAGCATAGCATTGTAACAGTCCAACATATGCACGTGCGTTTGCATGTAGATAAACGCGACTCTTCAGGTCAGGGGTGAGTGTTATAACTTATCAGACAGACAGACGTACATGTCTCGGCTGAATTTCTGCTTCTCATTCAAATCAACGCTGTTTGATACATCATCACGTGTAGAAAGGAAGCCAGTAAAGTCCACTGTGCCTCGAGCAACAACGCAAAACCGTTCACGTGAGCACTTGCAAAGCTAGATACAAGAGTTTAGCCAAATTACACGTAGCTAGAGCAACCAATAACTCGAGGGAAGATGAAGCGATTTACCCAGGATCACACGATTTGGCAAAATGGAGTCGCAAGGATTACAGCTAGTGTTTCTTCGAAGCCGTAAACCTGCTATTGGACACGGGCCTTGAAGAAAACCCCGTCCCCTCCATCGACCCCTCTGATTCTTAAATCCGCGGATTCGTCCCCTGTGTGCTCCCAAGTGAGGTGTGCTGTGATTTGCAGATGTTGTCAGCAGTGCCTGGCGCTGCGCGGCCTCTAATTGAATCTGGTTAATTGGGCTCCCGGGCTGCTCCAGTGTTCACAGCCATCGACAGCTGTCGGTAGCGGCAGCCCCGCCGTCCTGCTCGGAGCGCGGCTCCTTCGCCAGCCCCGCCCACAACCAGGCGGCGGCCATCTTAAGGCAGCTCGGGCGGCGGCGGTGATCTCGGGGGCCAAAACGAGGGGTGGGCACCCTCAAAATTAAAATAAAAGCATTAAAATGAAAGAGAGAAACCCCCCAAGCCCCCCCCAACCCCCCCCCCCCAAAAAAAAATCGCGAAAAATCGCCGGGTGCGCGCACGCGTTCGCGCTTATAGATATATAATTGATTTCTCTTCTAATTTTCTCAGGAACCACTGGAGGGATTTACACAATTTTACCAAAAGCGTGATCTGCATACCAGACACTACCATTTTGACAAGTTTGGTGTAATTCCCTTCAGCGGTTCAAGCTGTAGCTGAGTCTAAAGGTCCTATGGAAATTAACATGGGGAAAACACGTTTTGGGACCCCCCTTTTTTCTCAGGCCCCCACTTGACGAATCCCCCCCAAACTTTCAGGGAAGGAGCGGAGCGAGCCATCTTCTTTGAGAAATTTGCGAAGATTCATCAACCAGGGCCAAAGTTATTCCCAATAGAATGTTGGGGATTTCCTATGGGAAACCGTCCTAACTATATATACCTACTGGCTATCGCCAGTAGGTAATATATATATATAGTTAGGATTTTTTTCAATGTTAAATCTTAAAATTCTATTTGGAATAACTTTGGCACCGGTTGATGAATCTGCTTGAAAATTTCCTCACAATGGCCTCATCAAGTTCCGGTCTATCCCTGAAAGTTTGGGGGGGATTCGTCAAGCGGGGGCCGAGATAAAAGGGGGGTCCCAAAACGCGTTTTCCCCATGTTAATTTCCATAGGGCGGTCGATTTCACTTTTAGCTCGAACGGCTGAATGGATTTACACCAAACTTGGTAAAATTGTAGGGACTAGTAGCCCGATGTGCCTTTGCTATGTCTCAAGATATGTGCTCCAGTGGATTTTGAATAATTTAGGTTAAAAAAAAATATATATCTATAGGCGCGCTCCGGTACGCGCACCGGGGAGCGCACCGGGCGCGCCACGCAACTTGCGCGCAGAAAGCTGATTGGCTCTCGGGTGTCTGTAAACATTCTAAACAGTCCGGAGCAGCCACCATCTTGTGTCTCGGTAAAATCGAGACACAAGAGGTGGCAAAAACAAAGGGGGAATTGACCATAAGGGGGCAGGGTAGACCCCCTCCTGACCCCCTAGGTTTAATGTGGGGGCTAAAATAGGGTCCCGCGGGGCATTTTAAAAAAATATTTTTTTCGATTTGCGCGGGGGGAGCGCCCGGTACGGGGAGCGAAGTAAGGGGAAAATCCAGGATCATATTTATGAAGGCCTTGCCCTGCCAGTTTTGCGCCGCCTGTGCGTCACTTTTTGTGACGCACCAGCGGTGTAAAAAAAAGCGCCTTGTTACGCTATATTTAAAAAGTGATGCATCTAGGTAGATGGGTCACTTTTTAAAACCCTGCGCCACATTATACCTGCGTCAGGTATAATGTATGCAGAGGGGGCGTTCCCTCGCAAAAAGCTTGTTAATAGCGACGCAGTGAAATCTATGAGATTTCACTGCGTCACTTTTAGGATGCTGTTGCGTCAAAATCTTGCGCCTGCCTCACAGCAGGTGTAAGACTGACGCAAGACCTTTCACATGGTGCTTTCCCCATGTGAAAGGACGCATTACTGGAGTTGCGTCACTTTTGTAACGCACTCCAGCAATGCGTCACTTTTGTGTTTACAGATACATCAGAAATACTGACGTATCTGTAACTCCTTGCTACATGATTCGTCATATATTAAATATGACACATCTGGAATGTCGTAAGGAGTGCGCACAAAAAAGTGACGCATCGCACCAGCGGTGTAAAAAAATGTGCCTCGTTGCGCTATATTTAAAAATTGACCCATCTAGGTAGATGGGTCACTTCTTAAAACCCTGTGCCACATTATACCTGCGTCAGGTATAATGTATGCAGAGGGGGCGTTCCCCTGCAAAAAGCTTGGTAATAGCGACGCAGTGAAATCTATGAGATTTCACTGCGTCACTTTTAGGATGCTGTTGCGTCAAAATCTTGCGCCTGCCTCACAGCAGGTGTAAGACTGACACAAGACCTTTCACATGGTGCTTTCCCCATGTGAAAGGACGCATTACTGGAGTTGCGTCACTTTTGTGACGCACTACAGCAATGCGTCACTTTTGTGTTTACAGATACGTCAGAAATACTGACGTATCTGTAACTCCTTGCGACATGATTCGTCATACATTAAATATGACACATCTGGAATGTCGTAAGGAGTGCGCACAGAAAAGTGATGCTCCGCACCAGCGGTGTAAAAAAATGCGCCTTGTTGCGCTATATTTAAAAAGTGACGCATCTAGGTAGATGGGTCACTTTTTAAACCGTGCGCCACATTATATCTGCTTCAGGTATAATGTATGCAGAGGGGGCGTTCCCCCGCAAAAAGCTTGGTAATAGCGATGCAGTGAAATCTATGAGATTTCGCTGCGTCACTTTTAGGATGCTGTTGCGTCAAAATCTTGCGCCTGCCTCACAGCAGGCGTAAGACTGACCCAAGCCCTTTCACATGGGGCTTTCCCCATGTGAAAAAACGCATTACTGGAGTTGCGTCACTTTTGTGACGCACTCCAGCAATGCGTCTTTTTTGTGTTTACAGATACGTCAGAAATACTGACGTATCTGTAACTCCTTGCGACATGATTCGTCATACATTAAATATGACACATCTGGAATGTCGTAAGGAGTGCGCACAGAAAAGTGACGCATCGCACCAGCGGTGTAAAAAAATGTGCCTCGTTGCGCTATATTTAAAAAGTGACGCATCTAGATAGATGGGTCACTTTTTAAAACCCTGCGCCACATTATACCTGCGTCAGGTATAATGTATGCAGAGGGGGCGTTCCCCCGCAAAAAGCTTGGTAATAGCGACGCAGTGAAATCTATGAGATTTCACTGCGTCACTTTTAGGATGCTGTTGCGTCAAAATCTTGCGCCTGCCTCACAGCAGGTGTAAGACTGACGCAAGACCTTTCACATGGTGCTTTCCCCATATGAAAGGACGCATTACTGGAGTTGCGTCACTTTTGTGACGCACTCCAGTAATGTGTCAATTTTGTGTTTACAGATATGTCAGAAATACTGACGTATCTTTAACTCCTTGCAAATTGATTAGTCATAAATTAAATATGACATATCTGGAATGTCATAAGGAGTGCGCCCAGAAAAGTGACGCATCGCTGTTTTCACGTAGCGATGCGTCACTTTTCAGAAATGAGGCCTCCAGTTTATTCACTGTGTCACCTCTACGACCCTTTCTTGCATCAATACGTCCCTTTTGCATACATTACACCTGACGTAGGAATAATGTGGCACAGGGGTTTACAAAGTGATGTATTTACCTAGAAACGCCACTTTGTAAATATGAATAAATAAGGTGCATTTTTTATTGGACTGTTGTGTCACAAAAAGTGATGCTTTGGTGGCGTTAAAGTGACGCATGGCTTCATAAATGAGGCCTTCTACCTTCAACTCCAGCAATGCATCTTTTCTTATCCTTCAACACTCCTGTTCCTTTTCAACATTTTCATTGAATATCAACATTCCCCATATTCACTCTTCTTCTCATAACTTTCTTTCCTAACACTCACCTTCTTTCAGTCCTCCTACTTCACTTCCTTTTTCCTCTCATACCTTTATGTTCTTTCTTACTCATTCTCCTTTCCATTATCAATGTACTCTATTTAACTTACTCTTTTTCATTTGTTTAAGAATATAGCTCTTTGATGAGAATTGGAGGTAGTTCTGAAAAGAACTTTTGGTTTTCTTCTTTTTTCTAAACAGGAACAAAAACAGGGAATGGAAACTGCTCAACAGGAGCAAAAAAAACAAAAACAATTAGGGGTGGGAAGGGCAGCGATGGTTCTCCAATGCTCGAACCATGAGCTGGACACTTTGCTCCCCATAGGTGAGGAGTTGATTGCAGTATCTGCATCTGAGGACACCATGGTTACATGCAGGCTGAATGTTTGGCACCTGTGATTGCCCCCTCCCAGAAGAAGTTGCTCCTCCGGTGGATGTAGAGGCCCCATCACTGGGAACCTCTTGTGCCAGAGCCCTGACACTTTCTCTGGCAAAATTCTGGGGGTGCTTCCTCTGCACATGCCGGATCATTGTGAAGTTCCCAAAAGAGTACTTTTTCAAAGGGTTACCTCGTGACAGCTCTTCTTTGCAGATCCTGCACTGCACTTTTGGAGCATTTACCTTTTTTTGTCCAGGTGGGATTTCAAAAAATTTCCAAATGAAATGTTCCTTAACTTTTCGTTGAGGAGGCTCTTCATTGATGAATTCTGGGTAAGCATGGGCGAATTTTGCAGATCTCGCGTTCGCGGATTTTGCGGATTTGCGAACTCGCAATCCGCAAAATCCGCGAATTCTCGCGAATTTGCGGATTTTTTTTTATGTTCGCACGGGTTTCTGCAAGTTCGCGAGGGTTTTGTACAATTTCGCAAATTGCGAAATTGTACAAAACGCGTGCGAACTTGCAGCAACCCGTGCGAACACAATAATATGAAGAGAAAGAAGCTCCTGGTCACAGGAACAGCACGGGGATTGCGCTCATGAAAGTCAAGGATGCAAAGGCCTCTACCCAGCATCACAGCTGACTTTCCACGGTAGATTTGGGAAGAGGCACACCTGTCCAGCCTCGAAGACGCTCATGATTGTTTTTGGGCTAATGAATGAGTCACTGAATTTGAGCATCAACTAGTTCGAGCGACCATGTGTGTGTTACTATGCAATCGCCCCGAAGGGCGCAGGGGTCCCTTGAGTGAGCTGTCCATCATAGTGGGTGAATGGCGGGAAGACGGTGCAAACCGCGAGTGTGTGCGCGGGGCCAAACGTGCGGGGCTTCCATGCGAGTTCACATGCCTCTTGTGTGCATAAAAGGTCAGAGAAAGATCAGTTCAGCAGATGAAGAGAAAAAGCTCCACAGGAAGGGTCACAGGAAGGGCATTTGTAAATATTTTAGGATGGCGCCGGCAAGCTGCCAGCGCCATCCTAAAATACTTACTAAATTAGCTTCAACAGGAAGCTCTAATAGATAAAATAAAGCAGTTGCGAGCACCTGCTTTATTTTATCTATTAGAGCTTCCTGTTGAAGCTAACTTAGTAACTATTTTAGGATGGCGCTGGCAGCTTGCCGGCGCCATCCTAAAATAGTTACAACAGGGCAGGCTTGAACTTTTGCCCCCGGAAAAATCCGCCGCTCGCGGATTTGCGGATTTTCGGTGAATTCGCGGGAGTTCGCAGATTGCGAATTTACCGAAAACCCGCAAAATCCGCAAGCGGAACGGATTTTCCGCCCATGCTTGATTCTGGGTCATCCTCACTGCTGGATTGTCTGGCAGCCATTGTAAAACCAAGAAATATCCTGGAGCAAAAAGGCAGGTCTTTCAGTCACAAAAGTGAAAGAAGAAGTGAAGGAAATGGGTGGGGATTTCATTCTTTGTAAAAAAAACTGTTAGCAACCAATGAAAAGTGTTATTTTAAGGTCACATGACCCGACGCGCTTACGCTGCGCGCTCCAGAGCGCTTCCAGGTGTGTTTACGCGGCGCGAACGTAGGCGCTTCCGGGGCGCAAACGTGGCACGAACGTAGGCGCTTTTGGGTGCGTTTACGCGGCGCGAACGTAGGCGCTTCCGAGGGCACTTACGTTGCGCGCCGAAGTGACGTCATCAAACTTTTACAGAAATGCATAATCATTTTCCTTATAAAAAAAACTGATTTTATTTGTATGGTACGAAATGTTTTGCATTATTATTAACTTTTCATTCATATTTTTTTTCACGAACGAAAGTAGCGCTCTGGGTGCGCTTTCAGGTGAGCTCACCGGTTAGCTTACCGGAAAGCTTACCAGAGAGCTTACCTGAAAGCTTACCGGAGCGCGCACCCAGAGCGCAAAAGAAAAAAATTATATTAAAAAAAAAATGAATACTTACAAAAAACAGCAAATTGTAAAAAAAAAAAAAAAGGTTAGAAACTCGATATAGAAAGGAATTAGCATTTAAAAAACCTATGAAATTCACTGAAAAAACCATAGGTTTCACACCAGTTATAGTTAGGAATTAGCATTTAATAAAACCTATCAAATTCACTGAAAAAAACATAGGTTTCACACCAGTTATAGTTACCTGGAAATTTTACTGACATAAAACCATTGAAATTCCAACGTTATAGTTAGTTGGACTCACTATAACTTGCGCGCCTGCAATGCACTGCTGATGACATCACATATTACATCACTCATGACATGGTCAGTGACATCACTCATGACATCACTGATGACTAAGCGTGGGCGGAAAATCCGTTCCGCTCGCGGATTTTGCGGATTTTCGGGAAATCCGCAATCCGCGAGATTTGCGGATTTCCCGCAAAATCCGCAAATTCGCACGCAGCGGATTTTTTTGGCGGCGCGCGGCGTTGGTGATACAATTTTTGCGGCGCGCGGCGTTTATCATCGTTTGCCGAGTTGTTTTTTTCGATAGTTTGCGAGTGCTGCGCCATTTTGGATCTTGCTGTGTGATCCCGCGGGAATTGGCGAGCGCGATTACGTCATCGCGGCTTGCCAGCGAGAGTTTGTCAACGCGAGTACGGCGAGATCACGTCTCGCGGTACTTCGCAAATTGCGAGATTTGAGATGCGGCGCGCGAAAATATAAATTTGCAATTCTGCACAAGAAATCCACCAGCAAGCAGCATAAACCTTCTAGAAATGATGATTTTTATGTGAATAACTCCTTAGTTTGACATTTGCCTGCACTTTTTTAGCGAGGAGTCCATTTTGGGGAGGGGGGCAGGGGGGTGGGAGGAAGGAAGTGCCCCATAGTCTTCAACTTCCTGTTCCTGTTCAGCAGGCTCCTCCCAGTGCTTTGTCCATCTCCTGGTCACTTTTCATTCGGATGTGGACCTGGAAGGATTACCTTTTGTGGATGCTGCTGGATCTTTGGATTTGAGGCCTTTTTGACTTTCTTTGGATCACTGTTGGATTAGAAATTTTACAAGTAAGTTTGTTTGGGGCATTACAGTTGCTGCAACTAAAATTTTGGGATTTTCGATTTTTGGGCTGTTTTGGGGCCTTTTCCCAGGGGTACTCAGTGGTGGGTGGACTGATTCTTTCTGTGGGTTGTCTTGAATTTAAACATCATGGAGGCCATAGATGAATTGGGATTGTGCTGATTTTTCTGTGTTTTTCGATTTTTTTTTTTTGTAAAATTTTGTGTTTTTCGATTTTTGACCTGTTGTTGGGGCCTTGACCAGGGGTAGTGAGTGGTGCATGGGGCCTAGTCTTTCTGTGGGCTGTCTTGAATTTAAACATCATGGATGGAATGGGATTGTGCTGATTTTGCAGTGTTTTTCGATTTTTGGGGGTGTTCATGGGGAGGGACATGCCATGTGGCTGGTGGCCATTTTGAGTGCAGCTACAGGCACTTGCCATGTGCTGGCAGGCAAGTGGCCATTTTGAATGCAGGCTTTGTTGTTAGGCCTCCAACCATTTTCCCTACTTTTCAACCTTTATTTATGCCAGGGGTAGTGAGTCTTGCATGGGCCTAGTATTTCTGTGGGTTGTCTTGAATTTAAACATCATGGAGGCCATAGATGAATTGGAATTGTGCTGATTTTTCTGTGTTTTTCGATTTTTTTTTTTTGTAAAATTTTGTGTTTTTCGATTTTTGACCTGTTGTTGGGGCCTTGACCAGGGGTAGTGAGTGGTGCATGGGGCCTAGTCTTTCTGTGGGCTGTCTTGAATTTAAACATCATGGATGGAATGGGATTGTGCTGATTTTGCAGTGTTTTTCGATTTTTGGGGGTGTTCATGGGGAGGGACATGCCATGTGGCTGGTGGCCATTTTGAGTGCAGCTACAGGCACTTGCCATGTGCTGGCAGGCAAGTGGCCATTTTGAATGCAGGCTTTGTTGTTAGGCCTCCAACCATTTTCCCTACTTTTCAACCTTTATTTATGCCAGGGGTAGTGAGTCTTGCATGGGCCTAGTATTTCTGTGGGTTGTCTTGAATTTAAACATCATGGAGGCCATAGATGAATTGGGATTGTGCTGATTTTTCTGTGTTTTTCAATTTTTTTTTTTTGTAAAATTTTGTGTTTTTCGATTTTTGACCTGTTGTTGGGGCCTTGACCAGGGGTAGTGAGTGGTGCATGGGGCCTAGTCTTTCTGTGGGCTGTCTTGAATTTAAACATCATGGATGGAATGGGATTGTGCTGATTTTGCAGTGTTTTTCGATTTTTGGGGGTGTTCATGGGGAGGGACATGCCATGTGGCTGGTGGCCATTTTGAGTGCAGCTACAGGCACTTGCCATGTGCTGGCAGGCAAGTGGCCATTTTGAATGCAGGCTTTGTTGTTAGGCCTCCAACCATTTTCCCTACTTTTCAACCTTTATTTATGCCAGGGGTAGTGAGTCTTGCATGGGCCTAGTATTTCTGTGGGTTGTCTTGAATTTAAACATCATGGAGGCCATAGATGAATTGGGATTGTGCTGATTTTTCTGTGTTTTTCGATTTTTTTTTTTTGTAAAATTTTGTGTTTTTCGATTTTTGACCTGTTGTTGGGGCCTTGACCAGGGGTAGTGAGTGGTGCATGGGGCCTAGTCTTTCTGTGGGCTGTCTTGAATTTAAACATCATGGATGGAATGGGATTGTGCTGATTTTGCAGTGTTTTTCGATTTTTGGGGGTGTTCATGGGGAGGGACATGCCATGTGGCTGGTGGCCATTTTGAGTGCAGCTACAGGCACTTGCCATGTGCTGGCAGGCAAGTGGCCATTTTGAATGCAGGCTTTGTTGTTAGGCCTCCAACCATTTTCCCTACTTTTCAACCTTTATTTATGCCAGGGGTAGTGAGTCTTGCATGGGCCTAGTATTTCTGTGGGTTGTCTTGAATTTAAACATCATGGAGGCCATAGATGAATTGGGATTGTGCTGATTTTTCTGTGTTTTTCGATTTTTTTTTTTTGTAAAATTTTGTGTTTTTCGATTTTTGACCTGTTGTTGGGGCCTTGACCAGGGGTAGTGAGTGGTGCATGGGGCCTAGTCTTTCTGTGGGCTGTCTTGAATTTAAACATCATGGATGGAATGGGATTGTGCTGATTTTGCAGTGTTTTTCGATTTTTGGGGGTGTTCATGGGGAGGGACATGCCATGTGGCTGGTGGCCATTTTGAGTGCAGCTACAGGCACTTGCCATGTGCTGGCAGGCAAGTGGCCATTTTGAATGCAGGCTTTGTTGTTAGGCCTCCAACCATTTTCCCTACTTTTCAACCTTTATTTATGCCAGGGGTAGTGAGTCTTGCATGGGCCTAGTATTTCTGTGGGTTGTCTTGAATTTAAACATCATGGAGGCCATAGATGAATTGGGATTGTGCTGATTTTTCTGTGTTTTTCAATTTTTTTTTTTTGTAAAATTTTGTGTTTTTCGATTTTTGACCTGTTGTTGGGGCCTTGACCAGGGGTAGTGAGTGGTGCATGGGGCCTAGTCTTTCTGTGGGCTGTCTTGAATTTAAACATCATGGATGGAATGGGATTGTGCTGATTTTGCAGTGTTTTTCGATTTTTGGGGGTGTTCATGGGGAGGGACATGCCATGTGGCTGGTGGCCATTTTGAGTGCAGCTACAGGCACTTGCCATGTGCTGGCAGGCAAGTGGCCATTTTGAATGCAGGCTTTGTTGTTAGGCCTCCAACCATTTTCCCTACTTTTCAACCTTTATTTATGCCAGGGGTAGTGAGTCTTGCATGGGCCTAGTATTTCTGTGGGTTGTCTTGAATTTAAACATCATGGAGGCCATAGATGAATTGGGATTGTGCTGATTTTTCTGTGTTTTTCGATTTTTTTTTTTTGTAAAATTTTGTGTTTTTCGATTTTTGACCTGTTGTTGGGGCCTTGACCAGGGGTAGTGAGTGGTGCATGGGGCCTAGTCTTTCTGTGGGCTGTCTTGAATTTAAACATCATGGATGGAATGGGATTGTGCTGATTTTGCAGTGTTTTTCGATTTTTGGGGGTGTTCATGGGGAGGGACATGCCATGTGGCTGGTGGCCATTTTGAGTGCAGCTACAGGCACTTGCCATGTGCTGGCAGGCAAGTGGCCATTTTGAATGCAGGCTTTGTTGTTAGGCCTCCAACCATTTTCCCTACTTTTCAACCTTTATTTATGCCAGGGGTAGTGAGTCTTGCATGGGCCTAGTATTTCTGTGGGTTGTCTTGAATTTAAACATCATGGAGGCCATAGATGAATTGGGATTGTGCTGATTTTTCTGTGTTTTTCGATTTTTTTTTTTTGTAAAATTTTGTGTTTTTCGATTTTTGACCTGTTGTTGGGGCCTTGACCAGGGGTAGTGAGTGGTGCATGGGGCCTAGTCTTTCTGTGGGCTGTCTTGAATTTAAACATCATGGATGGAATGGGATTGTGCTGATTTTGCAGTGTTTTTCGATTTTTGGGGGTGTTCATGGGGAGGGACATGCCATGTGGCTGGTGGCCATTTTGAGTGCAGCTACAGGCACTGGCCATGTGCTGGCAGGCAAGTGGCCATTTTGAATGCAGGCTTTGTTGTTAGGCCTCCAACCATTTTGCCTACTTTTCAACCTTTATTTATGCCCAGGGGTAGTGAGTCTTGCATGGGCCTAGTCTTTCTGTGGGTTGTCTTGAATTTAAACATTATGGAGGGCATGGATGGATTGGGATTGTGCTGATTTTGCAGTGTTTTTCGATTTTTTTGTGCTCTATAACTGAACTGATGTTCCTCTGTCTTCCATTTTTTTTAGGTGCACAAGACTCAAGAGAACCACCAGTGCCAGGAAGAAGTCCTGCAGCGGTGTGTGTGTGCAGCATAACGTCACGCGACGTCACGTCTGGCCTCAGACAACTCTACAATTCGTGCAACTGCGGCCTGCTGTCTGACCTGCTCTGAAGAAGATGGCCCCAAAGAAACTTCTCCGTAGCTCCTCTAGCAAGAAAGTTGCTAGTAAGGAGCAGAAGAAGCAAGTTACCAAGGAGGCTGGTGTGCCACCCACCACTTTTTTTGGGAGCAAAAAAAAAAGTACGCCTGCAGCAGCAGGATCTGCTGGGGACCAACCTGAGAGCAGCACCCCTGCTCCATTGGGTTCAGTGCCTCCACCACCACGCCAACTTAAGTCAAAGCCCTTGAGTGCTTCAGAGGCAGTCAGTGTACTTCTCCAATCACCATCGACCAGTGATGTTGGCTCATCGCAAGAAAGTAGCAGCAATGTCCCTGAATCAACACAGGTTGTTGTAACTCATCTGACAAGTGTTGAACAACCACAGCCGCAACAACAACACCATGTGCAAGTACACGCCCAAGTACATGTGGAAGGAGAGGCAGCAAAAGGAGATGCGCAAGCAAAGGTGCATGGACGTTCACAAGTGCCCACAATAGTTGTTCCTCCCGAAGTAGGGGCACATTTGGAAATCGACAATGAAGCTGAGGTATCATTGGAAGCCACTCCTCCTGATGATCATTCATTGTCTTCCACATCCCTAGCAAGGAAAAGATCAAGGGGGGTGTCTACATCTTCTTCAAGCCCACCTCGTTCTGGTGCAAGTGATCTGTCTTGGGAACCACGACAACTGCGGTCTGACAGTGAGGCAGAGGCACACCATGATCTGCCACCGGTACCTAAGCGTAAAAGGAAGGTCGTCCAAAAACTCAAACCTATGGAGTGTGATGAGGCTCAACAAGAAGTGACAGATACTGCTGGTGATGAAGCCTCTCACGATGACGACGAGGCAGTCATCACAAAGGTCACTGCAGCCCCACCGGGCATGCAGCAAAGAGACATTTTGACCCTATCCCGAGAAGCTGCTGAGCGTGATGATGATGTCGGCGAGGAGGCAATGGAAATGGAATCATTAGATTTGGAGTTAAGTAGTACACCAAAACCTACCGCTTCCATATTTCTTCCTCGCAAGAAGGTACCCACCTCGTCCTCGACCTCAATTCGTGGTGGTGAAAGTGCAAAACGTACTGAAGTTCGGCAATCCACATCCTCCACTTCATCTGTCATTAGCAGCAGGACCACCACCACCAGTATCGCCGCCTCCTCCGGCCCCCGAAGACATTTCAAGTCTCCAGTTTGGGACTTCTTTAGTGTTTGCCCAAAAAAGGAAAACGTAGCCATTTGTAGCCTTTGTAAGCTTCGATATAGTCGTGGTAAGCTTGGTTCTAACTATGGTACCGGAGGCCAGAGAGGTCATCTTGAGAGAAGGCACCCTGTCGAATGGTTTCCGCACCTAGAGGCGGTCAAGAAAGCCGGAATTGCACGTAATGAAAACGTTGATTTGTCATCTGCTGATGACGAGGAGGTAGAAGAAGACGATTCAAACACTTCACTTACACCCAGTTCCCATGTCAGCAGCACACCCCATGGGAGCCACACTAAGAGTGTGGGAGAGAGTGAGACATCAATGCGGAAAAGTTCATCAGCGAGCGTAACTGGGTCGAAGAGATCATCATCATCCCGTAAATCATTGGTCCAGGGCAACATTAAAAAGATGTTGTTTACAGAAGCGCAATATGAACGCAACCACCCAATGACCCGTCTGTATAACACTAAGCTGGCTAAAATGCTAGCTCTGGACCTTCTCCCTTTTTCTTTTGTAGAAGGGGTTGGTTTTCTAGAATTAGTGACAGTGCTCTGCCCTAAATGGAAGGTTCCTAGCCGGTTCTATTTTGCCCGAGTTGCGGTTCCAGCACTACATGAAGATGTTCTGAAGTTGATTGGGGCAGCTTTGGAGAAGAGTGCTGTTCACACTATACATCTGACAACAGACATGTGGACCAGTGGCGCAGGCGCTGATTACATGTGCATCACTGCACACTGGGTCTCTTTTTCAGGGGCTAAAGCAAAGCTAAACTCAGGTGTTGACACTAACATTGTTTTTAAAGGTGCTCGGAAACATGCAACACTAGCCATGTTTGGTTTGGAGAAACGTCACACAGCAGAAAACATTTTGGATGTCTTTAACACAAAGGTCCTTAACTGTCTGTCCCCACTAAAACGCAAGGTTGGTTATGTTTCCACAGACAATGGCTCCAATATAGTTAAGGCCATGAGGGACGGTTACTATTTCAGAGTGCCGTGTTTGGCGCACTGTATAAACCTGGTTGTCCAAAAATTCTTGGGTAATAAACGCAGTGCAGCGTACAGTGTATTGGACAACTGCCGAAAAATTTGCAAGCATTTCAGGCATTCTTTTAAGGCCCGCAAGCAGCTGAGGAGCATGCTATATCAAAGTCAAATGCCAGTGAAAGCACTCATCCAGGAGGTGGTAACACGTTGGAACTCAACCTTCTACATGCTTGAGCGTCTGTATGAGCAGTATACGCAACTCGATCAATTTTTCTTGAAAGAGGGTATAGAGGAGCTGAGGATGGGTGGGCCGCAATGGAACATAGTTGAAAGCCTAACACGCATGCTTCGTCCTTTTGAGGTCTTCACACGTGCAGTCAGCAAGGAGGACTCTAATTTGGGAAAAGCTATCCCATTGTTGTACATGCTGGAGGACCAACTGAAGGAGGTGTGTTCTGTGTTTCGAAAAGATGACAAAAAGAAAGACTCTTTGCTTCTGGCTGAGACATTATTAGAGCTCCTACAAGGTGATGAACGTCTTCAAAAGATCCACTCAGAACAGCATTACATTTGTGCTACTATTCTGGATCCACGCTACAAAAAGGCGCTGGCAGGCAGAGCATTCTTTCCTTTTGCTGATGAAGATGTTACAAAGTACAAACGTTGGCTAGCCTTGTCAGCCAAGAAGTTTGAAACAGAACGGCTGGAAATTGAAGGAAATGGCAGTACATCAGCAGGCCATCCCCAGTCAAAACAATCCACTTCTGCACCTGTGGCTGTGGCACAAGTGACCTCTCAGCCGTTAAAGACACCGGCAACCGCATCATCTGCACGAAAGGCAGCAGAAACATTGGAGGCTGAAGAGGATTGGCTAGCTCTGCGTGGGTTTGGTTCTCAAAAGGCCAGAGGCACAGCAAGAGCTACGCAAAGTGGAGGAACCTTGGAGGAGGACCTTGAGTCGATGGTGAAGGACTATCTGAATGACTCCACAGAGGTCTATGTTAATTCTGACCCATTGGCGTATTGGCATGGGAAAAAAGAATTGTGGCCACAGCTCACCAACCTGGCTTTAAACTACTTGTCTTGCCCACTCGCAAGTGTGTCTTCTGAACGGGTTTTCAGTGCGGCTGGTGGGATTGTAACTCCCAAACGGAGCCGCCTCTCGCCCAAAAATGTGGAGAGGTTAACAATGATCAAGATGAATCAGCACCTCATACCACCAGATATAAGAGTACGAGAGAGCGTGCCGGATGAAGAGGAGGTGGCCAGCACCATAGATGAGGGAATTTCTACTCTGTCAGGTGGCACTGACCTCACCCGGGCTGAATTCGCAGAGTATGATGACGAAGCCTTATTCTTATTCCTGGACCGTGATTCCGACTTCGAGCCCTGAAAATGAGACAACGAATCAATAACTTTCTTTTTCATCCTTATTCACTTTTATTCCTGTGTGTCTGTCTTTCTTTGTTGTGCACAGTTAATATAATTCAAACTTTAATCAGATAATCACAAAGACAAGCCCATCAGCAGAACTGTCTTCACTTGTTTGCTAATTTATTTGAAGGTGCCGCAGTCTGCATTCCTCAGGTTCACAAGTTCAGAAGAACATGCTCCTCTATCCTCCTCCTCCAGACTCCTATTTCCATCAAAGCAGAGGGCTGGTTTACGCCCAATGAAGAAAGACTCAGCACTTGTGGGGGTGTTGTTCTACCTCTTTGCAGGTGAGTTGACGGGTCTGGGGCCATTGCTGGGAAGCACTAAAAGTGGTTTGTGCCAAATCCGAGGCGGAAATTTTTTTGTGTTTTTGATGACTTGCTTGCCTTTGAGGTGCTCTTAGGGGGGGTTCCGTCTGTTTGTGGGTGAGTTTCATGGTCTGAGAGCATTGCTGGGACACTCTAATCTTGATTGCATTTGCTTTTCAGGAAATCCGTCGTGCCAACCCCGACTTATGGCCCAGCTACGCAGCGCGTTTGGACCGAAGGCCCAGAAATATTGCAAGTATGAGAGTTTGCTTTTGGCCTGTTTGGGGGTGTTATACTTCTTGGCGGGTGGGTTGCCGGGTCTTGGGGCATTCCTGGGAAGGTCTAATACCGGGTAGAAGTGGTTGGGACTAAATCCAGGCCGATTTTTTTTTGGGCTATTTCTGACATTTTGCTCTATGTAGCGTTTTCGGGGGCCTGTTTGGGGGGCTTCCTGGTGTTTGCGGGTGAGTTTCGTGGTCTGGGAGCACTGCTGGGACACTCTAATCTTGATTGCATTTGCTTTTCAGGAAATCCGTCGTGCCAACCCCGACTTATGGCCCAGCTACGCAGCGCGTTTGGACCGAAGGCCCAGAAATATTGCAAGTATGAGAGTTTGCTTTTGGCCTGTTTGGGGTGTTATACTTCTTGGCGGGTGGGTTGCCGGGTCTTGGGGCATTCCTGGGAAGGTCTAATACCGGGTAGAAGTGGTTGGGACTAAATCCAGGCCGATTTTTTTTTGGGCTATTTCTGACATTTTGCTCTATGTAGCGTTTTCGGGGGCCTGTTTGGGGGCTTCCTGGTGTTTGCGGGTGAGTTTCGTGGTCTGGGAGCACTGCTGGGACACTCTAATCTTGATTGCATGTTGCTTTTCAGGAAATCCGTCGTGCCAACCCCGACTTATGGCCCAGCTACGCAGCGCGTTTGGACCGAAGGCCCAGAAATATTGCAAGTATGAGAGTTTGCTTTTGGCCTGTTTGGGGGTGTTATACTTCTTGGCGGGTGGGTTGCCGGGTCTTGGGGCATTCCTGGGAAGGTCTAATACCGGGTAGAAGTGGTTGGGACTAAATCCAGGCCGATTTTTTTTTTGGGCTATTTCTGACATTTTGCTCTATGTAGCGTTTTCGGGGGCCTGTTTGGGGGGCTTCCTGGTGTTTCTGGGTGAGTTTCGTGGTCTGGGAGCACTGCTGGGACACTCTAATCTTGATTGCATTTGCTTTTCAGGAAATCCGTCGTGCCAACCCCGACTTATGGCCCAGCTACGCAGCGCGTTTGGACCGAAGGCCCAGAAATATTGCAAGTATGAGATTTTGCTTTTGGCCTGTTTGGGGGTGTTATGCTTCTTGGCGGGTGGGTTGCCGGGTCTTGGGGCATTCCTGGGAAGGTCTAATACCGGGTAGAAGTGGTTGGGACTAAATCCAGGCCGATTTTTTTTTGGGCTATTTCTGACATTTTGCTCTATGTAGCGTTTTCGGGGGCCTGTTTGGGGGGCTTCCTGGTGTTTGCGGGTGAGTTTCGTGGTCTGGGAGCACTGCTGGGACACTCTAATCTTGATTGCATTTGCTTTTCAGGAAATCCGTCGTGCCAACCCCGACTTATGGCCTAGCTACGCAGCGCGTTTGGACCGAAGGCCCAGAAATATTGCAAGTATGAGATTTTGCTTTTGGCCTGTTTGGGGGTGTTATGCTTCTTGGCGGGTGGGTTGCCGGGTCTTGGGGCATTCCTGGGAAGGTCTAATACCGGGTAGAAGTGGTTGGGACAAAATCCAGGCCGATTTTTTTTGGGCTATTTCTGACATTTTGCTCTATGTAGCGTTTTCGGGGGCCTGTTTGGGGGGCTTCCTGGTGTTTGCGGGTGAGTTCGTGGTGTGGGAGCACTGCTGGCTATATATACTTTACTTTGCAAGAGGTTTGAAGCAAATCCATGGTGGCTGAGGGACTTAGGGCCTAGCTGCAGAGCGCGCGCGGAGTGATTTGGGAAATTTGTGAAAAAGTGACTAAGTCCCCATTTTTGTACTTTTGCTCTTTGGCTGTTTGGGGGTCTTCTACTCGTTTTCTCCTGGGTTGACGGCTCTGGGGCCATTGCTGGGAAGCTCTAATACCGGATAAAGTGTTTTGGACCAAATCCCAGGCGGAATTTTTTTTGTGTTTTTGATGACTTGCTTGCCTTTGAGGTGCTCTTAGGGGGGGTTCCGTCTGTTTGCGGGTGAGTTTCGTGGTCTGGGAGCACTGCTGGGACACTCTAATCTTGATTGCATTTGCTTTTCAGGAAATCCGTCGTGCCAACCCCGACTTATGGCCCAGCTACGCAGCGCGTTTGGACCGAAGGCCCAGAAATATTGCAAGTATGAGAGTTTGCTTTTGGCCTGTTTGGGGGTGTTATACTTCTTGGCGGGTGGTTGCCGGGTCTTGGGGCATTCCTGGGAAGGTCTAATACCGGGTAGAAGTGGTTGGGACTAAATCCAGGCCGATTTTTTTTTGGGCTATTTCTGACATTTTGCTCTATGTAGCGTTTTCGGGGGCCTGTTTGGGGGGCTTCCTGGTGTTTGCGGGTGAGTTTCGTGGTCTGGGAGCACTGCTGGGACACTCTAATCTTGATTGCATTTGCTTTTCAGGAAATCCGTCGTGCCAACCCCGACTTATGGCCCAGCTACGCAGCGCGTTTGGGACCGAAGGCCCAGAAATATTGCAAGTATGAGAGTTTGCTTTTGGCCTGTTTGGGGGTGTTATACTTCTTGGCGGGTGGGTTGCCGGGTCTTGGGGCATTCCTGGGAAGGTCTAATACCGGGTAGAAGTGGTTGGGACTAAATCCAGGCCGATTTTTTTTTTGGGCTATTTCTGACATTTTGCTCTATGTAGCGTTTTCGGGGGCCTGTTTGGGGGGCTTCCTGGTGTTTGCGGGTGAGTTTCGTGGTCTGGGAGCACTGCTGGGACACTCTAATCTTGATTGCATTTGCTTTTCAGGAAATCCGTCGTGCCAACCCCGACTTATGGCCCAGCTACGCAGCGCGTTTGGACCGAAGGCCCAGAAATATTGCAAGTATGAGAGTTTGCTTTTGGCCTGTTTGGGGGTGTTATACTTCTTGGCGGGTGGGTTGCCGGGTCTTGGGGCATTCCTGGGAAGGTCTAATACCGGGTAGAAGTGGTTGGGACTAAATCCAGGCCGATTTTTTTTTGGGCTATTCTGACATTTTGCTCTATGTAGCGTTTTCGGGGGCCTGTTTGGGGGGCTTCCTGGTGTTTCTGGGTGAGTTTCGTGGTCTGGGAGCACTGCTGGGACACTCTAATCTTGATTGCATTTGCTTTTCAGGAAATCCGTCGTGCCAACCCCGACTTATGGCCCAGCTACGCAGCGCGTTTGGACCGAAGGCCCAGAAATATTGCAAGTATGAGATTTTGCTTTTGGCCTGTTTGGGGGTGTTATGCTTCTTGGCGGGTGGGTTGCCGGGTCTTGGGGCATTCCTGGGAAGGTCTAATACCGGGTAGAAGTGGTTGGGACTAAATCCAGGCCGATTTTTTTTTGGGCTATTTCTGACATTTTGCTCTATGTAGCGTTTTCGGGGGCCTGTTTGGGGGCTTCCTGGTGTTTGCGGGTGAGTTTCGTGGTCTGGGAGCACTGCTGGGACACTCTAATCTTGATTGCATTTGCTTTTCAGGAAATCCGTCGTGCCAACCCCGACTTATGGCCTAGCTACGCAGCGCGTTTGGACCGAAGGCCCAGAAATATTGCAAGTATGAGATTTTGCTTTTGGCCTGTTTGGGGGTGTTATGCTTCTTGGCGGGTGGGTTGCCGGGTCTTGGGGCATTCCTGGGAAGGTCTAATACCGGGTAGAAGTGGTTGGGACAAAATCCAGGCCGATTTTTTTTTGGGCTATTTCTGACATTTTGCTCTATGTAGCGTTTTCGGGGGCCTGTTTGGGGGGCTTCCTGGTGTTTGCGGGTGAGTTTCGTGGTGTGGGAGCACTGCTGGCTATATATACTTTACTTTGCAAGAGGTTTGAAGCAAATCCATGGTGGCTGAGGGGACTTAGGGCCTAGCTGCAGAGCGCGCGCGGAGTGATTTGGGAAATTTGTGAAAAAGTGACTAAGTCCCCATTTTTGTACTTTTGCTCTTTGGCTGTTTGGGGGTCTTCTACTCGTTTTCTCCTGGGTTGACGGCTCTGGGGCCATTGCTGGAAGCTCTAATACCGGATAAAAGTGTTTTGGACCAAATCCCAGGCGGAATTTTTTTTGTGTTTTTGATGACTTGCTTGCCTTTGAGGTGCTCTTAGGGGGGTTCCGTCTGTTTGCGGGTGAGTTTCGTGGTCTGGGAGCACTGCTGGGACACTCTAATCTTGATTGCATTTGCTTTTCAGGAAATCCGTCGTGCCAACCCCGACTTATGGCCTAGCTACGCAGCGCGTTTGGACCGAAGGCCCAGAAATATTGCAAGTATGAGATTTTGCTTTTGGCCTGTTTGGGGGTGTTACGCTCTTGGCGGGTGGGTTGCCGGGTCTTGGGGCATTCCTGGGAAGGTCTAATACCGGGTAGAAGTGGTTGGGACAAAATCCGCGCGGAAAAGCCTTTAGTTTTGGCACTTTTTGTAACTTAGGGTTCGTTAGGGTTAGCCCTAGCAGCAGGATTGCATGTGTTTCGGGGTGTTCTAGATTTTTCAAACTGAGTTCTGGGTCTTAGAGCACTCGTGAGAATGTGTAATTTTGGTTGCAAGTCATTTGAAGAAAATCCATGGTGGGAAAGGGGGGATTTGGCATAGTTAAAGAAAGCCTTTGCCACTATTCTTAACTTAGGGTTCGTTAGGGTTAGCAGTATTCTATTGCATGTGTTTGAGTGGGGGGGATTTCGAGTCTTGGAGCGATGCTGGCTATGGCTACTTTTGCTTGGTTGCTTGCAAGTGGTTTGAATGCATCCACGGTGGGTAATGGGTAATTAGGGTACTTCGGCCTACTTTTACTTTCAAAGTAAGTTTTGTCACCAGTTTTCTGCTAGGCCTCGTTTTTTGAGATTTGATTGGGGGTCTTCTACATTTTTGCGACTGGCTTTAGTAAGGGTCTGGGTGGAAGCACTGCTAGGAAGATCTAATTTTGTTCTAAAACACAGTTTACAGTACACCTAGCTTGAGGGGCAAGATCCGATACATTAATTTGCCCATACATCCTTCAAAAGGTGACTCAGAGTACGCACTTTCAAAAACATTGTACTGTCTACTAGGAAAAACAAATTGTGACTTTTTGCACTCCACAGCCTACATGCCTTATATTTATTTATCAGTGGTGTTGTAATATTATATCACTTCCTGTTTTTCGTTGAATAATTACAGGCCGGGTTCAGTCTCTGCAATGGGGAAAAAAGGATGGAGTCAGGCTTCACAGTAGCGAGCCACAATTCAGCATCAGGCAGGCAGTGGACAGGGTGTCTTCTGGTGACCAACATCGATGGACGAAGCGTCGGCTGCAATGGAGGAGTGCCGCTAATAGGAGGATTTTTTTTCTGCGGGCAACTTACTTACCACTTCCAACAGGACCACTACAACCACATAGATACAGTATCCCTTGCCTTTTTCTCTGACTGTGACTGCATTTCTTGGCTCTCTCTCTGCTTCTACATTGATCCCTTAACACATCACTTAGTCCACTCCACTATCACATCTGCACCACACATAGTCATTTGTAAGTGCTCCTACGTAATTCGCAAGTCGCAGCACGCCCCAGGCCGTAGAGGACTGGGATGGCCCCAATGATGAAGCATGTCACCAAGGGGCAACCCTGGTGAGTGAGGGGACACCTAGAAAAAAAGCAATTTCTCCTTTTCTATCTACTATACCTTCTGTCAGGTTACGCAGCCCCTAAGCGCCTACCGTACTATGAAACTACATTTCCCATGAGTAGGCGGGAGACTTGCAGACTATTTAGTGAGACTATATGAGAGTACCCTTGTATGTTAGGACAGCACTTCACTGATGCCTGTCTTGTCTTCTGTTACAGGTATCCTTTCCCTGCTGACCCTACCTTTACCCATCCCACATTTTTTATTTTAGTTTGTTATTTTTCTCCCCCGCCTAATGCCTCGAACACCCTGTGTTTACACTTCTGGGTGTTGGTGACATTTGGAAGTGGAACCATATTTGCATCGACTGGATCACGGGGAGTAAACCTGACACCTTCCAGACCAACCCCATTGAGTGTTGTTGTGAATGGATTTATAGTGACCAGCAAGGCTCTCAGGTATCTGGCTACAGAGACCTTATGTTGAATATAGTTATCAATATTTCCACCCACGCCCTGTACTGTCGCATTCTTTCTTCCACAGTTGTCGAAAGTACTAATTACTTTTAACTGACATGCATGCAGTTACAGTAGTGTATGCACTTTCAAAGATTGATGGATAGGTTTGTACCCCAAAGATTTGTTTATGTTCACAATTGTTCGTCCATGCTGTGCTACTTTTTCTTGTCTCCCAAAACCTTTCCCAAAAACCCCCGTACCCATCCATTTTTCAAACCCTAACCCTCTTCCCCCGGGCTGTGTGGTTTTGATTGATGTGTGACTAAATTACAGCAATAAATCCACACACTTGCTGGGGAGGATAAGGTGATAGCAACAGGCTGGTGAAGAAATCCGATGATATATTCTTACTCTGCTTGACAAAGACCCATGGCTAATGTCAAAGAACTTCAACCGAATTAGTTATACTTTAACATTTGTTAGGCTACAACGTGGCACTGTTCTAGTGTACTTCTGTCACCTGCTATATTCTGTATTGTACCTTTGTATTGCTCAGGAGCACAAACCAGATTTCATTTTCTTTTTTTCATAGGCAAGCAACTGCCACTGTGTCACACCACTAGTACCACCGCTATGAGGAAATTTTATCCGCCCAGGATTGCCAACCTTATTTGCTGTTTCCCGTGGAGCCAGCCCTGGGCCTAGCCCTACTTGCAAACAGAAATTACAGGTAAGATAGGCGTTTGGTTGGAGGTAGTATAATGGAGTATTAGGAGAGACGAGAGATTTGATTGACGGTAGTACTACTAAAGTCCTAGGACTATTCAGGAAAACAAACTTACTGTTATGTTAAACCCCCACCCACCAGACTCAAAAGCAGTAAAAAACAGGTATGGTCAGATAAAGTTTCAAAAAGTATATTTTTATAGCCCTAACAAAAGAATCTCCCGCAAGACCCTCCCTAACCCCAACGATTGTCCTTCAAAAGTCCCCAAAAATCACAACTCCCAATTCCCACCCCCCAAAAGTCTCTAAAAAAGGGGCAAGGGACACTATGGCAGGGTGCTGTTGGAATTAGCAGCCAGGGCATCATGCTCCTTGCGGAGGGTGGCAAGTTCGAAGCGGAGGCCCTCCACCACGTTCTTATAATTATGGACCTCCTGCTCCAGGTAGGACAGTCTGAGGGATAAGCGGCGCCGGTGTGCCTTGCAATTCCTGTGAGGGGCAGCTGCTTTCTTTGCTGCTGGGCGGTGGCGTTTGGCTTTGGTAGCCCGGCTCCGTACCGCTGGAGCACTGCGCTGGCTGGCAGCCCGCACGGAGGAGGAGGCAGCTGTCCCAGTGGACGTTGTTGTTGTTCCAGACTGCGTCTCCTCCTCCTCCAGGGCCACCAGCCGCCGATATTCAGCAACAGTGGCATCCAGCCTCCGTTGCCGG